>NC_090447.1:646253100-646605100 GCF_031143425.1 Pleurodeles waltl
TCTCTAGTATTAAAAAATGCACAGGTTTGGTAGGTTTCCCTAGGTGCCGGCTGAGCTAGAGGCCAAAATCTACAGGCAGGCACTTTGCAAAAAACACCTCTGTTTTCTTTAAAAAAATGTGATGTGTCCACGTTGCGTTTTGGGGCATTTCCTGTCGCGTGCGCAAGGCCTACCCACACAAGTGAGGTATCATTTTTATCGGGAGGCTTGGGGGAACACTGGGTGGAAGGAAATTTGTGGCTCCTATCAGATTCCAGAACTTTCTGTCACCGAAATGTGAGGAAAACGTGTTTTTTTAGCCAAATTTCGAGGTTTGCAAAGGATTCTGGGTAACAGAACCTGGTCAGAGCCTCACAAGTCACCCCGTCTTGGATTCCCCTAGGTCTCTAGTTTTCAAAAATGCACAGGTTTGGTAGGTTTCCCTAGGTGCCGGCTGAGCTAGAGGCCAAAATCTACAGGTAGGCACTTTGCAAAAAACACCTCTGTTTTCTTTCAAAAAATGTGATTTGTCCACGTTGTGTTTTGGGGCGTTTCCTGTCACAGGCGCTAGGCCTACCCACACAAGTGAGGTATCACTTTTATCAGGAGACTTGAGGGAACGCTGGGTGGAAGGAAATTTGTGGCTCCTCTCAGATTCCGGAACTTTCTGTCACCGAAATGTGAGGAATTTTTTTTTTAGCCAAATGTTGAGGTTTGCAAAGGATTCTGGGTAACAGAACCTGGTCAGAGCCCCACAAGTCACACCATCTTGGATTCCCCTAGATCTCTAGTTTTCAAAAATGCACAGGTTTGGTAGGTTTCCCTAGGTGCCGGCTGAGCTAGAGGCCAAAATCTACAGGTATGCACTTTGCAAAAAACACTTCTGTTTTCTTTAAAAAAATGTGATGTGTCCACTTTGCGTTTTGGGGCATTTCCTTTCATGGGCGCTAGGCCTACCCACACAATTGAGGTATCATTTTTATCGGGAGACTTGGGGGAACACTGGGTGGAAGGAAATTTGTGGCTCCTCTCAGATTCCAGAACTTTCTGTCACCAAAATTTGAGGAAAATGTGTTTTTTTTTTGCCACATTTTGAGGTTGGCAAAGGATTCTGGGTAACAGAACCTGGTCAGAGCCCCACAAGTCACCCCATCTTGGATTCCCCTAGGTCTCTAGTTTTAAAAAATGCACAGGTTTGGTAGGTTTCCCTAGGTTCCGGCTGAGCTAGAGGCCAAAATCTACAGGTAGGCACTTTGCAAAAAACACCTCTGTTTTCTTTCAAAAAATGTGATGTGTCCACGTTGCGTTTTGGGGCATTTTCTGTCGCGGGCGCTAGGCCTATCCACACAAGTGAGGTATCACTTTTATCAGGAGACTTGGGGGAACGCTGGATGGAAGGAAATTTGTGTCTCCTCTCTGATTCCAGAACTTTCTGTCACCGAAATGTGAGGAAAACTTGTTTTTTTAGCCAAATTTTGAGGTTTGCAAAGGATTCTGGGTAACAGAACCTGGTCAGGGCCCCACAAGTCACCCCTTCTTGGATTCCCCTAGGTCTCTAGTTTTTAAAAATGCACAGGTTTGGTAGGTTTCCCTAGGTGCAGGCTGAGCTAGAGGCCAAAATCTACAGGTAGGCACTTTGCAAAAAACACCTCTGTTTTCTTTCAAAAAATGTTATTTGTCCACGTTGTGTTTTGGGGCGTTTCCTGTCACAGGCGCTAGGCCTACCCACACAAGTGAGGAATCATTTTTATCGGGAGACTTGGGGGAACGCTGGGTGGAAGGAAATTTGTGGCTCCTCTCAGATTCCAGAACTTTCTGTCACCGAAATGTGAGGAAAATGTGTTTTTCTAGCCAAATTTTGAGGTTTACAAAGGATTCTGGGTAACAGAACCTGATCAGAGCCCCACAAGTCACCACATCTTCGATTCCCCATGGTCTCTAGTTTTCAAAAATGCACAGGTTTGGTAGGTTTCCCTAGGTGCCGGCTGAGCTAGAGGCCAAAATCTACAGGTAGGCACTTTGCAAAAAACACCTCTGTTTAAAAAAAAAAAAAAGTGATGTGTCCACGTTGCGTTTTGGGGCATTTCCTGTCGCGGGTGCTAGGCCTACCCACACAAGTGAGGTATCATTTTTATCGGGAGACTTGGGGGAACGCTGGGTGGAAGGAACTTTGTGGCCCCTCTCATATTCCATAACTTTCTGTCACCGAAATGTGAGGAAAATTTGTTTTTCTAGCCAAATTTTGAGGTTTGCAAAGGATTCTGGGTAACAGAACCTGGTCAGAGCCCCACAAGTCACCCCATCTTGGATTCCCCTAGGTCTCTAGTTTTCAAAAATGCACAGGTTTGGTAGGTTTCCCTAGGTGCCGGCTGAGCTAGAGGCCAAAATCTACAGGTAGGCACTTTGCAAAAAACACTTCTGTTTTCTTTCAAAAAATGTAATGTGTCCATGTTGTGTTTTGGGGCATTTCCTGTCGCGGGCGCTAGGCCTACCCACACAAGTGAGGTATCACTTTTATCAGGAGACTTGGGGGAACGCTGGATGGAAGGAAATTTGTGTCTCCTCTCAGATTCCAGAACTTTCTGTCACCGAAATGTGAGGAAAACTTGTTTTTTTAGCCAAATTTTGAGGTTTGCAAAGGATTCTGGGTAACAGAACCTGGTCAGAGCCCCCCAAGTCACCCCATCTTGGATTCCCCTAGGTCTCTAGTTTTTAAAAATGCACAGGTTTGGTAGGTTTCCCTAGGTGCAGGCTGAGCTAGAGGCCAAAATCTACAGGTAGGCACTTTGCAAAAAACACCTCTGTTTTCTTTCAAAAAATGTTATTTGTCCACGTTGTGTTTTGGGGTATTTCCTGTCACAGGCGCTAGGCCTACCCACACAAGTGAGGTATCATTTTTATCGGGAGACTTGGTGGAACGCTGGGTGGAAGGAAATTTGTGGCTCCTCTCAGATTTCAGAACTTTCTGTAACCGAAATGTGAGGAAAATTTGTTTTTTTAGCCAAATGTTGAGGTTTGCAAAGGATTCTGGATAACAGAACCTGGTCAGAGCCCCACAAGTCACCCCATCTTGGATTCCCCTAGGTCTCTAGTTTAAAAAAATGCACAGGTTTGGTAGGTTTCGCTAGGTTTCGCTAGGTGCCGGCTGAGCTAGAGGCCAAAATCTACACGTAGGCACTTTGCAAAAAACACATCTGTTTTCATTCTTAAAATGTGATGTGTCCATGTTGCGTTTTGGGGCATTTCCTGTTGCGGGCGCTAGGCCTACCCACACAAGTGAGGTATCACTTTTATCAGGAGACTTGGGGGAACGCTGGATGGAAGGAAATTTGTGGCTCCTCTCTGATTCCAGAACTTTCTGCCACCGAAATATGAGGAAAACTTGTTTTTTTAGCCAAATTTTGAGGTTTGCAAAGGATTCTGGGTAACAGAACCTGGTCAGAGCCCCACAAGTCACCCCATCTTGGATTCCCCTAGGTCTCTAGTTTTTAAAAATGCACAGGTTTGGTAGGTTTCCCTAGGTGCCGGCTGAGCTAGAGGCCAAAATCTAAAGGTAGGAACTTTGCAAAAAACACCTCTGTTTTCTTTAAAAAAATGTGATTTGTCCACGTTGTGTTTTGGGGCGTTTCCTGTCACAGGCGCTAGACCTACCCACACAAGTGAGGTATCATTTTTATCGGGAGACTTGGGGGAACGCTGGGTGGAAGGAAATTTGTGGCTCCTCTCAGATTCCAGAACTTTCTGTCACCGAAATGTGAGGAAAACGTGTTTTTCTAGCCAAATTTTGAGGTTTGAAAAGGATTCTGGGTAACAGAACCTGATCAGAGCCCCACAAGTCACCACATCTTGGATTCCCCTAGGTCTCTAGTTTTCAAAAATGCACAGGTTTGGTAGGTTTCCCTAGGTGCCGGCTGAGCTAGAGGCCAAAATCTACAGGTAGGCACTTTGCAAAAAACACCTCTGTTTTCTTTAAAAAAATTTGATGTGTCCATGTTGCGTTTTGGGGCATTTCCTGTCGCGGGCGCTAGACCTACCCACACAAGTGAGGTATCATTTTTATCGGGAGACTTTGGGGAACGCTGGGTGGAAGGAAATGTGTGGCTCCTCTCTGATTCCAGAACTATCTGTCACCAAAATGTGAGGAAAACGTGTTTTTTTAGCCAACTTTTGAGGTTTGCAAAGGATTCTGGGTAACAGAACCTGGTCAGAGCCCCACAAGTCACCCCGTCTTGGATTCCCCTAGGTCTCTAGTATTCAAAAATGCACAGGTTTGGTAGGTTTCCCTAGGTGCAGGCTGAGCTAGAGGCCAAAATCTACAGGTAGGCACTTTGCAAAAAACACCTCTGTTTTCTTTCAAAAATTGTTATTTGTCCACGTTGTGTTTTGGGGCATTTCCTGTCACAGGCGCTAGGCCTACCCACACAAGTGAGGTATCATTTTTATCGGGAGACTTGGGGGAACGCTGGGTGGAAGGAAATTTGTGGCTCCTCTCAGATTCCAGAACTTTCTGTAACCGAAATGTGAGGAAAATTTGTTTTTTTAGCCAAATGTTGAGGTTTGCAAAGGATTCTGGGTAACAGAACCTGGTCAGAGCCCCACAAGTCACCCCATCTTGGATTCCCCTAGGTCTCTAGTTTAAAAAAACTGCACAGGTTTGGAAGGTTTCGCTAGGTGCCGGCTGAGCTAGAGGCCAAAATCTACACGTAGGCACTTTGCAAAAAACACATCTGTTTTCTTTAAAAAAATGTGATGTGTCCATGTTGCGTTTTGGGGCATTTCCTGTCGCGGGCGCTAGGCCTACCCACACAAGTGAGGTATCACTTTTATCAGGAGACTTGGGGGAACGCTGGATGGAAGGAAATTTGTGGCTCCTCTCTGATTCCAGAACTTTCTGCCACCGAAATATGAGGAAAACTTGTTTTTTTAGCCAAATTTTGAGGTTTGCAAAGGATTCTGGGTAACAGAACCTGGTCAGAGCCCCACAAGTCACCCCATCTTGGATTCCCCTAGGTCTCTAGTTTTCAAAAATGCACAGGTTTGGTAGGTTTCCCTAGGTGCCGGCTGAGCTAGAGGCCAAAATCTACAGGTAGGCACTTTGCAAAAAACACCTCTGTTTTCTTTAAAAAAATGTGATTTGTCCACCTTGTGTTTTGGGGCGTTTCCTGTCAAAGGCGCTAGACCTACCCACACAAGTGAGGTATCATTTTTATCGGGAGACTTGGGGGAACGCTGGGTGGAAGGAAATTTGTGGCTCCTCTCAGATTCCAGAACTTTCTGTCACCGAAATGTGAGGAAAACGTGTTTTTCTAGCCAAATTTTGAGGTTTGAAAAGGATTCTGGGTAACAGAACCTGATCAGAACCCCACAAGTCACCACATCTTGGATTCCCCTAGGTCTCTAGTTTTCAAAAATGCACAGGTTTGGTAGGTTTCCCTGGGTGCCGGCTGAGCTAGAGGCCAAAATCTACAGGTAGGCACTTTGCAAAAAACACCTCTGTTTTCTTTAAAAAAATTTGATGTGTCCACTTTGCGTTTTGGGGCATTTCCTTTCATGGGCGCTAGGCCTACCCACACAATTGAGGTATCATTTTTATCGGGAGACTTGGGGGAACACTGGGTGGAAGGAAATTTGTGGCTCCTCTCAGATTCCAGAACTTTCTGTCACCGAAATGTGAGGAAAACATGTTTTTTTAGCCAAATTTTGAGGTTTGGAAAGGATTCTGGGTAACAGAACCTGGTCAGAGCCCCACAAGTCACCCCATCTTGGATTCCCCTAGGTCTCTAGTTCTCAAAAATGCACAGGTTTGGTAGGTTTCCCTAGGTGCCGGCTGAGCTAGAGGCTAAAATCTACAGGTAGGCACTTTGCAAAAACCACCTCTGTTTTCTTTAAAAAAATGTGATGTGTCCATGTTGCGTTTTGGGGCATTTCCTGTCGCGGGCGCTAGGCCTACCCACACAAGTGAGGTATCACTTTTATCAGGAGACTTGGGGGAACGCTGGATGGAAGGAAATTTGTGGCTCCTCTCAGATTCCAGAACTTTCTGTCACCGAAATGTGAGGAAAACTTGTTTTTTAGCCAAATTTTGAGCTTTGCAAAGGATTCTGGGTAACGGAACCTGGTCAGAGCCCCACAAGTCACCCCATCTTGAATTCCCCTAGGTCTCTAGTTTTTAAAAATGCACAGGTTTGGTAGGTTTCCCTAGGTGCCGGCTGAGCTAGAGGCCAAAATCTAAAGGTAGGCACTTTGCAAAAAACACCTCTGTTTTCTTTCAAAAAATGTGATTTGTCCACGTTGTGTTTTGGGGCGTTTCCTGTCACAGGCGCTAGACCTACCCACACAAGTGAGGTATCATTTTTATCGGGAGACTTGGGGGAACGCTGGGTGGAAGGAAATTTGTGGCTCCTCTCAGATTCCAGAACTTTCTGTCACCGAAATATGAGGAAAACGTGTTTTTCTAGCCAAATTTTGAGGTTTGAAAAGGATTCTGGGTAACAGAACCTGATCAGAGCCCCACAAGTCACCACATCTTGGATTCCCCTAGGTCTCTAGTTTTCAAAAATGCACAGGTTTGGTAGGTTTCCCTAGGTGCCGGCTGAGCTAGAGGCCAAAATCTACAGGTAGGCACTTTGCAAAAAACACCTCTGTTTTCTTTAAAAAAATGTGATGTGTCCATGTTGCGTTTTGGGGCATTTCCTGTCGCGGGCGCTAGACCTACCCACACAAGTGAGGTATCATTTTTATCGGGAGACTTTGGGGAACGCTGGGTGGAAGGAAATGTGTGGCTCCTCTCTGATTCCAGAACTATCTGTCACCAAAATGTGAGGAAAACGTGTTTTTTTAGCCAAATTTTGAGGTTTGCAAAGGATTCTGGGTAACAGAACCTGGTCAGAGCCCCACAAGTCACCCCATCTTGGATTCCCCTAGGACTCTAGTATTCAAAAATGCACAGGTTTGGTAGGTTTCCCTAGGTGCAGGCTGAGCTAGAGGCCAAAATCTACAGGTAGGCACTTTGCAAAAAACACCTCTGTTTTCTTTCAAAAATTGTTATTTGTCCACGTTGTGTTTTGGGGCATTTCCTGTCACAGGCGCTAGGCCTACCCACACAAGTGAGGTATCATTTTTATCGGGAGACTTGGGGGAACGCTGGGTGGAAGGAAATTTGTGGCTCCTCTCAGATTCCAGAACTTTCTGTAACCGAAATGTGAGGAAAATTTGTTTTTTTAGCCAAATGATGAGGTTTGCAAAGGATTCTGGGTAACAGAACCTGGTCAGAGCCCCACAAGTCACCCCATCTTGGATTCCCCTAGGTCTCTAGTTTAAAAAAACTGCACAGGTTTGGAAGGTTTCGCTAGGTGCCGGCTGAGCTAGATGCCAAAATCTACACGTAGGCACTTTGCAAAAAACACATCTGTTTTCTTTAAAAAAAATGTGATGTGTCCATGTTGCGTTTTGGGGCATTTCCTGTCGCGGGCGCTAGGCCTACCCACACAAGTGAGGTATCACTTTTATCAGGAGACTTGGGGGAACGCTGGATGGAAGGAAATTTGTGGCTCCTCTCTGATTCCAGAACTTTCTGCCACCGAAATATGAGGAAAACTTGTTTTTTTAGCCAAATTTTGAGGTTTGCAAAGGATTCTGGGTAACAGAACCTGGTCAGAGCCCCACAAGTCACCCCATCTTGGATTCCCCTAGGTCTCTAGTTTTCAAAAATGCACAGGTTTGGTAGGTTTCCCTAGGTGCCGGCTGAGCTAGAGGCCAAAATCTACAGGTAGGCACTTTGCAAAAAACACCTCTGTTTTCTTTCAAAAAATGTGATTTGTCCACCTTGTGTTTTGGGGCGTTTCCTGTCAAAGGCGCTAGACCTACCCACACAAGTGAGGTATCATTTTTATCGGGAGACTTGGGGGAACGCTGGGTGGAAGAAAATTTGTGGCTCCTCTCAGATTCCAGAACTTTCTGTCACCGAAATGTGAGGAAAACGTGTTTTTCTAGCCAAATTTTGAGGTTTGAAAAGGATTCTGGGTAACAGAACCTGATCAGAACCCCACAAGTCACCACATCTTGGATTCCCCTAGGTCTCTAGTTTTCAAAAATGCACAGGTTTGGTAGGTTTCCCTAGGTGCCGGCTGAGCTAGAGGCCAAAATCTACAGGTAGGCACTTTGCAAAAAACACCTCTGTTTTCTTTAAAAAAATGTGATGTGTCCATGTTGCGTTTTGGGGCATTTCCTGTCGCGGGCGCTAGACCTACCCACACAAGTGAGGTATCATTTTTATCGGGAGACTTTGGGGAACGCTGGGTGGAAGGAAATGTGTGGCTCCTCTCTGATTCCAGAACTATCTGTCACCAAAATGTGAGGAAAACGTGTTTTTTTTGCCAAATTTTGAGGTTTGCAAAGGATTCTGGGTAACAGAACCTGGTCAGAGCCCCACAAGTCACCCCATCTTGGATTCCCCTAGGTCTCTAGTATTAAAAAATGCACAGGTTTGGTAGGTTTCCCTAGGTGCCGGCTGAGCTAGAGGCCAAAATCTACAGGCAGGCACTTTGCAAAAAACACCTCTGTTTTCTTTAAAAAAATGTGATGTGTCCACGTTGCGTTTTGGGGCATTTCCTGTTGCGTGCGCAAGGCCTACCCACACAAGTGAGGTATCATTTTTATCGGGAGGCTTGGGGGAACACTGGGTGGAAGGAAATTTGTGGCTCCTCTCAGATTCCAGAACTTTCTGTCACCGAAATGTGAGGAAAACGTGTTTTTTTAGCCAAATTTTGAGGTTTGCAAAGGATTCTGGGTAACAGAACCTGGTCAGAGCCCCACAAGTCACCCCGTCTTGGATTCCCCTAGGTCTCTAGTTTTCAAAAATGTACAGGTTTGGTAGGTTTCCCTAGGTGCCGGCTGAGCTAGAGGCCAAAATCTACAGGTAGGCACTTTGCAAAAAACACCTCTGTTTTCTTTCAAAAAATGTGATTTGTCCACGTTGTGTTTTGGGGCGTTTCCTGTCACAGGCGCTAGGCCTACCCACACAAGTGAGGTATCACTTTTATCAGGAGACTTGAGGGAACGCTGGGTGGAAGGAAATTTGTGGCTCCTCTCAGATTCCGGAACTTTCTGTCACCGAAATGTGAGGAATTTTTTTTTTAGCCAAATGTTGAGGTTTGCAAAGGATTCTGGGTAACAGAACCTGGTCAGAGCCCCACAAGTCACCCCATCTTGGATTCCCCTAGGTCTCTAGTTTTCAAAAATGCACAGGTTTGGTAGGTTTCCCAAGGTGCCGGCTGAGCTAGAGGCCAAAATCTACAGGTATGCACTTTGCAAAAAACACTTCTGTTTTCTTTAAAAAAATGTGATGTGTCCACTTTGCGTTTTGGGGCATTTCCTTTCATGGGCGCTAGGCCTACCCACACAATTGAGGTATCATTTTTATCGGGAGACTTGGGGGAACACTGGGTGGAAGGAAATTTGTGGCTCCTCTCAGATTCCAGAACTTTCTGTCACCGAAATGTGAGGAAAACGTGTTTTTTTAGCCAAATTTTGAGGTTTGCAAAGGATTCTGGGTAACAGAACCTGGTCAGAGCCCCACAAGTCACCCCATCTTGGATTCCCCTAGGTCTCTAGTTCTCAAAAATGCACAGGTTTGGTAGGTTTCCCTAGGTGCTGGCTGAGATAGAGGCCAAAATCTACAGGTAGGCACTTTGCAAAAAACACCTCTGTTTTCTTTCAAAAAATGTGATGTGTCCATGTTGCGTTTTGGGGCATTTCCTGTCGCGGGCGCTAGGCCTACCCACACAAGTGAGGTATCACTTTTATCAGGAGACTTGGGGGAACGCTGGATGGAAGGAAATTTGTGGCTCCTCTCAGATTCCAGAACTTTCTGTCACCGAAATGTGAGGAAAACTTGTTTTTTTAGCCAAATTTTGAGGTTTGCAAAGGATTCTGGGTAACGGAACCTGGTCAGAGCCCCACAAGTCACCCCATCTTGGATTCCCCTAGGTCTCTAATTTTTAAAAATGCACAGGTTTGGTAGGTTTCCCTAGGTGCCGGCTGAGCTAGAGGCCAAAATCTACAGGTAGGCACTTTGCAAAAAACACCTCTGTTTTCTTTCAAAAAATTTGATTTGTCCACGTTGTGTTTTGGGGCGTTTCCTGTCACAGGCGCTAGGCCTACCCACACAAGTGAGGTATCATTTTTATCAGGAGACTTGGGGGAACGCTGGGTGGAAGGAAATTTGTTGCTCCTCTCAGATTCCAGAACTTTCTGTCACCGAAATGTGAGGAAAATTAGTTTTTTTAGCCAAATGTTGAGGTTTGCAAAGGATTCTGGGTAACAGAACCTGGTCAGAGCCCCACAAGTCACCCCATCTTGGATTCCCCTAGGTCTCTAGTTTTCAAAAATGCACAGGTTTGGTAGGTTTCCCTAGGTGCCGGCTGAGCTAGAGGCCAAAATCTACAGGTATGCACTTTGCAAAAAACACCTCTGTTTTCTTTCAAAAAATGTGATGTGTCCACTTTGCGTTTTGGGGCATTTCCTGTCGCGGGCGCTAGGCCTACCCACACAAGTGAGGTATCATTTTTATCGGGAGACTTGGGGGAACACTGGGTGGAAGGAGATTTGTGGCTCATCTCTGATTCCAGAACTATCTGTCACCAAAATGTGAGGAAAACATGTTTTTTTAGCCAAATGTTGAGGTTTGCAAAGGATTTTGGGTAACAGAACCTGGTCAGAGCCCCACAAGTCACCCCATCTTGGATTCCCCTAGGTCTCTAGTTTTAAAAAATGCACAGGTTTGGTAGGTTTCCCTAGGTGCCGGCTGAGCTAGAGGCCAATATCTACAGGTATGCACTTTGCAAAAAACACCTCTGTTTTCATTCAAAAAATGTGATGTGTCCACTTTGCGTTTTGGGGCATTTCCTGTCGCAGGCGCTAGGCCTACCCACACAAGTGAGGTATCATTTTTATCGGGAGACTTGGGAGAACGCTGGGTGGAAGGAGATTTGTGGCTCCTCTCTGATTCCAGAACTATCTGTCACCAAAATGTGAGGAAAACGTGTTTTTTTAGCCAAATTTTGAGGTTTGCAAAGTATTCTGGGTAACAGAACCTGGTCAGAGCCCCACAAGTCACCCCATCTTGGATTCCCCTAGGTCTCTAGTTTTAAAAAATGCACAGGTTTGGTAGGTTTCCCTAGGTGCCGGCTGAGCTAGAGGCCAAAATCTACAGGTAGGCACTTTGCAAAAAACACCTCTGTTTTCTTTATTTTTTTTTTATTTTTTTTTTTTTTTTATTTTTTTTTTTTTAAAGTTTCAAAAGTTTTATTAAGAATATATAAGGCGGTACATACAGCATATAAACAAACTGTTTAGCTTTAAAAACATTATTTTTGTTCGTTTACCACAATTATTTCCATTGTAGGCATATATACATGTACTGTCAGGTAAGTAAAAATTCCCAGTTGCATAGTTGAGTTGTGTACCCTTATTTTGAAGAAGAGTGGAAAACAGGTGGGGGGGTGGTAGGGGGAGGGGGAGCGAGGATAGGGTTGTGTAGGAGGGGTTGGTCTTGATATAGGGGAGAAACAAAATAGTCATATGAAATGGGGAGGGGGAGAGAAGGGAAAGAAAGAGGGAGAAAGAGGAAGGGTAATCGCGGGGGAATGTAGAATGAAGAGACTCGAGGTAGGCAGGGGGTCTTTGTATCCTAAGACTAGCTTGTTCAGGCCTAAGAGTAGATCGTTCTGTACTTCTCCGTCTGTAGCAAGGAGTAGATAATATGTATGATAGGTATGGTAAGGTCGGTTAGAGAGTGTCTACGTCTTATATGAGTTGATTTCTCAGTCCTTGTTTGTGTTGGGAAGCGACTTGTATTACTATGTTGGGTAGTTCAGGGTCTCGGGCATGTGACAAAATTAGAGGCCTGTGGATTGATAGAGAGAGAAAAAAGAGAGAGAGAGAAGAGAGGATAGCGTAGATAGGGAGAGAGAGAGGGGGCAATAGGAGATTAAATGTGTTTCCGGAGTCTAGGATTCTCAGAGGGTGATTGGTAATTAATATTCCCTAATCAATGATCATTGAACATTGATCATCCGTTGGTCATCCACCAGCCGCTTCATGGTCTCTTCAAGAATGGGCGCCAGACCTCCTCAAACTGTTCTGCTTGGTCCTGTAGGTTATAAATCACTCGTTCATGGGTAGCCGTTTGATACATGGCCGTCATCCATTCCATGGGTGTGGGGGCAATGCTAGATCTCCAGTGCCGGAGTATGCATATTTTGGCCGTGGCTAGCGCCATGTGGATTAATCGTTTATGTGCCCGCGATAGGGAGGGATACGGGCGAATGTCATGTAGAATGATAAATGCTGGTGGAGTCGGTTTTGGTATCTGTATGAAGTCCGATAAGGCGAGGCGTACCGCGTCCCATAGTGACTGTACCGTGGGGCAGTGGCATAAAATATGAAGTTGGTCGCAATATGGCTCTGTGCATCTCCAACAGTTCGCGTGAGGTAACAACCCTGCCCTGAAGAGTTTAACAGGGGTCCAGTACCATCCCTGAAGGATTTTAAATAGGCAAAATTTCAGGCGTGCTTCACGTACGCCCCTGTCGAGGGCTTCTAGTATGTCTGGCCATTCTTCGTCCGTGTAGGTTATCTCTAGTATGTCCTGCCACTTTAAGCGTAGTCGTTCAAGTAAAGGCTGAGAGTAAAGGTGGTTAGTTAATTCGGCATAGAGGCCAGCCAAGACGCCTTTTTGTCAGCCCCATTTCTGAAGATAGGTGACGATGGGTGAGGTTTTGAGGAGCCACGGGGGGGTTCCTAATGTTCTCCGCATACAGTGTTTGAGCTGTAGATATCGCCACTCCTGGTTATTTTGGATACCGAATTCTTCCTGGAGGGAGGCGAATGTGCGGAAGCTATCTCCATCTATTATGTGAGATATATTGTGGATACCTGCGTCGGACCATTGGGGCCATCTGAGAATAGTCCCTCCTATTTTAATGCTTTTATTCCCTGCTATGGGAGCCTGAGTATGCAGGGAGGGGTGTACTCCTAGTAGTCGATGGGCTCTGCACCACGCTGTGTTTGTAGCCTTGAGGATGGGGTTAGTTAAGGGAACGTGGTCGGCGTATGTTCCTCCCATCTCCGTATACTGTCCATATAGGAGTTTCTCTGTAATCACCCATTGCGGTGGATCGGCTGTATCCGGAAGCGTATATATTAGCTGTGAGAGTTGTAGGGCCAGAGAGTATTGTTCTACCGAGGGTAGTCCTAATCCTCCGTAGAGCCGTCGTGCCAGTATTATTGCAGGTTTCAGTCTTGGGCGTGAGGAGCCCCAGACGAAGGCCCTTATGGATGCGTCTATTAATCGGAGTGAGGAAAGAGGTATCTGTAGGGGAAGCATGCCTAACACGTATATGAAGCGTGGTAAGGTGACCATTCTGACCGCCTGTGTCCTGCCCCACATGGAGAGGCCTAGTAGGGACCATTTGGCAAAGTCTTGTTTCATTTTAAATATAAGGGGGTCTATGTTGTCCCTGACCATATGTTCTAGACCTCTGTTAATAAACGTTCCTAAATATTTAAGGCGGGTCGGGGTCCATTTGAATTGAAGGCCATGTATCGTTGCCCTCGTCGTTATGAGGGATAATGGTAGTGCCTCACTTTTATCCCAGTTTACCCGATATCCGGATAGGGATGCAAAGTCTTCTATAGTGGAAAGTAGTGCTGGGAGCGAGGTTTCTAGATCGGACATTGTTAACAGAATGTCGTCTGCGTAGAGATATATTTTGGATATGCCCCCGGTGATATGGATCCCTTTTATTTGGTGAGAATTTCGTATAGTGGCAGCTAGGGGTTCCATGGCCAATAAAAATAGAAGTGGCGACAAGGGGCATCCCTGGCGTGTGCCCCTTTCGATAGGGAATGGGTCTGACATGATGCCCCCACAGTTAACCTGTGCTGTGGGGTGGTCATATAATAAACGTACTTTAGAGATAAATTGTTCCCCCAGGCCAAAATGCTTCATGGTTGTGAATAGGTAGGGCCACTCAATTCGGTCGAATGCTTTCTCCGTGTCTAGGGATAGGGCTAGGGCTTCGTCAGGTAATTGTATGGATTCTAACAGTGTATGGCAAAGAGTTCGCATATGATTTCTGGAGGTACGGCCTGGTACAAATCCTACTTGGGTATTGTGAATCAACGATGGTATCACCTTGCGGAGCCGCGCTGCTAGAACACTGGCTAGGAGTTTGACATCCCCATTCAAAAGGGAGATAGGACGGTAACTGCCGCAAAGAAGGGGGTCTCTCCCTGGCTTAGGCAAGATGACAATCGTGGCTTTATTGGATAGAGCGCCCAGGGAGCCTTCTTGACATGCTTCCGTCAGTGCTTCATGTACTGCGGTTATTGCCTCCTCCCCAGCCCATTTATAGAATTCCGCAGGGAATCCGTCCTCTCCTGGTGATTTATGGTAGGGGAGGCTTGTTATAACTTGGGTTATCTCTTCTTTGCTTATGTTACCGTCCAAGAGGGCCCTGCCTGCCTCAGACAGACGAGGCAGATTGGCCGCGGCAAGGAATGTCTCCATTTGTGTTTGATCTGTCGTTGTTTCAGGAGTGTACAAATGTCGGTAGTACTTGGCAAACTCGTTTACAATTTCTTGTGGGCGAGTTAGCACTGCTCCTGAAGAAGATGTTATGGCCGCAATGGCAGAGGCTGCCTCTCTTTGTCGGAGCTGCGCCGCTAGGAGGCGACCTGCTTTTTCCCCTTGTTCGTAATGGCGGCCTCGCAATTTTTGAAGTGCGTATTCCGCCTGAGATGTATAGAGTTCATTGTGTGCCATGCGGGCCTGTTCTAAGGCGTGTCGCAGCCTAGGGGATGGTTGGGCGGTATATTGTTTAGTGAGGTCCCGTATCGTGGTCTCTAAGGTGGTTTGGCGGGCTATTCTGTCTTTGTTGGCCAGTGCTGCATCTCGCATCATATTCCCTCTTAGGGTTGCTTTTGCTGCCGCCCGTAGGATCCTTTTTGAGGATACAGTGCCTGAATTCTCGGCCATGTATGTGGTTACATGAGCTTTTAATTGTTCCTTCCCTTGTGGAGAGCGATATCTGTGTACAGCCAATCGCCATGGTTTACGACCAGAGAAGGAGAGTCCCACCTGGATCCGGATTAGTATTGGGGAGTGATCTGAGAGCCCACTGTCTAGGATACAGGTGTCTTGTATATGAGGGATTACAGTGTGTGATACTAAGAAATAATCCAGACGCGACTGGGTGCCATGGACGGTGGATAAGAAAGTATATTCCTTATCTTTCGGGTGTTGTATTCTCCAGCAGTCCACCAGACCGACGTCAGTGGTCAGGTCTGTCAGAAGCGCTCTGTCGTGATTGTTACATACATCGACAGGGCCTGTCCTATCCATTATGGCGTCTTGGACGAGATTCCAATCTCCCCCGATTATGTATCGAGTAGTTCCGATTTCTGTCAGGAGGCGATTTAGCTGTAGAAGGAATGGGCGTTTTGGGCCGGTTGGTGCGTAAACGGATCCCACGCATAAAACAGTGTCCCCTAGTTTTAATTTAGCAAATATATACCTTCCTTCCGTATCATTCCAGGTTTTAATGATAGTGACCGGGAGGGATTTACGCACTAGTATCGCCACTCCACATTTGCGGGGTCCGTTACTTCCAGATTCCTGACTCGTTGGACGGCAGCTGAAGGCAACCCTCCCTACCCAATCCCGTTTAAGTTTACTGGATTCCAGAGTGTCAAGGTGTGTCTCTTGAATCAGAGCTATATCTGTTTTTTTGGATTGAAAATAGGACAGTATCTTTTTCCGCTTAACATAGCTCGTCATGCCGTGTACATTCCAAGAGAGTATGCGTAATGGTCGCGTCGCTTGAGGGTGGGGCTTCGACATATTGGATAATTGTGAGTAGGTAAGCACCCTGTGGGAGATATTGACTTAGTAGTTAGAGTGGGAGTTGTGTTTCGATATGATACGGTGTTTTATTTTATTTTATTTTACATTATACGGGGGTTAGTAGCTGGTGGAGGCCAAGGGAATCCTCTGGAGAAGAAAGAGAAGAGAGAGGAGAGGGTGAAGGAAGAGAGGTAATATAAGTAGGACGAGAGCCAGATGGAGGGGAAATATGAGGGAAAAAGAAGGCAAGGAGAAATGAGAGGGAGAAGAAAAGAGGGAGAAGGGGGGGAAGGGATGGATGCGTGTACTGAAGTTGAGATTGAGAGTATAGCAAGAGAGCGTGCAATTTGGGGGAAGAAGTGGAGAAGGGTAGGGATGAGGGAGGTTAGGAGTCCAACCTCCTTCGTTCGTTAGGTCTGTAAACGGCGGGACCGATTTCTCTCGGAGCTCTCGTGCCGTCGGGCGGTCTCGATCGGGGGGGGGGCGAAGGAGGGAAACAGCAGACAGCCAGTTATGGATATGTCGGTGATAAGGAGGGGTCGGGGGGGGGCACACAGCAGTGCTTATGTTTATGTATCGGGAAGTGGGTCTGTTCATCGGTGGTTAGTGGCTAGTGTATTAGTTATATAACTAAAGTGTATATTGGCAGAAGTAATGATCGGTTAATAACTATAGTACCTGAGCGGCGCTGGAGAGGAGGGAGGGGGTGCCGGGTGTTGATGGGGTATGGTGTTTAGGATGTTGTGCCTAGTATTTGATGTTGTATGGTATCGTAGGGTGTTTAAGAGTTCATAAGATAGGGTCGTAAATTAAAGTAGGGACTGGGCAGACAGAAAGACCGAGACCGGCTGGCGAGGGGAGGGGGGGGGGCAGGGCAGAGGAGGGGGGGGAGAGAGCTCAAACAGAGTATTATAGTTCTCGCGTATGCATGGGTACATAAAGATACCAATATACAATATAATATAATACTTCCTGAGCATTTCTTTTCAACTATAACACTGCCTCGTCTCATCTCGCCTTACAACTGTTCAATGACATATTAGGTTGATCAACATAACATATCCTGGCATCTTATCACATTATCATGTTAGGAGCCATTATGCCAAACGTCTCTCTATTAATCGTAGGATAGGTAATGAGTGTAGCTGAGCCCCGGGTTACGCGAGGATAGTGCGTATCTCATCCTATTACTAACTCCTTGCCGTGTATTATTACATCATAATACTGACCTACTAAGGTCTTACTTGGTATGTGCCACCATCATAGTCGTTCTGTTGTTGGTGATAGTTTAAGATAGTAATAATGATTAGGATGGGGGTAGCTACGAACATCTGGGGAAAAGAATAGCTAATAGTTTATAATTTACATTGTGATGTTATAATGTGGTGTGGAGTGGCAGTATAGAATGTCATAATATTTCGCTTTGTTATGCGGTATTATGTTGTATTATGTCCTCGTGTTCTATTTTTTTTTTTTTTTCCCCAGTTTCTTATTGTAGAATAAGGTAAAGTCAAGTATTGGGAGCTTTGATATGTTTCAGGTTATATCGTATTGTGTGTCCCTGAATTGGGATTAATTTATCTTTACGTTGTCTAGTCCCATCCCTTGGGGTGATAATGGGGGCTAAACGGTTCTAATGTCGGCGCTGGTCGAGTGTGGTGTGTATTAGGAAAGTTTCACATACTTTGTTGTTTACTACCATGAGATACTTTGTAGTGTGTGGAATGTAAGGTAAGTTCCATGATAGTTAATTAGTGTTTATTTTTGTTATCTGTTTAATGCCCCTGTTACCTTGTTACCTTGTTATGGGGTTATAGGGTCGGGACCGGGCCCTTATTAAACCTACAGTGAGTTGGTGGGGTCTGATCCCTGTTCTAGTAATCATCATCTGTTGTATACTGAGGGCAAATAACGATTTACTGGTAGTTTCCATTATAGGGCCTCGGCTCTAGTCATAAAGAGCATATATTTTTCATGTGTCTGGTTTTAACATTGATACTAGCAGTCTTAGACAATTACAATAGTAATACACATATGATCTGGAAAGGTACTCATCCTTCCGCGGAGTCTATAGTTGTTATTTTCGACTCTCTGACGATAGTCCCATAAGTCGTCTTGTCGCGTTACCTTCTCAAGAAGACCCAGTTGTAGGCTTTAAAGGGGAGCGGGATTTGTCTCTTTCCGATAATTGGGTGTAGGTTACTACTGCGTGTAAAATCTGACCCCTGTCATCATATGATCTAGTTAGTCTCTCCATGTCTCTACCTCTATGACTGGCTCCGGTGTCGTGTAGAGCCGTCTTCACCTTTTCTATTCCCGAGTGGGGGGTTTCGGCCCTATCACTGCCTCCTACAATGTCATGCTCACTGTCTGTGTTGTAAGAGTCCATAGGCTGGGATTGGAAAGAGTCAAGGAAGAGTCTCAATTCGTCGGGGTTATAAAAGTCCTTGGATACTCCATTTTTTGTAACCCACATTCTTGCAGGGTCAAAGAGACCGTATTTCATCTCTAGTTTGCGAAGCCGGGGTCGTAGGGCTAGGAAAGCCTTTCTACGTTCATTGGTTTCCTTGGAGTAATCGGCGGTTATTCGGATCTCGTGCTGGTCTATTCGGAAAGGGCCGTGGTTGCGTGCTACTTGGAGTATTTGTCGGGTTTGATTATGCCGCAGCAAGCATGCGATGATTGGGCGGGGCCTTGAGGAGTTGTCAGAACGTTTTGGGCCTATCCTGTGTGCCCGTTGGAATTCTAGCGGCGGGTCAAAGTTCAATGAAATCATTTTTGGAAGAGTGGAGGTCAGAAAAGTCTGCATATCCGAGCCTTCTTCGTTTTCCGGGATCCCAAGTATGCGGATATTGTCTCTCCGGCTCCTGTCCTCCATGTCCGTTAGTTTGCTCCTGAGGTAGATGAAGTCTTGTTCTCGCACCTGAGACGTGTTGATCTGCGTCTCTAGTGATCCCATGCGTTGTTCTAGCCCTGTCACTCTAGATTGGAAGCCGGCAATGTCAGATCGCATGGATTTGGTTTCTAGTGTCAATGAAGTTATAGAGGCGTCCATCCCCTCTATGCGGCGGCTGACGGTGGTGATCTCTTGTAGTATCCTGTCCATAGTCGTGGATTGATCTTTATCAGGCATCGTGGTGAATTTGTTTAAAGGTGGCGAT
The DNA here is from genome assembly GCF_031143425.1 of Pleurodeles waltl. Taxonomy (NCBI): domain Eukaryota; kingdom Metazoa; phylum Chordata; class Amphibia; order Caudata; family Salamandridae; genus Pleurodeles; species Pleurodeles waltl. The sequence goes on from NC_090447.1 coordinate 646,272,148, forward strand.
GTTTGAGGGTTTATCTTCGTGGGGGTTAGGCGTTTGTTTTGTAGCGCTTCTGAGAATAATAGTTGTCGTGCAGGCTTGCTGACAGGTTTATGGTTCGGTTTGTTGCCGGGCATCGCCTCAATTGTCTACAGAGTCTGACCACGTGGGGCCCGAGATTCCCTCCGTAGATTCCGATAAAAATATAGATGTTCGGTGGCTTACACTGGTGTCAGTCCACTCCCTTCTCCTGTATCTCTGTTCTCTTGGCTCCCTCTGGCTCTCCTCGTCCCCGGTGCCCCCCCAGTCGCTCACCCCTCTCGTCCCCTCGCCTCCACGTGCCTCCCGTCGTGCCCCTCCGCCCTCCTCAGTATTAGTTGTCTGGAGGGGGAGGGAGAAAGGTTATTATCTCAGCGGGAGGGTTTTTGTTGTCCCTCTGTGATGGAAAAGAGGGGAGAAGTCGTGCCTCTGCCTCCGGCGATGCCGTTCTTATTTTGAAGAGATTCGATCCTACCTCTCTTTGGGTTTCTCTCCCGGCTGTCGAAGGAGCCGCACCCCTTTGCTGTGTCTTCCCGTCTCCCTGTGGGGGGGGGGGGGGAAGGTCCACGGGTGTTTGTTGGCGTTGTAGGGAGATGGATGCGGGTCGTCACGACTCCCGCAGTCCCTGCGGCCTGTTCAGCTTGCTCCTTGCTGCTACGGGCACGCCGTCCGCGGTCTTCCGAAGACGCGACTCCGCCCCCTTTCTCCAGGCCTTATCGGCCTGGGGCGAATCGCGAGTTTCCTGCCTTGCGTCCCGCTCCTACGGGGCCCCCGGACATGGTTCTGTGTCGCCGCTGTTGTAGGGGTGGAGGGGCACCAAACCCGGTGTGTTGTCCGGCTGTCTTCTCGCCCCCGTCGCCCTTCCGGGACCGCCTCGGCGCGGAGCTCTCGCTCTAAGCGGCCATCTTGTTTCGTGGCCCGGCCACGCCCCCACCTCTGTTTTCTTTCAAAAAATGTGATGTGTCCACGTTGCGTTTTGGGGCATTTCCTGTCACGGGCGCTAGGCCTACCCACACAAGTGAGGTATCACTTTTATCAGGAGACTTGGGGGAACGCTGGATGGAAGGAAATTTGTGTCTCCTCTCTGATTCCAGAACTTTCTGTCACCGAAATGTGAGGAAAACGTGTTTTTCTAGCCAAATTTTGAGGTTTGAAAAGGATTCTGGGTAACAGAACCTGATCAGAGCCCCACAACTCACCACATCTTGGATTCCCCTAGGTCTCTAGTTTTTAAAAATGCACAGGTTTGGTAGGTTTCCCTAGGTGCAGGCTGAGCTAGAGGCCAAAATCTACAGGTAGGCACTTTGCAAAAAACACCTCTGTTTTCTTTCAAAAAATGTTATTTGTCCACGTTGTGTTTTGGGGCGTTTCCTGTCACAGGCGCTAGGCCTACCCACACAAGTGAGGTATCATTTTTATCGGGAGACTTGGGGGAACGCTGTGATGAAGGAAATTTGTGGCTCCTCTCAGATTCCAGAACTATCTGTCACCGAAATGTGAGGAAAACGTGTTTTTCTAGCCAAATTTTGAGGTTTGAAAAGGATTCTGGGTAACAGAACCTGATCAGAGCCCCACAACTCACCACATCTTGGATTCCCCTAGGTCTCTAGTTTTCAAAAATGCACAGGTTTGGTAGGTTTCTCTAGGTGCCGGCTGAGCTAGAGGCCAAAATCTACAGATAGGCACTTTGCAAAAAACACCTCTGTTTTCTTTAAAAAAATGTGATGTGTCCAGGTTGCGTTTTGGGGCATTTCCTGTTGCGGGCGCTAGACCTACCCACACATGTGAGGTATAATTTTTATCGGGAGACTTTGGGGAACTCTGGGTGGAAGGAAATGTGTGGCTCCTCTCTGATTCCAGAACTATCTGTCACCAAAATATGAGGAAAACGTGTTTTTTTAGCCAAATTTTGAGGTTTGCAAAGGATTCTGGATAACAGAACCTGGTCAGAGCCCCACAAGTCACCCCATTTTGGATTCCCCTAGGTCTCTAGTATTAAAAAACGCACAGGTTTGGTAGGTTTCCATAGGTGCCGGCTGAGCTAGAGGCCAAAATCTACAGGTAGGCACTTTGCAAAAAACACCTCTGTTTTCTTTAAAAAAATGTGATGTGTCCACGTTGCGTTTTGGGGCATTTCCTGTCGCGTGCACAAGGCCTACCCACACAAGTGAGGTATCATTTTTATCGGGAGGCTTGGGGGAACACTGGGTGGAAGGAAATTTGTTGCTCCTCTCAGATTCCAGAACTTTCTGTCACCGAAATGTGAGGAAAACGTGTTTTTTTAGCCAAATTTTGAGGTTTGCAAAGGATTCTGGGAAACAGAACCTGGTCAGAGCCCCACAAGTCACCCCGTCTTGGATTCCCCTAGGTCTCTAGTTTTAAAAAATGCACAGGTTTGGTAGGTTTCCCTAGGTGCCGGCTGAGCTAGAGGCCAAAATCTACATATAGGCACTTTGCAAAAAACACCTCTGTTTTCTTTCAAAAAATGTGATTTGTCCACGTTGTGTTTTGGGGCGTTTCCTGTCACAGGCGCTAGGCCTACCCACACAAGTGAGGTATCACTTTTATCAGGAGACTTGAGGGAACGCTGGGTGGAAGGAAATTTGTGGCTCCTCTCAGATTCCGGAACTTTCTGTCACCGAAATGTGAGGAAATTTTTTTTTAGCCAAATGTTGAGATTTGCAAAGGATTCTGGGTAACAGAACCTGGTCAGAGCCCCACAAGTCACCCCATCTTGGATTCCCCTAGGTCTCTAGTTTTCAAAAATGCACAGGTTTGGTAGGTTTCCCTAGGTGCCGGCTGAGCTAGAGGCCAAAATCTACAGGTATGCACTTTGCAAAAAACACTTCTGTTTTCTTTAAAAAAATGTGATGTGTCCACGTTGTGTTTTGGGGCGTTTCCTGTCACAGGCGCTAGGCCTACCTACACAAGTGAGGTATCATTTTTATCAGGAGACTTGGGGGAACGCTGGGTGGAAGGAAATTTGTTGCTCCTCTCAGATTCCAGAACTTTCTGTCACCGAAATGTGAGGAAAATTTGTTTTTTTAGCCAAATGTTGAGGTTTGCAAAGGATTCTGGGTAACAGAACCTGGTCAGAGCCCCACAAGTCACCCCATCTTGGATTCCCCTAGGTCTCTAGTTTTCACAAATGCACAGGTTTGGTAGGTTTCCCTAGGTGCCGGCTGAGCTAGAGGCCAAAATCTACAGGTATGCACTTTGCAAAAAACACCTCTGTTTTCTTTCAAAAAATGTGATGTGTCCACTTTGCGTTTTGGGGCATTTCCTGTCGCGGGCGCTAGGCCTACCCACACAAGGAAGGTATCATTTTTATCGGGAGACTTGGGGGAACACTGGGTGGAAGGAGATTTGTGGCTCATCTCTGATTCCAGAACTATCTGTCACCAAAATGTGAGGAAAACATGTTTTTTTAGCCAAATTTTGAGGTTTGCAAAGGATTCTGGGTAACAGAACCTGGTCAGAGCCCCACAAGTCACCCCATTTTGGATTCCCCTAGGTCTCTAGTTTTCAAAAATGCACCGGTTTGTTAGGTTTCCCTAGGTGCCGGCTGAGCTAGAGGCCAAAATCTACAGGTAGGCACTTTGCAAAAAACACCTCTGTTTTCTTTCAAAAAATGTGATGTGTCCACTTTGCGTTTTGGGGCATTTCCTGTCGCAGGCGCTAGGCCTACCCACACAAGTGAGGTATCATTTTTATCGGGAGACTTGGGAGAACGCTGGGTGGAAGGAGATTTGTGGCTCCTCTCTGATTCCAGAACTATCTGTCACCAAAATGTGAGGAAAACGTGTTTTTTTAGCCAAATTTTGAGGTTTGCAAAGTATTCTGGGTAACAGAACCTGGTCAGAGCCCCACAAGTCACCCCATCTTGGATTCCCCTAGGTCTCTAGTTTTCAAAAATGCACAGGTTTGGTAGGTTTCCCTAGGTGCCGGCTGAGCTAGAGGCCAAAATCTACAGGTAGGCACTTTGCAAAAAACACCTCTGTTTTCTTTCAAAAAATGTGATGTGTCCACGTTGCGTTTTGGGGCATTTCCTGTCGCGGGCGCTAGGCCTACCCAAACAAGTGAGGTATCACTTTTATCAGGAGACTTGGGGGAACGCTGGATGGAAGGAAATTTGTGTCTCCTCTCTGATTCCAGAACTATCTGTCACCAAAATGTGAGGAAAACATGTTTTTTTAGCCAAATGTTGAGGTTTGCAAAGGATTTTGGGTAACAGAACCTGGTCAGAGCCCCACAAGTCACCCCATCTTGGATTCCCCTAGGTCTCTAGTTTTAAAAAATGCACAGGTTTGGTAGGTTTCCCTAGGTGCCGGCTGAGCTAGAGGCCAAAATCTACAGGTATGCACTTTGCAAAAAACAACTCTGTTTTCTTTCAAAAAATGTGATGTGTCCACGTTGCGTTTTTGGGCATTTCCTGTCGCGGGCGCTAGACCTACCCACACAAGTGAGGTATCATTTTTATTGCGAGACTTGGGGGAACTCTGGGTGCAAGGAAATTTGTGGCTCCTCTCAGATTCCAGAACTTTCTGTCACCGAAATGTGAGGAAAATGTGTTTTTCTAGCCAAATTTTGAGGTTTACAAAGGATTCTGGGTAACAGAACCTGATCAGAGCCCCACAAGTCACCACATCTTGGATTCCCCTAGGTCTCTAGTTTTCAAAAATGCACAGGTTTGGTAGGTTTCCCTAGGTGCCGGCTGAGCTAGAGGCCAAAATCTACAGGTAGGCACATTGCAAAAAACAACTCTGTTTTTAAAAAAAAAAATGTGATGTGTCCACGTTGCGTTTTGGGGCATTTCGTGTCGCGGGCGCTAGGCCTACCCACACAGGTGAGGTATCATTTTTATCGGGAGACTTGGGGGAACGCTGGGTGGAAGGAACTTTGTGGCTCCTCTCTGATTCCAGAACTATCTGTCACCAAAATGTGAGGAAAATGTGTTTTTTTAGCCAAATTTTGAGGTTTGCAAAGGATTCTGGTTAACAGAACCTGGTCAGAGCCCCACAAGTCACCCCATCTTGGATTCCCCTAGGTCTCTAGTTTTAAAAAATGCACAGGTTTGGTAGGTTTCCCTAGGTGCCGGCTGAGCTAGAGGCCAAAATCTACAGGTATGCACTTTGCAAAAAACAACTCTGTTTTCTTTCAAAAAATGTGATGTGTCCACGTTGCGTTTTGGGGCATTTCCTGTCGCGGGCGCTAGGCCTACCCACACAAGTGAGGTATCACTTTTATCAGGAGACTTGGGGGAACGCTGGATGGAAGGAAATTTGTGTCTCCTCTCTGATTCCAGAACTTTCTGTCACCGAAATGTGAGGAAAACGTGTTTTTCTAGCCAAATTTTGAGGTTTGAAAAGGATTCTGGGTAACAGAACCTGATCAGAGCCCCACAACTCACCACATCTTGGATTCCCCTAGGTCTCTAGTTTTTAAAAATGCACAGGTTTGGTAGGTTTCCCTAGGTGCAGGCTGAGCTAGAGGCCAAAATCTACAGGTAGGCACTTTGCAAAAAACACCTCTGTTTTCTTTCAAAAAATGTTATTTGTCCACGTTGTGTTTTGGGGCGTTTCCTGTCACAGGCGCTAGGCCTACCCACACAAGTGAGGTATCATTTTTATCGGGAGACTTGGGGGAACGCTGGGATGAAGGAAATTTGTGGCTCCTCTCAGATTCCAGAACTATCTGTCACCGAAATGTGAGGAAAACGTGTTTTTCTAGCCAAATTTTGAGGTTTGAAAAGGATTCTGGGTAACAGAACCTGATCAGAGCCCCACAACTCACCACATCTTGGATTCCCCTAGGTCTCTAGTTTTCAAAAATGCACAGGTTTGGTAGGTTTCTCTAGGTGCCGGCTGAGCTAGAGGCCAAAATCTACAGATAGGCACTTTGCAAAAAACACCTCTGTTTTCTTTAAAAAAATGTGATGTGTCCAGGTTGCGTTTTGGGGCATTTCCTGTTGCGGGCGCTAGACCTACCCACACATGTGAGGTATAATTTTTATCGGGAGACTTTGGGGAACGCTGGGTGGAAGGAAATGTGTGGCTCCTCTCTGATTCCAGAACTATCTGTCACCAAAATATGAGGAAAACGTGTTTTTTTAGCCAAATTTTGAGGTTTGCAAAGGATTCTGGATAACAGAACCTGGTCAGAGCCCCACAAGTCACCCCATTTTGGATTCCCCTAGGTCTCTAGTATTAAAAAACGCACAGGTTTGGTAGGTTTCCATAGGTGCCGGCTGAGCTAGAGGCCAAAATCTACAGGTAGGCACTTTGCAAAAAACACCTCTGTTTTCTTTAAAAAAATGTGATGTGTCCACGTTGCGTTTTGGGGCATTTCCTGTCGCGTGCACAAGGCCTACCCACACAAGTGAGGTATCATTTTTATCGGGAGGCTTGGGGGAACACTGGGTGGAAGGAAATTTGTTGCTCCTCTCAGATTCCAGAACTTTCTGTCACCGAAATGTGAGGAAAACGTGTTTTTTTAGCCAAATTTTGAGGTTTGCAAAGGATTCTGGGAAACAGAACCTGGTCAGAGCCCCACAAGTCACCCCGTCTTGGATTCCCCTAGGTCTCTAGTTTTCAAAAATGCACAGGTTTGGTAGGTTTCCCTAGGTGCCGGCTGAGCTAGAGGCCAAAATCTACAGGTAGGCACTTTGCAAAAAACACCTCTGTTTTCTTTCAAAAAATGTGATTTGTCCACGTTGTGTTTTGGGGCGTTTCCTGTCACAGGCGCTAGGCCTACCCACACAAGTGAGGTATCACTTTTATCAGGAGACTTGAGGGAACGCTGGGTGGAAGGAAATTTGTGGCTCCTCTCAGATTCCGGAACTTTCTGTCACCGAAATGTGAGGAAATTTTTTTTTAGCCAAATGTTGAGATTTGCAAAGGATTCTGGGTAACAGAACCTGGTCAGAGCCCCACAAGTCACCCCATCTTGGATTCCCCTAGGTCTCTAGTTTTCAAAAATGCACAGGTTTGGTAGGTTTCCCTAGGTGCCGGCTGAGCTAGAGGCCAAAATCTACAGGTATGCACTTTGCAAAAAACACTTCTGTTTTCTTTAAAAAAATGTGATGTGTCCACTTTGCTTTTTGGGGCATTTCCTTTCATGGGCGCTAGGCCTACCCACACAATTGAGGTATCATTTTTATCGGGAGACTTGGGGGAACACTGGGTGGAAGATTTGTGGCTCCTCTCTGATTCCAGAACTATCTGTCACCAAAATGTGAGGAAAACGTATTTTTTTAGCCAAATTTTGAAGTTTGCAAAGGATTCTGGGTAACAGAACCTGGTCAGAGCCCCACAAGTCACCCCATCTTGGATTCCCCTAGGTCTCTAGTTTTAAAAAATGCACAGGTTTGGTAGGTTTCCCTAGGTGCCGGCTGAGCTAGAGGCCAAAATCTACAGGTAGGCACTTTGCAAAAAACACCTCTGTTTTCTTTCAAAAAATTTGATTTGTCCACGTTGTGTTTTGGGGCGTTTCCTGTCACAGGCGCTAGGCCTACCTACACAAGTGAGGTATCATTTTTATCAGGAGACTTGGGGGAACGCTGGGTGGAAGGAAATTTGTTGCTCCTCTCAGATTCCAGAACTTTCTGTCACCGAAATGTGAGGAAAATTTGTTTTTTTAGCCAAATGTTGAGGTTTGCAAAGGATTCTGGGTAACAGAACCTGGTCAGAGCCCCACAAGTCACCCCATCTTGGATTCCCCTAGGTCTCTAGTTTTCACAAATGCACAGGTTTGGTAGGTTTCCCTAGGTGCCGGCTGAGCTAGAGGCCAAAATCTACAGGTATGCACTTTGCAAAAAACACCTCTGTTTTCTTTCAAAAAATGTGATGTGTCCACTTTGCGTTTTGGGGCATTTCCTGTCGCGGGCGCTAGGCCTACCCACACATGGGAGGTATCATTTTTATCGGGAGACTTGGGGGAACACTGGGTGGAAGGAGATTTGTGGCTCATCTCTGATTCCAGAACTATCTGTCACCAAAATGTGAGGAAAACATGTTTTTTTAGCCAAATTTTGAGGTTTGCAAAGGATTCTGGGTAACAGAACCTGGTCAGAGCCCCACAAGTCACCCCATTTTGGATTCCCCTAGGTCTCTAGTTTTCAAAAATGCACCGGTTTGTTAGGTTTCCCTAGGTGCCGGCTGAGCTAGAGGCCAAAATCTACAGGTAGGCACTTTGCAAAAAACACCTCTGTTTTCTTTCAAAAAATGTGATGTGTCCACTTTGCGTTTTGGGGCATTTCCTGTCGCAGGCGCTAGGCCTACCCACACAAGTGAGGTATCATTTTTATCGGGAGACTTGGGAGAACGCTGGGTGGAAGGAGATTTGTGGCTCCTCTCTGATTCCAGAACTATCTGTCACCAAAATGTGAGGAAAACGTGTTTTTTTAGCCAAATTTTGAGGTTTGCAAAGTATTCTGGGTAACAGAACCTGGTCAGAGCCCCACAAGTCACCCCATCTTGGATTCCCCTAGGTCTCTAGTTTTCAAAAATGCACAGGTTTGGTAGGTTTCCCTAGGTGCCGGCTGAGCTAGAGGCCAAAATCTACAGGTAGGCACTTTGCAAAAAACACCTCTGTTTTCTTTCAAAAAATGTGATGTGTCCACGTTGCGTTTTGGGGCATTTCCTGTCGCGGGCGCTAGGCCTACCCACACAAGTGAGGTATCACTTTTATCAGGAGACTTGGGGGAACGCTGGATGGAAGGAAATTTGTGTCTCCTCTCTGATTCCAGAACTATCTGTCACCAAAATGTGAGGAAAACATGTTTTTTTAGCCAAATGTTGAGGTTTGCAAAGGATTTTGGGTAACAGAACCTGGTCAGAGCCCCACAAGTCACCCCATCTTGGATTCCCCTAGGTCTCTAGTTTTAAAAAATGCACAGGTTTGGTAGGTTTCCCTAGGTGCCGGCTGAGCTAGAGGCCAAAATCTACAGGTATGCACTTTGCAAAAAACAACTCTGTTTTCTTTCAAAAAATGTGATGTGTCCACGTTGCGTTTTTGGGCATTTCCTGTCGCGGGCGCTAGACCTACCCACACAAGTGAGGTATCATTTTTATTGCGAGACTTGGGGGAACTCTGGGTGCAAGGAAATTTGTGGCTCCTCTCAGATTCCAGAACTTTCTGTCACCGAAATGTGAGGAAAATGTGTTTTTCTAGCCAAATTTTGAGGTTTACAAAGGATTCTGGGTAACAGAACCTGATCAGAGCCCCACAAGTCACCACATCTTGGATTCCCCTAGGTCTCTAGTTTTCAAAAATGCACAGGTTTGGTAGGTTTCCCTAGGTGCCGGCTGAGCTAGAGGCCAAAATCTACAGGTAGGCACATTGCAAAAAACAACTCTGTTTTTAAAAAAAAAAATGTGATGTGTCCACGTTGCGTTTTGGGGCATTTCGTGTCGCGGGCGCTAGGCCTACCCACACAGGTGAGGTATCATTTTTATCGGGAGACTTGGGGGAACGCTGGGTGGAAGGAACTTTGTGGCTCCTCTCTGATTCCAGAACTATCTGTCACCAAAATGTGAGGAAAATGTGTTTTTTTAGCCAAATTTTGAGGTTTGCAAAGGATTCTGGTTAACAGAACCTGGTCAGAGCCCCACAAGTCACCCCATCTTGGATTCCCCTAGGTCTCTAGTATTCAAAAACGCACAGGTTTGGTAGGTTTCCCTAGGTGCCGGCTGAGCTAGAGGCCAACATCTACAGGTAGGCACTTTGCAAAAAACACCTCTGTTTTCTTTCAAAAAATGTGATGTGTCCACGTTGCGTTTTGGGGCATTTCCTGTCGCGGGCGCTAGGCCTACCCACACAAGTGAGGTATCATTTTTATCGGGAGACTTGGGGGAACACTGGGTGGAAGGAAATTTGTGGCTCCTCTCAGATTCCAGAACTTTCTGTCACCAAAATTTGAGGAAAATGTGTTTTTTTAGCCAAATTTTGAGGTTGGCAAAGGATTCTGGGTAACAGAACCTGGTCAGAGCCCCACAAGTCACCCCATCTTGGATTCCCCTAGGTCTCTAGTTTTAAAAAATGCACAGGTTTGGTAGGTTTCCCTAGGTTCCGGCTGAGCTAGAGGCCAAAATCTACAGGTAGGCACTTTGCAAAAAACACCTCTGTTTTCTTTAAAAATATGTGATGTGTCCACGTTGCGTTTTGGGGCATTTCCTGTTGTGGGCGCTAGGCCTTCCTACACAAGTGCAGTATCATTTTTATCGGGAGACTTTGGGGAACGCTGGATGGAAGGAAATTTGTGGCTCCTCTCAGATTCCAGAACTTTCTGTCACCGAAATGTGAGGAAAACGTGTTTTTCTAGCCAAATTTTGAGGTTTGCAAAGGATTCTGGGTTACAGAACCTGGTCAGAGCCCCACAAGTCACCCCATCTTGGATTCCCCTAGGTCTCTAGTTTTTAAAAATGCACAGGTTTGGTAGGTTTCCCTAGGTGCCGGCTGAGCTAGAGGCCAAAATCTACAGGTAGGCACTTTGCAAAAAACACCTCTGTTTTCTTTAAAAAAATGTGATGTGTCCATGTTGCGTTTTGGGGCATTTCCTGTTGCGGGCACTAGGCCTACCCACACAAGTGAGGTATCACTTTTATCAGGAGACTTGGGGGAACGCTGGATGGAAGGAAATTTGTGTCTCCTCTCTGATTCCAGAACTTTCTGTCACCGAAATGTGAGGAAATCGTGTTTTTCTAGCCAAATTTTGAGGTTTGAAAAGGATTCTGGGTAACAGAACCTGATCAGAGCCCCACAACTCACCACATCTTGGATTCCCCTAGGTCTCTAGTTTTTAAAAATGCACATTTTTGGTAGGTTTCCCTAGGTGCAGGCTGAGCTAGAGGCCAAAATCTACAGGTAGGCACTTTGCAAAAAACACCTCTGTTTTCTTTCAAAAAATGTTATTTGTCCACGTTGTGTTTTGGGGCGTTTCCTGTCACAGGCGCTAGGCCTACCCACACAAGTGAGGTATCATTTTTATCGGGAGACTTGGGGGAACGCTGGGTGGAAGGAAATTTGTGGCTCCTCTCAGATTCCAGAACTATCTGTCACCGAAATGTGAGGAAAACGTGTTTTTCTAGCCAAATTTTGAGGTTTGAAAAGGATTCTGGGTAACAGAACCTGATCAGAGGCCCACAACTCACCACATCTTGGATTCCCCTAGGTCTCTAGTTTTCAAAAATGCACAGGTTTGGTAGGTTTCTCTAGGTGCCGGCTGAGCTAGAGGCCAAAATCTACAGGTAGGCACTTTGCAAAAAACACCTCTGTTTTCTTTAAAAGAATGTGATGTGTCCAGGTTGCGTTTTGGGGCATTTCCTGTTGCGGGCGCTAGACCTACCCACACAAGTGAGGTATCATTTTTATCGGGAGACTTTGGGGAACGCTGGGTGGAAGGAAATGTGTGGCTCCACTCTGATTCCAGAACTATCTGTCACCAAAATATGAGGAAAACGTGTTTTTTTATCCAAATTTTGAGGTTTGCAAAGGATTCTGGGTAACATAACCTGGTCAGAGCCCCACAAGTCACCCCATTTTGGATTCCCCTAGGTCTCTAGTATTCAAAAACGCACAGGTTTGGTAGGTTTCCCTAGGTGCCGGCTGAGCTAGAGGCCAAAATCTACCGGTAGGCACTTTGCAAAAAACACCTCTGTTTTCTTTAAAAAAATGTGATGTGTCCACGTTGCGTTTTGGGGCATTTCCTGTCGCGTGCGCAAGGCCTACCCACACAAGTGAGGTATCATTTTTATTGGGAGACTTTGGGGAACGCTGGATGGAAGGAAATTTGTGGCTCCTCTCAGATTCCAGAACTTTCTGTCACCGAAATGTGAGGAAAATGTGTTTTTCTAGCCAAATTTTGAGGTTTGCAAAGGATTCTGGGTTACAGAACCTGGTCAGAGCCCCACAAGTCACCCCATCCTGGATTCCCCTAGGTCTCTAGTTTTCAAAAATGCACAGGTTTGGTAGGTTTCCCTAGGTGCCGGCTGAGCTAGAGGCCAAAATCTACAGGTAGGCACTTTGCAAAAAACACCTCTGTTTTCTTTCAAAAAATGTTATTTGTCCACGTTGTGTTTTGGGGCGTTTCCTGTCACAGGCGCTAGGCCTACCCACACAAGTGAGGTATCATTTTTATCGGGAGACTTGGGGGAACGCTGGGTGGAAGGAAATTTGTGGCTCCTCTCAGATTCCAGAACTTTCTGTAACCGAAATGTGAGGAAAATGTGTTTTTTTAGCCAAATGTTGAGGTTTGCAAAGGATTCTGGGTAACAGAACCTGGTCAGAGCCCCACAAGTCACCCCATCTTGGATTCCCCTAGGTCTCTAGTTTAAAAAAATTCACAGGTTTGGTCGGTTTCGCTAGGTGCCGGCTGAGCTAGAGGCCAAAATCTACACGTAGGCACTTTGCAAAAAACACATCTGTTTTCTTTCAAAAAATGTGATGTGTCCATGTTGCGTTTTGGGGCATTTCCTGTCGCGGGCGCTAGGCCTACCCACACAAGTGAGGTATCACTTTTATCAGGAGACTTGGGGGAACGCTGGATGGAAGGAAATTTGTGGCTCCTCTCTGATTCCAGAACGTTCTGCCACCGAAATATGAGGAAAACTTGTTTTTTTAGCCAAATTTTGAGGTTTGCAAAGGATTCTGGGTAACAGAACCTGGTCAGAGCCTCACAAGTCACCCCATCTTGGATTCCCCTAGGTCTCTAGTTTTCAAAAATGCACAGGTTTGGTAGGTTTCCCTAGGTGCCGGCTGAGCTAGAGGCCAAAATCTACAGGTAGGCACTTTGCAAAAAACACCTCTGTTTTCTTTCAAAAAATGGGATTTGTCCACGTTGTGTTTTGGGGCGTTTCCTGTCACAGGCGCTAGACCTACCCACACAAGTGAGGTATCATTTTTATCGGGAGACTTGGGGGAACGCTGGGTGGAAGGAAATTTGTGGCTCCTATCAGATTCTAGAACTTTCTGTCACCGAAATGTGAGGAAAACGTGTTTTTCTAGCCAAATTTTGAGGTTTGAAAAGGATTCTGGGTAACAGAACCTGATCAGAGCCCCACAAGTCACCACATCTTGGATTCCCCTAGGTCTCTAGTTTTCAAAAATGCACAGGTTTGGTAGGTTTCCCTAGGTGCCGGCTGAGCTAGAGGCCAAAATCTACAGGTAGGCACTTTGCAAAAAACACCTCTGTTTTCTTTAAAAAAATGTGATGTGTCCATGTTGCGTTTTGGGGCATTTCCTGTCGCGGGCGCTAGACCTACCCACACAAGTGAGGTATCATTTTTATCGGGAGACTTGGGGGAACGCTGGGTGGAAGGAAATGTGTGGCTCCTCTCTGATTCCAGAACTATCTGTCACCAAAATGTGAGGAAAACGTGTTTTTTTAGCCAAATTTTGAGGTTTGCAAAGGATTCTGGGTAACAGAACCTGGTCAGAGCCCCACAAGTCACCCCATCTTGGATTCCCCTAGGTCTCTAGTATTCAAAAATGCACAGGTTTGGTAGGTTTCCCTAGGTGCCGGCTGAGCTAGAGGCCAAAATCTACAGGTAGGCACTTTGCAAAAAACACCTCTGTTTTCTTTAAAAAAATGTGATGTGTCCACGTTGCGTTTTGGGGCAATTCCTGTCGCGGGCGCAAGGCCTACCCACTCAAGTGAGGTATCATTTTTATCGGGAGGCTTGGGGGAACACTGGGTGGAAGGAAATTTGTGGCTCCTATCAGATTCCAGAACTTTCTGTCACCGAAATGTGAGGAAAACGTGTTTTTTTAGCCAAATTTTGAGGTTTGCAAAGGATTCTGGGTAACAGAACCTGGTCAGAGCCCCACAAGTCACCCCATCTTGGATTCCCCTAGGTCTCTAGTTCTCAAAAATGCACAGGTTTGGTAGGTTTCCCTAGGTGCCGGCTGAGCTAGAGGCCAAAATCTACAGGTAGGCACTTTGCAAAAACCACCTCTGTTTTCTTTCAAAAAATGTGATGTGTCCATGTTGCGATTTGGGGCATTTCCTGTCGCGGGCGCTAGGCCTACCCACACAAGTGAGGTATCACTTTTATCAGGAGACTTGGGGGAACGCTGGATGGAAGGAAATTTGTGGCTCCTCTCAGATTCCAGAACTTTCTGTCACCGAAATGTGAGGAAAACTTGTTTTTTTAGCCAAATTTTGAGGTTTGCAAAGGATTCTGGGTAACAGAACCTGGTCAGAGCCCCACAAGTCATCCCATCTTGGATTCCCCTAGGTCTCTAATTTTTTAAAATGCACAGGTTTGGTAGGTTTACCTAGGTGCCGGCTGAGCTAGAGGCCAAAATCTACAGGTAGGCACTTTGCAAAAAACACCTCTGTTTTCTTTCAAAAAATTTGATTTGTCCACGTTGTGTTTTGGGGCGTTTCCTGTCACAGGCGCTAGGCCTACCCACACAAGTGAGGTATCATTTTTATCAGGAGACTTGGGGAACGCTGGGTGGAAGGAAATTTGTGGCTCCTCTCAGATTCCAGAACTTTCTGTCACCGAAATGTGAGGAAAATTAGTTTTTTTAGCCAAATGTTGAGGTTTGCAAAGGATTCTGGGTAACAGAACCTGGTCAGAGCCCCACAAGTCACCCCATCTTGGATTCCCCTATGTCTCTAGTTTTAAAAAATGCACAGGTTTGGTAGGTTTCCCTAGGTGCCGGCTGAGCTAGAGGCCAAAATCTACAGGTATGCACTTTGCAAAAAACACTTCTGTTTTCTTTAAAAAAATGTGATGTGTCCACTTTGCGTTTTGGGGCATTTCCTGTCGCGGGCGCTAGGCCTACCCACACAAGTGAGGTATCATTTTTATCGGGAGACTTGGGGGAACGCTGGGTGGAAGGAGATTTGTGGCTCCTCTCTGATTCCAGAACTATCTGTCACCAAAATGTGAGGAAAACATGTTTTTTTAGCCAAATGTTGAGGTTTGCAAAGGATTTTGGGTAACAGAACCTGGTCAGAGCCCCACAAGTCACCCCATCTTGGATTCCCCTAGGTCTCTAGTTTTAAAAAATGCACAGGTTTGGTAGGTTCCCCTAGGTGCCGGCTGAGCTAGAGGCCAAAATCTACAGGTATGCACTTTGCAAGAAACACCTGTTTTCTTTCAAAAAATGTGATGTGTCCACTTTGCGTTTTGGGGCATTTCCTGTCGCAGGTGCTAGGCCTACCCACACAAGTGAGGTATCATTTTTATCGGGAGACTTGGGAGAACGCTGGGTGGAAGGAGATTTGTGGCTCCTCTCTGATTCCAGAACTATATGTCACCAAAATGTGAGGAAAACGTGTTTTTTTAGCCAAATTTTGAGGTTTGCAAAGTATTCTGGGTAACAGAACCTGGTCAGAGCCCCACAAGTCACCCCATCTTGGATTCCCCTAGGTCTCTAGTTTTCAAAAATGCACAGGTTTGGTAGGTTTCCCTAGGTGCCGGCTGAGCTAGAGGCCAAAATCTACAGGTAGGCACTTTGCAAAAAACACCTATGTTTTCTTTCAAAAAATGTGATGTGTCCACGTTGCGTTTTGGGGCATTTCCTGTCGCGGGCGCTAGGCCTACCCACACAAGTGAGGAATCACTTTTATCAGGAGACTTGGGGGAACGCTGGGTGGAAGGAAATTTGTGGCTCCTCTCAGATTCCGGAACTTTCTGTCACCGAAATGTGAGGAAAATATATTTTTTAGCCAAATGTTGAGGTTTGCAAAGGATTCTGGGTAACAGAACCTGGTCAGAGCCCCACAAGTCACCCCATCTTGGATTCCCCTAGGTCTCTAGTTTTAAAAAATGCACAGGTTTGGTAGGTTTCCCTAGGTGCCGGCTGAGCTAGAGGCCAAAATCTACAGGTATGCACTTTGCAAAAAACACTTCTGTTTTCTTTAAAAAAATGTGATGTGTCCACTTTGCGTTTTGGGGCATTTCCTTTCATGGGCGCTAGGCCTACCCACACAAGTGAGGTATCATTTTTATCGGGAGACTTGGGGGAATGCTGGGTGGAAGGAGATTTGTGGCTCCTCTCTGATTCCAGAACTATCTGTTACCAAAATGTGAGGAAAACGTATTTTTTTAGCCAAATTTTGAAGTTTGCAAAGGATTCTGGGTAACAGAACCTGGTCAGAGCCCCACAAGTCACCCCATCTTGGATTCCCCTAGGTCTCTAGTTTTAAAAATTGCACAGGTTAGGTAGGTTTCCCTAGGTGCCGGCTGAGCTAGAGGCCAAAATCTACAGGTAGGCACACTGCAAAAAACACCTCTGTTTTCTTTCAAAAAATGTGATGTGTCCATGTTGCGTTTTGGGGCATTTCCTGTCGCGGGCGCTAGGCCTACCCACACAAGTGAGGTATCACTTTTATCAGGAGACTTGGGGGAACGCTGGGTGGAAGGAAATTTGTGGCTCCTCTCAGATTCCGGAACTTTCTGTCACCGAAATGTGAGGAAAATATTTTTTTTAGCCAAATGTTGAGGTTTGCAAAGGATTCTGGGTAACAGAACCTGGTCAGAGCCCCACAAGTCACCCCATCTTGGATTCCCCTATGTCTCTAGTTTTAAAAAATGCACAGGTTTGGTAGGTTTCCCTAGGTGCCGGCTGAGCTAGAGGCCAAAATCTACAGGTATGCACTTTGCAAAAAACACTTCTGTTTTCTTTAAAAAAATGTGATGTGTCCACTTTGCGTTTTGGGGCATTTCCTTTCATGGGCGCTAGGCCTACCCACACAAGTGAGGTATCATTTTTATCGGGAGACTTGGGGGAACGCTGGGTGGAAGGAGATTTGTGGCTCCTCTCTGATTCCAGAACTATCTGTCACCAAAATGTGAGGAAAACGTATTTTTTTAGCCACATTTTGAAGTTTGCAAAGGATTCTGGGTAACAGAACCTGGTCAGAGCCCCACAAGTCACCCCATCTTGGATTCCCCTAGGTCTCTAGTTTTAAAAAATGCACAGGTTTGGTAGGTTTCCCTAGGTGCCGGCTGAGCTAGAGGCCAAAATCTACAGGTAGGCACTTTGCAAAAAACACCTCTGTTTTCTTAAAAAAAATGTGATGTGTCCATGTTGCGTTTTGGGGCATTTCCTGTCGCGGGCGCTAGACCTACCCACACAAGTGAGGTATCATTTTTATCGGGAGACTTGGGGGAACTCTGGGTGCAAGGAAATTTTTGGCTCCTCTCAGATTCCAGAACTTTCTGTCACCGAAATGTAAGGAAAATGTGTTTTTCTAGCCAAATTTTGAGGTTTACAAAGGATTCTGGGTAACAGAACCTGATCAGAGCCCCACATGTCACCACATCTTGGATTCCCCTAGGTCTCTAGTTTTCAAAAATGCACAGGTTTGGTAGGTTTCCCTAGGTGCCGGCTGAGCTAGAGGCCAAAATCTACAGGTAGGCACTTTGCAAAAAACACCTCTGTTTTCTTTAAAAAAATGTGATGTGTCCCCGTTGCGTTTTGGGGCATTTCGTGTCGCGGGCGCTAGGCCTACCCACACAAGTGAGGTATCATTTTTATCGGGAGACTTGGGGGAACACTGGGTGGAAGGAACTTTGTGGCTCCTCTCTGATTCCAGAACTATCTGTCACCAAAATGTGAGGAAAATGTGGTTTTTTAGCCAAATTTTGAGGTTTGCAAAGGATTCTGGGTAACAGAACCTGGTCAGAGCCCCACAAGTCACCCCATCTTGGATTCCCCTAGGTCTCTAGTTTTAAAAAATGCACAGGTTTGGTAGGTTTCCCTAGGTGCCGGCTGAGCTAGAGGCCAAAATCTACAGGTATGCACTTTGCAAAAAACACTTCTGTTTTCTTTAAAAAAATGTGATGTGTCCACTTTGCGTTTTGGGGCATTTCCTTTCATGGGCGCTAGGCCTACCCACACAAGTGAGGTATCATTTTTATCGGGAGACTTGGGGGAATGCTGGGTGGAAGGAGATTTGTGGCTCCTCTCTGATTCCAGAACTATCTGTTACCAAAATGTGAGGAAAACATATTTTTTTAGCCAAATTTTGAAGTTTGCAAAGGATTCTGGGTAACAGAACCTGGTCAGAGCCCCACAAGTCACCCCATCTTGGATTCCCCTAGGTCTCTAGTTTTAAAAATTGCACAGGTTAGGTAGGTTTCCCTAGGTGCCGGCTGAGCTAGAGGCCAAAATCTACAGGTAGGCTCTTTGCAAAAAACACCTCTGTTTTCTTTCAAAAAATGTGATGTGTCCACGTTGCGTTTTGGGGCATTTCCTGTCGCGGGCGCTAAGCCTACCCACACAAGTGAGGTATCACTTTTATCAGGAGACTTGGGGGAACGCTGGGTGGAAGGAAATTTGTGGCTCCTCTCAGATTCCGGAACTTTCTGTCACCGAAATGTGAGGAAAATATTTTTTTTAGCCAAATGTTGAGGTTTGCAAAGGATTCTGGGTAACAGAACCTGGTCAGAGCCCCACAAGTCACCCCATCTTGGATTCCCCTAGGTCTCTAGTTTTCAAAAATGCACAGGTTTGGTAGGTTTCCCTAGGTGCCGGCTGAGCTAGAGGCCAAAATCTACAGGTAGGCACTTTGCAAAAAACACCTCTGTTTTTAAAAAAAAAAATGTGATGTGTCCCCGTTGCGTTTTGGGGCATTTCGTGTCGCGGGCGCTAGGCCTACCCACACAAGTGAGGTATCATTTTTATCGGGAGACTTGGGGGAACACTGGGTGGAAGGAACTTTGTGGCTCCTCTCTGATTCCAGAACTATCTGTCACCAAAATGTGAGGAAAACGTGTTTTTTTAGCCAAATTTTGAGGTTTGCAAAGGATTCTGGGTAACAGAACCTGGTCAGAGCCCCACAAGTCACCCCATCTTGGATTCCCCTAGGTCTCTAGTTTTAAAAAATGCACAGGTTTGGTAGGTTTCCCTAGGTGCCGGCTGAGCTAGAGGCCAAAATCTACGGGTATGCACTTTGCAAAAAACACTTCTGTTTTCTTTAAAAAAATGTGATGTGTCCACTTTGTGTTTTGGGGCATTTCCTTTCATGGGCGCTAGGCCTACCCACACAAGTGAGGTATCATTTTTATCGGGAGACTTGCGGGAATGCTGGGTGGAAGGAGATTTGTGGCTCCTCTCTGATTCCAGAACTATCTGTTACCAAAATGTGAGGAAAACGTATTTTTTTAGCCAAATTTTGAAGTTTGCAAAGGATTCTGGGTAACAGAACCTGGTCAGAGCCCCACAAGTCACCCCATCTTGGATTCCCCTAGGTCTCTAGTTTTAAAAATTGCACAGGTTTGGTAGGTTTCCCTAGGTGCCGGCTGAGCTAGAGGCCAAAATCTACAGGTAGGCACTTTGCAAAAAACACCTCTGTTTTCTTTCAAAAAATGTGATGTGTCCACGTTGCGTTTTGGGGCATTTCCTGTCGCGGGCGCTAGGCCTACCCACACAAGTGAGGTATCACTTTTATCAGGAGACTTGGGGGAACGCTGGGTGGAAGGAAATTTGTGGCTCCTCTCAGATTCCGGAACTTTCTGTCACCGAAATGTGAGGAAAATATTTTTTTTAGCCAAATGTTGAGGTTTGCAAAGGATT
Organism: Pleurodeles waltl; assembly: GCF_031143425.1. Classification (NCBI taxonomy): domain Eukaryota; kingdom Metazoa; phylum Chordata; class Amphibia; order Caudata; family Salamandridae; genus Pleurodeles; species Pleurodeles waltl. The sequence goes on from NC_090447.1 coordinate 646,291,696, forward strand.
CTGGGTAACAGAACCTGGTCAGAGCCCCACAAGTCACCCCATCTTGGATTCCCCTATGCCTCTAGTTTTAAAAAATGCACAGGTTTGGTAGGTTTCCCTGGGTGCCAGCTGAGCTAGAGGCCAAAATCTACAGGTATGCACTTTGCAAAAAACACTTCTGTTTTCTTTAAAAAAATGTGATGTGTCCACTTTGCGTTTTGGGGCATTTCCTTTCATGGGCGCTAGGCCTACCCACACAAGTGAGGTATCATTTTTATCGGGAGACTTGGGGGAACGCTGGGTGGAAGGAGATTTGTGGCTCCTCTCTGATTCCAGAACTATCTGTCACCAAAATGTGAGGAAAACGTATTTTTTTAGCCACATTTTGAAGTTTGCAAAGGATTCTGGGTAACAGAACCTGGTCAGAGCCCCACAAGTCACCCCATCTTGGATTCCCCTAGGTCTCTAGTTTTAAAAAATGCACAGGTTTGGTAGGTTTCCCTAGGTGCCGGCTGAGCTAGAGGCCAAAATCTACAGGTAGGCACTTTGCAAAAAACACCTCTGTTTTCTTAAAAAAAATGTGATGTGTCCACGTTGCGTTTTGGGGCATTTCCTGTCGCGGGCGCTAGACCTACCCACACAAGTGAGGTATCATTTTTATCGGGAGACTTGGGGGAACTCTGGGTGCAAGGAAATTTTTGGCTCCTCTCAGATTCCAGAACTTTCTGTCACCGAAATGTGAGGAAAATGTGTTTTTCTAGCCAAATTGTGAGGTTTACAAAGGATTCTGGGTAACAGAACCTGATCAGAGCCCCACAAGTCACCACATCTTGGATTCCCCTAGGTCTCTAGTTTTCAAAAATGCACAGGTTTGGTAGGTTTCCCTAGGTGCCGGCTGAGCTAGAGGCCAAAATCTACAGGTAGGCACTTTGCAAAAAACACCTCTGTTTTTTTTTAAAAAAATGTGATGTGTCCCCGTTGCGTTTTGGGGCATTTCGTGTCGCGGGCGCTAGGCCTACCCACACAAGTGAGGTATCATTTTTATCGGGAGACTTGGGGGAACACTGGGTGGAAGGAACTTTGTGGCTCCTCTCTGATTCCAGAACTATCTGTCACCAAAATGTGAGGAAAACGTGGTTTTTTAGCCAAATTTTGAGGTTTGCAAAGGATTCTGGGTAACAGAACCTGGTCAGAGCCCCACAAGTCACCCCATCTTGGATTCCCCTAGGTCTCTAGTATTCAAAAACGCACAGGTTTGGTAGGTTTCGCTAGGTGCCGGCTGAGCTAGAGGCCAAAATCTACAGGTAGGCACTTTGCAAAAACCACCTCTGTTTTCTTTCAAAAAATGTGATGTGTCCATGTTGCGTTTTGGGGCATTTCCTGTCGCGGGGGCTAGGCCTACCCACACAAGTGAGGTATCACTTTTATCAGGAGACTTGGGGGAACGCTGGATGGAAGGAAATTTGTGGCTCCTCTCAGATTCCAGAACTTTCTGTCACCGAAATGTGAGGAAAACTTGTTTTTTTAGCCAAATTTTGAGGTTTGCAAAGGATTCTGGGTAACAGAACCTGGTCAGAGCCCAACAAGTCACCCCATCTTGGATTCCCCTAGGTCTCTAATTTTTAAAAATGCACAGGTTTGGTAGGTTTCCCTAGGTGCCGGCTGAGCTAGAGGCCAAAATCTACAGGTAGGCACTTTGCAAAAAACACCTCTGTTTTCTTTCAAAAAATTTGATTTGTCCACGTTGTGTTTTGGGGTGTTTCCTGTCACAGGCGCTAGGCCTACCCACACAAGTGAGGTATCATTTTTATCAGGAGACTTGGGGGAACGCTGGGTGGAAGGAAATTTGTGGCTCCTCTCAGATTCCAGAACTTTCTGTCACCGAAATGTGAGGAAAATTTGTTTTTTTAGCCAAATGTTGAGGTTTGCAAAGGATTCTGGGTAACAGAACCTGGTCAGAGCCCCACAAGTCACCCCATCTTGGATTCCCCTAGGTCTCTAGTTTTCAAAAATGCACAGGTTTGGTAGGTTTCCCTAGGTGCCGGCTGAGCTAGATGCCAAAATCTACAGGTAGGCACTTTGCAAAAAACACCTATGTTTTCTTTCAAAAAATGTGATGTGTCCACGTTGCGTTTTGGGGCATTTCCTGTCGCGGGCGCTAGGCCTACCCACACAAGTGAGGTATCACTTTTATCAGGAGACTTGGGGGAACGCTGGGTGGAAGGAAATTTGTGGCTCCTCTCAGATTCCGGAACTTTCTGTCACCGAAATGTGAGGAAAATATATTTTTTAGCCAAATGTTGAGGTTTGCAAAGGATTCTGGGTAACAGAACCTGGTCAGAGCCCCACAAGTCACCCCATCTTGGATTCCCCTAGGTCTCTAGTTTTAAAAAATGCACAGGTTTGGTAGGTTTCCCTAGGTGCCGGCTGAGCTAGAGGCCAAAATCTACAGGTATGCACTTTGCAAAAAACACTTCTGTTTTCTTTAAAAAAATGTGATGTGTCCACTTTGCGTTTTGGGGCATTTCCTTTCATGGGCGCTAGGCCTACCCACACAAGTGAGGTATCATTTTTATCGGGAGACTTGGGGGAATGCTGGGTGGAAGGAGATTTGTGGCTCCTCTCTGATTCCAGAACTATCTGTTACCAAAATGTGAGGAAAACGTATTTTTTTAGCCAAATTTTGAAGTTTGCAAAGGATTCTGGGTAACAGAACCTGGTCAGAGCCCCACAAGTCACCCCATCTTGGATTCCCCTAGGTCTCTAGTTTTAAAAATTGCACAGGTTTGGTAGGTTTCCCTAGGTGCCGGCTGAGCTAGAGGCCAAAATCTACAGGTAGGCACTTTGCAAAAAACACCTCTGTTTTCTTTCAAAAAATGTGATGTGTCCACGTTGCGTTTTGGGGCATTTCCTGTCGCGGGCGCTAGGCCTACCCACACAAGTGAGGTATCACTTTTATCAGGAGACTTGGGGGAACGCTGGGTGGAAGGACATTTTTGGCTCCTCTCTGATTCCAGTACTATCTGTCACCAAAATGTGAGGAAAACGTGGTTTTTTAGCCAAATTTTGAGGTTTGCAAAGGATTCTGGGTAACAGAACCTGGTCAGAGCCCCACAAGTCACCCCATCTTGGATTCCCCTAGGTCTCTAGTATTCAAAAACGCACAGGTTTGGTAGGTTTCGCTAGGTGCCGGCTGAGCTAGAGGCCAAAATCTACAGGTAGGCACTTTGCAAAAACCACCTCTGTTTTCTTTCAAAAAATGTGATGTGTCCATGTTGCGTTTTGGGGCATTTCCTGTCGCGGGGGCTAGGCCTACCCACACAAGTGAGGTATCACTTTTATCAGGAGACTTGGGGGAACGCTGGATGGAAGGAAATTTGTGGCTCCTCTCAGATTCCAGAACTTTCTGTCACCGAAATGTGAGGAAAACTTGTTTTTTTAGCCAAATTTTGAGGTTTGCAAAGGATTCTGGGTAACAGAACCTGGTCAGAGCCCCACAAGTCACCCCATCTTGGATTCCCCTAGGTCTCTAATTTTTAAAAATGCACAGGTTTGGTAGGTTTCCCTAGGTGCCGGCTGAGCTAGAGGCCAAAATCTACAGGTAGGCACTTTGCAAAAAACACCTCTGTTTTCTTTCAAAAAATTTGATTTGTCCACGTTGTGTTTTGGGGTGTTTCCTGTCACAGGCGCTAGGCCTACCCACACAAGTGAGGTATCATTTTTATCAGGAGACTTGGGGGAACGCTGGGTGGAAGGAAATTTGTGGCTCCTCTCAGATTCCAGAACTTTCTGTCACCGAAATGTGATGAAAATTTGTTTTTTTAGCCAAATGTTGAGGTTTGCAAAGGATTCTGGGTAACAGAACCTGGTCAGAGCCCCACAAGTCACCCCATCTTGGATTCCCCTAGGTCTCTAGTTTTCAAAAATGCACAGGTTTGGTAGGTTTCCCTAGGTGCCGGCTGAGCTAGATGCCAAAATCTACAGGTAGGCACTTTGCAAAAAACACCTATGTTTTCTTTCAAAAAATGTGATGTGTCCACGTTGCGTTTTGGGGCATTTCCTGTCGCGGGAGCTAGGCCTACCCACACAAGTGAGGTATCACTTTTATCAGGAGACTTGGGGGAACGCTGGGTGGAAGGAAATTTGTGGCTCCTCTCAGATTCCGGAACTTTCTGTCACCGAAATGTGAGGAAAATATATTTTTTAGCCAAATGTTGAGGTTTGCAAAGGATTCTGGGTAACAGAACCTGGTCAGAGCCCCACAAGTCACCCCATCTTGGATTCCCCTAGGTCTCTAGTTTTAAAAAATGCACAGGTTTGGTAGGTTTCCCTAGGTGCCGGCTGAGCTAGAGGCCAAAATCTACAGGTATGCACTTTGCAAAAAACACTTCTGTTTTCTTTAAAAAAATGTGATGTGTCCACTTTGCGTTTTGGGGCATTTCCTTTCATGGGCGCTAGGCCTACCCACACAAGTGAGGTATCATTTTTATCGGGAGACTTGGGGGAATGCTGGGTGGAAGGAGATTTGTGGCTCCTCTCTGATTCCAGAACTATCTGTTACCAAAATGTGAGGAAAACGTATTTTTTTAGCCAAATTTTGAAGTTTGCAAAGGATTCTGGGTAACAGAACCTGGTCAGAGCCCCACAAGTCACCCCATCTTGGATTCCCCTAGGTCTCTAGTTTTAAAAATTGCACAGGTTTGGTAGGTTTCCCTAGGTGCCGGCTGAGCTAGAGGCCAAAATCTACAGGTAGGCACTTTGCAAAAAACACCTCTGTTTTCTTTCAAAAAATGTGATGTGTCCACGTTGCGTTTTGGGGCATTTCCTGTCGCGGGCGCTAGGCCTACCCACACAAGTGAGGTATCACTTTTATCAGGAGACTTGGGGGAACGCTGGGTGGAAGGAAATTTGTGGCTCCTCTCAGATTCCGGAACTTTCTGTCACCGAAGTGTGAGGAAAATATTTTTTTTAGCCAAATGTTGAGGTTTGCAAAGGATTCTGGGTAACAGAACCTGGTCAGAGCCCCACAAGTCACCCCATCTTGGATTCCCCTAGGTCTCTAATTTTAAAAAATGCACAGGTTTGGTAGGTTTCCCTAGGTGCCGGCTGAGCTAGAGGCCAAAATCTACAGGTAGGCACTTTGCAAAAAACACCTCTGTTTTCTTAAAAAAAATGTGATGTGTCCACGTTGCGTTTTGGGGCATTTCCTGTCGCGGGTGCTAGACCTACCCACACAAGTGAGGTATCATTTTTATCGGGAGACTTGGGGGAACTCTGGGTGCAAGGACATTTTTGGCTCCTCTCAGATTCCAGAACTTTCTGTCACCGAAATGTGAGGAAAATGTGTTTTTCTAGCCACATTTTGAGGTTTACAAAGGATTCTGGGTAACAGAACCTGATCAGAGCCCCACAAGTCACCACATCTTGGATTCCCCTAGGTCTCTAGTTTTCAAAAATGCACAGGTTTGGTAGGTTTCCCTAGGTGCCGGCTGAGCTAGAGGCCAAAATCTAGAGGTAGGCACTTTGCAAAAAACACCTCTGTTTTTAAAAAAAAAAATGTGATGTGTCCCCGTTGCGTTTTGGGGCATTTCGTGTTGCGGGCGCTAGGCCTACCCACACAAGTGAGGTATCATTTTTATCGGGAGACTTGGGGGAACACTGGGTGGAAGGAACTTTGTGGCTCCTCTCTGATTCCAGAACTATCTGTCACCAAAATGTGAGGAAAACGTGGTTTTTTAGCCAAATTTTGAGGTTTGCAAAGGATTCTGGGTAACAGAACCTGGTCAGAGCCCCACAAGTCACCCCATCTTGGATTCCCCTAGGTCTCTAGTATTCAAAAACGCACAGGTTTGGTAGGTTTCCCTAGGTGCCGGCTGAGCTAGAGGCCAAAATCTACAGGTAGGCACTTTGCAAAAACCACCTCTGTTTTCTTTCAAAAAATGTGATGTGTCCATGTTGCGTTTTGGGGCATTTCCTGTCGCGGGGGCTAGGCCTACCCACACAAGTGAGGTATCACTTTTATCAGGAGACTTGGGGGAACGCTGGATGGAAGGAAATTTGTGGCTCCTCTCAGATTCCAGAACTTTCTGTCACCGAAATGTGAGGAAAACTTGTTTTTTTAGCCAAATTTTGAGGTTTGCAAAGGATTCTGGGTAACAGAACCTGGTCAGAGCCCCACAAGTCACCCCATCTTGGATTCCCCTAGGTCTCTAATTTTTAAAAATGCACAGGTTTGGTAGGTTTCCCTAGGTGCCGGCTGAGCTAGAGGCCAAAATCTACAGGTAGGCACTTTGCAAAAAACACCTCTGTTTTCTTTCAAAAAATTTGATTTGTCCACGTTGTGTTTTGGGGTGTTTCCTGTCACAGGCGCTAGGCCTACCCACACAAGTGAGGTATCATTTTTATCAGGAGACTTGGGGGAACGCTGGGTGGAAGGAAATTTGTGGCTCCTCTCAGATTCCAGAACTTTCTGTCACCGAAATGTGAGGAAAATTTGTTTTTTTAGCCAAATGTTGAGGTTTGCAAAGGATTCTGGGTAACAGAACCTGGTCAGAGCCCCACAAGTCACCCCATCTTGGATTCCCCTAGGTCTCTAGTTTTAAAAAATGCACAGGTTTGGTAGGTTTCCCTAGGTGCCGGCTGAGCTAGAGGCCAAAATCTACAGGTAGGCACTTTGCAAAAAACACCTCTGTTTTCTTTCAAAAAATGTGATGTGTCCACGTTGCGTTTTGGGGCATTTCCTGTCGCGGGCGCTAGGCCTACCCACACAAGTGAGGTATCACTTTTATCAGGAGACTTGGGGGAACGCTGGGTGGAAGGAAATTTGTGGCTCCTCTCAGATTCCAGAACTTTCTGTCACCGAAATGTGAGGAAAATATTTTTTTTAGCCAAATGTTGAGGTTTGCAAAGGATTCTGGGTAACAGAACCTGGTCAGAGCCCCACAAGTCACCCCATCTTGGATTCCCCTAGGTCTCTAGTTTTAAAAAATGCACAGGTTTGGTAGGTTTCCCTAGGTGCCGGCTGAGCTAGAGGCCAAAATCTACAGGTATGGACTTTGCAAAAAACACTTCTGTTTTCTTTAAAAAAATGTGATTTGTCCACTTTGCGTTTTGGGGCATTTCCTTTCATGGGCGCTAGGCCTACCCACACAAGTGAGGTATCATTTTTATCGGGAGACTTGGGGGAACTCTGGGTGCAAGGAAATTTGTGGCTCCTCTCAGATTCCAGAACTTTCTGTCACCAAAATGTGAGGAAAATGTGTTTTTCTAGCCAAATTGTGAGGTTTACAAAGGATTCTGGGTAACAGAACCTGGTCAGAGCCCCACAAGTCACCCCATCTTGGATTCCCCTAGGTCTCTAGTTTTAAAAAATGCACAGGTTTGGTAGGTTTCCCTAGGTGCCGGCTGAGCTAGAGGCCAAAATCTACAGGTAGGCACTTTGCAAAAAACACCTCTGTTTTCTTTAAAAAAATGTGATGGGTCCACGTTGCGTTTTGGGGCATTTCCTGTCGCGGGCGCTAGACCTACCCACACAAGTGAGGTATCATTTTTATCGGGAGACTTGGGGGAACTCTGGGTGCAAGGAAATTTGTGGCTCCTCTCAGATTCCAGAACTTTCTGTCACCAAAATGTGAGGAAAATGTGTTTTTCTAGCCAAATTGTGAGGTTTACAAAGGATTCTGGGTAACAGAACCTGATCAGAGCCCCACAAGTCACCTCATCTTGGATTCCCCTAGGTCTCTAGTTTTAAAAAATGCACAGGTTTGGTAGGTTTCCCTAGGTGCCGGCTGAGCTAGAGGCCAAAATCTATAGGTAGGCACTTTGCAAAAAACACCTCTGTTTTTAAAAAAAAAAATGTGATGTGTCCACGTTGCGTTTTGGGGCATTTCGTGTCGCGGGCGCTAGGCCTACCCACACAAGTGAGGTATCATTTTTATCGGGAGACTTGCGGGAACGCTGGGTGGAAGGAACTTTGTGGCTCCTCTCTGATTCCAGAACTATCTGTCACCAAAATGTGAGGAAAACGTGTTTTTTTAGCCAAATTTTGAGGTTTGCAAAGGATTCTGGGTAACAGAACCTGGTCAGAGCCCCACAAGTCACCCCATCTTGGATTCCCTAGGTCTCTAGTATTCAAAAACGCACAGGTTTGGTAGGTTTCCCTAGGTTCCGGCTGAGCTAGATGTCAAAATCTACAGGTAGGCACTTTGCAAAAAACACCTCTGTTTTCTTTCAAAAAATGTGATGTGTCCACGTTGCGTTTTGGGGCATTTCCTGTTGCGGGCGCTAGGCCTTCCTACACAAGTGCGGTATCATTTTTATCGGGAGACTTTGGGGAACGCTGGATGGAAGGAAATTTGTGGCTCCTCTCAGATTCCAGAACTTTCTGTCACCGAAATGTGAGGAAAACGTGTTTTTCTAGCCAAATTTTGAGGTTTGCAAAGGATTCTGGGATACAGAACCTGGGTAGAGCCCCACAAGTCACCCCATCTTGGATTCCCCTAGGTCTCTAGTTTTCAAAAATGCACAGGTTTGGTAGGTTTCCCTAGGTGCCGGCTGAGCTAGAGGCCAAAATCTACAGGTAGGCACTTTGCAAAAAACACCTCTGTTTTCTTTCAAAAAATGTGATGTGTCCATGTTGCGTTTTGGGGCATTTCCTGTTGCGGGCGCTAGGCCTACCCACACAAGTGAGGTATAATTTTTATCGGGAGACTTGGGGGAACGCTGGGTGGAAGGAAATTTGTGGCTCCTCTCAGATTCCAGAACTTTCTGTCACCGAAAAGTGAGGAAAATTTGTTTTCTTAGCCAAATGTTGAGGTTTGCAAAGTATTCTGGGTAACAGAACCTGGTCAGAGCCCCACAAGTCACCCCATCTTGGATTCCCCTAGGTCTCTAGTTTTCAAAAATGCACAGGTTTGGTAGGTTTCCCTAGGTGCCGGCTGAGCTAGAGGCCAAAATCTACAGGTAGGCACTTTGCAAAAAACACCTCTGTTTTCTTTAAAAAAATGTGATGTGTCCAAGTCGCGTTTTGGGGCATTTCCTGTCGCGGGCGCTAGGCCTACCCATACAAGTGAGGCATCATTTTTATCGGGAGACTTGGGGGAACGCTGGGTGGAAGGACATTTTTGGCTCCTCTCAGATTCCATAACTTTCTGTCACCGAAATGTGAGGAAAATTTGTTTTTCTAGCCAAATTTTGAGGTTTGCAAAGGATTCTGGGTAACAGAACCTGGTCAGAGCCCCACAAGTCACCCCATCTTGGATTCCCCTAGGTCCCTAGTTTTAAAAAATGCACAGGTTTGGTAGGTTTCCCTAGGTGCCGGCTGAGCTAGAGGCCAAAATCTACAGGTAGGCACTTTGCAAAAAACACCTCTGTTTTCTTTCAAAAAATGTGATGTGTCCATGTTGCGTTTTGGGGCATTTCCTGTCGCGGGCGCTAGACCTACCCACACAAGTGAGGTATCATTTTTATCGGGAGACTTGGGGGAACGCTGGGTGGAAGGAAATTTGTGGCTCCTCTCAGATTCCATAACTTTCTGTCACCGAAATGTGAGGAAAACTTGTTTTTTTAGCCAAATTTTGAGGTTTGCAAAGGATTCTGGGTAACAGAACCTGGTCAGAGCCCCACAAGTCACCCCATCTTGGATTCCCCTAGGTCTCTAGTTTTTAAAAATGCACAGGTTTGGTAGGTTTCCCTAGGTGCAGGCTGAGCTAGAGGCCAAAATCTACAGGTAGGCACTTTGCAAAAAACACCTCTGTTTTCTTTCAAAAATTTTTATTTGTCCACATTGTGTTTTGGGGCGTTTCCTGTCACAGGCGCTAGGCCTACCCACACAAGTGAGGTATCATTTTTATAGGGAGACTTGGGGGAACGCTGGGTGGAAGGAAATTTGTGGCTCCTCTCAGATTCCAGAACTATCTGTCACCGAAATGTGAGGAAAACGTGTTTTTCTACCCAAATTTTGAAGTTTGAAAAGGATTCTGGGTAACAGAACCTGATCAGAGCCCCACAACTCACCACATCTTGGATTCCCCTAGGTCTCTAGTTTTCAAAAATGCACAGGTTTGGTAGGTTTCTCTAGGTGCCGGCTGAGCTAGAGGCCAAAATCTACAGGTAGGCACTTTGCAAAAAAACACCTCTGTTTTCTTTAAAAAAATGTGATGTGTCCAGGTTGCGTTTTGGGGGATTTCCTGTTGCGGGCGCTAGACCTACCCACACAAGTGAGGTATCATTTCTATCGGGAGACTTTGGGGAAAGCTGGGTGGAAGGAAATGTGTGGCTCCTCTCTGATTCTAGAACTATCTGTCACCAAAATATGAGGAAAACGTGTTTTTTTAGCCAAATTTTGAGGTTTGCAAAGGATTCTGGGTAACAGAACCTGGTCAGAGCCCCACAAGTCACCCCATCTTGGATTCCCCTAGGTCTCTAGTATTCAAAAACGCACAGGTTTGGTAGGTTTCCCTAGGTGCCGGCTGAGCTAGAGGCCAAAATCTACAGGTATGCACTTTGCAAAAAACACTTCTGTTTTCTTTAAAAAAATGTGATCTGTCCACTTTGCGTTTTGGGGCATTTCCTTTCATGGGCGCTAGGCCTACCCACACAAGTGAGGTATCATTTTTATCGGGAGACTTGGGGGAACGCTGGGTGGAAGGAGATTTGTGGCTCCTCTCAGATTCCAGAACTTTCTGTCACCGAGATGTGAGGAAAATGTGTTTTTCTAGCCAAATTTTGAGGTTTACAAAGGATTCTGGGTAACAGAACCTGATCAGAGCCCCACAAGTCACCACATCTTGGATTCCCCTAGGTCTCTAGTTTTAAAAAATGCACAGGTTTGGTAGGTTTCCCTAGGTGCCGGCTGAGCTAGAGGCCAAAATCTACAGGTAGGCACTTTGCAAAAAACACCTCTGTTTTAAAAAAAAAAAAATGTGATGTGTCCACGTTGCGTTTTGGGGCATTTCGTGTCGCAGGCGCTAGGCCTACCCACACAAGTGAGGTATCATTTTTATCGGAAGACTTGGGGGAACGCTGGGTGGAAGGAACTTTGTGGCTCCTCTCTGATTCCAGAACTATCTGTCACCAAAATGTGAGGAAAACGTGTTTTTTTTGCCAAATTTTGAGGTTTGCAAAGGATTCTGGGTAACAGAACCTGGTCAGAGCCCCACAAGTCACCCCATCTTGGATTCCCCTAGGTCTCTAGTATTCAAAAACGTACAGGTTTTGTAGGTTTCCCTAGGTGCCGGCTGAGCTAGAGGCCAAAATCTACAGGTAGGCACTTTGCAAAAAACACCTCTGTTTTCTTTAAAAAAATGTGATGTGTCCACGTTGCGTTTTGGGGCATTTCCTGTCGCGGGCGCTAGGCCTACCCACACAAGTGAGGTATCATTTTTATCGGGAGACTTGGGGGAACACTGGGTGGAAGGAAATTTGTGGCTCCTCTCAGATTCCAGAACTTTCTGTCACCAAAATTTGAGGAAAATGTGTTTTTTTAGCCAAATTTTGAGGTTGGCAAAGGATTCTGGATAACAGAAACTGGTCAGAGCCCCACAAGTCACCCCATCTTGGATTCCCCTAGGTCTCTAGTTTTAAAAAATGCACAGGTTTGGTAGGTTTCCCTAGGTTCCGGCTGAGCTAGAGGCCAAAATCTACAGGTAGGCACTTTGCAAAAAACACCTCTGCTTTCTTTAAAAAAATGTGATGTGTCCACGTTGCATTTTGGGGCATTTCCTGTTGCGGGCGCTAGGCCTTCCTACACAAGTGCGGTATCATTTTTATCGGGAGACTTTGGGGAACGCTGGATGGAAGGAAATTTGTGGCTCCTCTCAGATTGCAGAACTTTCTGTCACCGAAATGTGAGGAAAACGTGTTTTTCTAGCCAAATTTTGAGGTTTGCAAAGGATTCTGGGTTACAGAACCTGGTCAGAGCCCCACAAGTCACCCCATCTTGGATTCCCCTAGGTCTCTAGTTTTCAAAAATGCACAGGTTTGGTAGGTTTCCCTAGGTGCCGGCTGAGCTAGAGGCCAAAATCTACAGGTAGGCACTTTGCAAAAAACACCTCTGTTTTCTTTAAAAAAATGTGATGTGTCCATGTTGCGTTTTGGGGCATTTCCTGTTGCGGGCACTAGGCCTACCCACACAAGTGAGGTATCACTTTTATCAGGAGACTTGGGGGAACGCTGGATGGAAGGAAATTTGTGGCTCCTCTCTGATTCCAGAACTTTCTGTCACCGAAATGTGAGGAAAACTTGTTTTTTTAGCCAAATTTTGAAGTTTGCAAAGGATTCTGGGTAACAGAACCTGGTCAGAGCCCCACAAGTCACCCCATCTTGGATTCCCCTAGGTCTCTAGTTTTCAGAAATGGCAGTTTGGTAGGTTTCCCTAGGTGCCGGCTGAGCTAGAGGCCAAAATCTACAGGTAGGCACTTTGCAAAAAACACCTCTGTTTTCTTTAAAAAAATGTGATTTGTCCATGTTCTGTTTTGGGGCATTTCCTGTCACAGGCGCTAGGCCTACCCACACAAGTGAGGTATAATTTTTATCGGGAGACTTGGGGGAACGCTGGGTGGAAGGAAATTTGTGGCTCCTCTCAGATTCCAGAACTTTCTGTCACCGAAATGTGAGGAAAATTTGTTTTTTTAGCCAAATGTTGAGGTTTGCAAAGTATTCTGGGTAACAGAACCTGGTCAGAGCCCCACAAGTCACCCCATCTTGGATTCCCCTAGGTCTCTAGTTTTCAAAAATGCACAGGTTTGGTAGGTTTCCCTAGGTGCCGGCTGAGCTAGAGGCCAAAATCTACAGGAAGGCACTTTGCAAAAAACACCTCTGTTTTCTTTCAAAAAATGTGATGTGTCCACGTCGCGTTTTGGGGCATTTCCTGTCGCGGGCGCTAGGCCTACCCATACAAGTGAGGCATCATTTTTATCGGGAGACTTGGGGGAACGCTGGGTGGAAGGACATTTTTGGCTCCTCTCAGATTCCATAACTTTCTGTCACCGAAATGTGAGGAAAATGTGTTTTTCTAGCCAAATTTTGAGGTTTGGAAAGGATTCTGGGTAACAGAACCTGGTCAGAGCCCCACAACTCACCACATCTTGGATTCCCCTAGGTCTCTAGTTTTCAAAAATGCACAGGTTTGGTAGGTTTCTCTAGGTGCCGGCTGAGCTAGAGGCCAAAATCTACAGGTAGGCACTTTGCAAAAAAACACCTCTGTTTTCTTTAAAAAAATGTGATGTGTCCAGGTTGCGTTTTGGGGGATTTCCTGTTGCGGGCGCTAGACCTACCCACACAAGTGAGGTATCATTTCTATCGGGAGACTTTGGGGAACGCTGGGTGGAAGGAAATGTGTGGCTCCTCTCTGATTCCAGAACTATCTGTCACCAAAATATGAGGAAAACGTGTTTTTTTAGCCAAATTTTGAGGTTTGCAAAGGATTCTGGGTAACAGAACCTGGTCAGAGCCCCACAAGTCACCCCATCTTGGATTCCCCTAGGTCTCTAGTATTCAAAAACGCACAGGTTTGGTAGGTTTACCTAGGTGCCGGCTGAGCTAGAGGCCAAAATCTACAGGTAGGCACTTTGCAAAAAACACCTCTGTTTTCTTTAAAAAAATGTGATGTGTCCACGTTGCGTTTTGGGGCATTTCCTGTCGCAGGCGCAAGGCCTACCCACACAAGTGAGGTATCATTTTTATCGGGAGACTTTGGGGAACGCTGGGTGGAAGGAAATTTGTGGCTCCTCTCAGATTCCAGAACTTTCTGTCACCGAAATGTGAGGAAAACGTGTTTTTCTAGCCAAATTTTGAGGTTTGCAAAGGATTCTGGGTAACAGAACCTGGTCAGAGCCCCACAAGTCACCCCGTCTTGGATTCCCCTAGGTCTCTAGTTTTCAAAAATGCACAGGTTTGGTAGGTTTCCCTAGGTGCCGGCTGAGCTAGAGGCCAAAATCTACAGGTAGGCACTTTGCAAAAAAAACCTCTGTTTTCTTTCAAAAAATGAGATTTGTCCACGTTGTGTTTTGGGGCGTTTCCTGTCACAGGCGCTAGGCCTACCCACACAAGTGAGGTATCACTTTTATCAGGAGACTTGAGGGAACGCTGGGTGGAAGGAAATTTGTGGCTCCTCTCAGATTCCAGAACTTTCTGTCACCGAAATGTGAGGAAAATTTGTTTTTTTAGCCAAATGTTGAGGTTTGCAAAGTATTCTGGGTAACAGAACCTGGTCAGAGCCCCACAAGTCACCCCATCTTGGATTCCCCTAGGTCTCTAGTTTTCAAAAATGCACAGGTTTGGTAGGTTTCCCTAGGTGCCGGCTGAGCTAGAGGCCAAAATCTACAGGAAGGCACTTTGCAAAAAACACCTCTGTTTTCTTTCAAAAAATGTGATGTGTCCACGTCGCGTTTTGGGGCATTTCCTGTCGCGGGCGCTAGGCCTACCCATACAAGTGAGGCATCATTTTTATCGGGAGACTTGGGGGAACGCTGGGTGGAAGGACATTTTTGGCTCCTCTCAGATTCCATAACTTTCTGTCACCGAAATGTGAGGAAAATGTGTTTTTCTAGCCAAATTTTGAGGTTTGGAAAGGATTCTGGGTAACAGAACCTGGTCAGAGCCCCACAACTCACCACATCTTGGATTCCCCTAGGTCTCTAGTTTTCAAAAATGCACAGGTTTGGTAGGTTTCTCTAGGTGCCGGCTGAGCTAGAGGCCAAAATCTACAGGTAGGCACTTTGCAAAAAAACACCTCTGTTTTCTTTAAAAAAATGTGATGTGTCCAGGTTGCGTTTTGGGGGATTTCCTGTTGCGGGCGCTAGACCTACCCACACAAGTGAGGTATCATTTCTATCGGGAGACTTTGGGGAACGCTGGGTGGAAGGAAATGTGTGGCTCCTCTCTGATTCCAGAACTATCTGTCACCAAAATATGAGGAAAACGTGTTTTTTTAGCCAAATTTTGAGGTTTGCAAAGGATTCTGGGTAACAGAACCTGGTCAGAGCCCCACAAGTCACCCCATCTTGGATTCCCCTAGGTCTCTAGTATTCAAAAACGCACAGGTTTGGTAGGTTTACCTAGGTGCCGGCTGAGCTAGAGGCCAAAATCTACAGGTAGGCACTTTGCAAAAAACACCTCTGTTTTCTTTAAAAAAATGTGATGTGTCCACGTTGCGTTTTGGGGCATTTCCTGTCGCAGGCGCAAGGCCTACCCACACAAGTGAGGTATCATTTTTATCGGGAGACTTTGGGGAACGCTGGGTGGAAGGAAATTTGTGGCTCCTCTCAGATTCCAGAACTTTCTGTCACCGAAATGTGAGGAAAACGTGTTTTTCTAGCCAAATTTTGAGGTTTGCAAAGGATTCTGGGTAACAGAACCTGGTCAGAGCCCCACAAGTCACCCCGTCTTGGATTCCCCTAGGTCTCTAGTTTTCAAAAATGCACAGGTTTGGTAGGTTTCCCTAGGTGCCGGCTGAGCTAGAGGCCAAAATCTACAGGTAGGCACTTTGCAAAAAAAACCTCTGTTTTCTTTCAAAAAATGAGATTTGTCCACGTTGTGTTTTGGGGCGTTTCCTGTCACAGGCGCTAGGCCTACCCACACAAGTGAGGTATCACTTTTATCAGGAGACTTGAGGGAACGCTGGGTGGAAGGAAATTTGTGGCTCCTCTCAGATTCCGGAACTTTCTGTCACCGAAATGTGAGGAAAATATTTTTTTTAGCCAAATGTTGAGGTTTGCAAAGGATTCTGGGTAACAGAACCTGGTCAGAGCCCCACAAGTCACCCCATCTTCGATTCCCCTAGGTCTCTAGTTTTCAAAAATGCACAGGGTTGGTAGGTTTCCCTAGGTGCCGGCTGAGCTAGAGGCCAAAATCTACAGGTATGCACTTTGCAAAAAACACTTCTGTTTTCTTTAAAAAAATGTGATCTGTCCACTTTGCGTTTTGGGGCATTTCCTTTCATGGGCGCTAGGCCTACCCACACAAGTGAGGTATCATTTTTATCGGGAGACTAGGGGGAACGCTGGGTGGAAGGAGATTTGTGGCTCCTCTCAGATTCCAGAACTTTCTGTCACCGAGATGTGAGGAAAATGTGTTTTTCTAGCCAAATTTTGAGGTTTACAAAGGATTCTGGGTAACAGAACCTGATCAGAGTCCCACAAGTCACCACATCTTGGATTCCCCTAGGTCTCTAGTTTTAAAAAATGCACAGGTTTGGTAGGTTTCCCTAGGTGCCGGCTGAGCTAGAGGCCAAAATCTACAGGTAGGCACTTTGCAAAAAACACCTCTGTTTAAAAAAAAAAAAATGTGATGTGTCCACGTTGCGTTTTGGGGCATTTCGTGTCGCAGGCGCTAGGCCTACCCACACAAGTGAGGTATCATTTTTATCGGAAGACTTGGGGGAACGCTGGGTGGATGGAACTTTGTGGCTCCTCTCTGATTCCAGAACTATCTGTCACCAAAATGTGAGGAAAACGTGTTTTTTTAGCCAAATTTTGAGGTTTGCAAAGGATTCTGGGTAACAGAACCTGGTCAGAGCCCCACAAGTCACCCCATCTTGGATTCCCCTAGGTCTCTAGTATTCAAAAACGCACAGGTTTGGTAGGTTTCCCTAGGTGCCGGCTGAGCTAGAGGCCAAAATCTACAGGTAGGCACTTTGCAAAAAACACCTCTGTTTTCTTTAAAAAAATGTGATGTGTCCACGTTGCGTTTCGGGGCATTTCCTGTCGCGGGCGCTAGGCCTACCCACACAAGTGAGGTATCATTTTTATCGGGAGACTTGGGGTAACACTGGGTGGAAGGAAATTTGTGGCTCCTCTCAGATTCCAGAACTTTCTGTCACCAAAATTTGAGGAAAATGTGTTTTTTTAGCCAAATTTTGAGGTTGGCAAAGGATTCTGGATAACAGAACCTGGTCAGAGCCCCACAAGTCACCCCATCTTGGATTCCCCTAGGTCTCTAGTTTTAAAAAATGCACAGGTTTGGTAGGTTTCCCTAGGTTCCGGCTGAGCTAGAGGCCAAAATCTACAGGTAGGCACTTTGCAAAAAACACCTCTGTTTTCTTTAAAAAAATGTGATGTGTTCACGTTGCGTTTTGGGGCATTTCCTGTTGCGGGCGCTAGGCCTTCCTACACAAGTGCGGTATCATTTTTATCGGGAGACTTTGGGGAACGCTGGATGGAAGGAAATTTGTGGCTCCTCTCAGATTCCCGAACTTTCTGTCACCGAAATGTGAGGAAAACGTGTTTTTCTAGCCAAATTTTGAGGTTTGCAAAGGATTCTGGGTTACAGAACCTGGTCAGAGCCCCACAAGTCACCCCATCTTGGATTCCCCTAGGTCTCTAGTTTTCAAAAATGCACAGGTTTGGTAGGTTTCCCTAGGTGCCGGCTGAGCTAGAGGCCAAAACCTACAGGTAGGCACTTTGCAAAAAACACCTCTGTTTTCTTTCAAAAAATGTGATGTGTCCATGTTGCGTTTTGGGGCATTTCCTGTTGCGGGCACTAGGCCTACCCACACAAGTGAGGTATCACTTTTATCAGGAGACTTGGGGGAACGCTGGATGGAAGGAAATTTGTGGCTCCTCTCTGATTCCAGAACTGTCTGTCACCGAAATGTGAGGAAAACTTGTTTTTTTAGCCAAATTTTGAAGTTTGCAAAGGATTCTGGGTAACAGAACCTGGTCAGAGCCCCACAAGTCACCCCATCTTGGATTCCCCTAGGTCTCTAGTTTTCAGAAATGCACAGGTTTGGTAGGTTTCCCTAGGTGCCGGCTGAGCTAGAGGCCAAAATCTACAGGTAGGCACTTTGCAAAAAACACCTCTGTTTTCTTTCAAAAAATGTGATTTGTCCACGTTCTGTTTTGGGGCATTTCCTGTCACAGGCGCTAGGCCTACCCACACAAGTGAGGTATCATTTTTATCGGGAGACTTGGGGGAACGCTGGGTGGAAGGAAATTTGTGGCTCCTCTCAGATTCCAGAACTTTCTGTCACCGAAATGTGAGGAAAATTTGTTTTTTTAGCCAAATGTTGAGGTTTGCAAAGTATTCTGGGTAACAGAACCTGGTCTGAGCCCCACAAGTCACCCCATCTTGGATTCCCCTAGGTCTCTAGTTTTCAAAAATGCACAGGTTTGGTAGGTTTCCCTAGGTGCCGGCTGAGCTAGAGGCCAAAATCTACAGGTAGGCACTTTGCAAAAAACACCTCTGTTTTCTTTCAAAAAATGTGATGTGTCCACGTCGCGTTTTGGGGCATTTCCTGTCGCGGGCGCTAGGCCTACCCATACAAGTGAGGCATCATTTTTATCGGGAGACTTGGGGGAACGCTGGGTGGAAGGAAATTTTTGGCTCTTCTCAGATTCCATAAATTTCTGTCACCGAAATGTTATGAAAATTTGTTTTTCTAGCCAAATTTTGAGGTTTGGAAAGGATTCTGGGTAACAGAACCTGGTCAGAGCCCCACAAGTCACCCCATCTTGGATTCCCCTAGGTCTCTAGTTTTCAAAAATGCACAGGTTTGGTAGGTTTCCCTAGGTGCCGGCTGAGCTAGAGGCCAAAATCTACAGGTAGGCACTTTGCAAAAAACACCTCTGTTTTCTTTCAAAAAATGTGATGTGCCCATGTTGCGTTTTGGGGCATTTCCTGTCGCGGGCGCTAGGCCTACCCACACAAGTGAGGTATCACTTTTATCAGGAGACTTGGGGGAACGCTGGATGGAAGGAAATTTGTGTCTCCTCTCTGATTCCAGAACTTTCTGTCACCGAAATGTGAGGAAAACTTGTTTTTTTAGCCAAATTTTGAGGTTTGCAAAGGATTCTGGGTAACAGAACCTGGTCAGAGCCCCACAAGTCACCCCATCTTGGATTCCCCTAGGTCTCTAGTTTTCAAAAATGCACAGGTTTGGTAGGTTTCCCTAGGTGCAGGCTGAGCTAGAGGCCAAAATCTACAGGTAGGCACTTTGCAAAAAACACCTCTGTTTTCTTTCAAAAAATGTTATTTTTCCACGTTGTGTTTTGGGGCGTTTCCTGTCACAGGCGCTAGGCCTACCCACACAAGTGAGGTATCATTTTTATCGGGAGACTTGGGGGAACGCTGGGTGGAAGGAAATTTGTGGCTCCTCTCAGATTCCAGAACTTTCTGTAACCGAAATGTGAGGAAAATTTGTTTTTTTAGCCAAATGTTGAGGTTTGCAAAGGATTCTGGGTAACAGAACCTGGTCAGAGCCCCACAAGTCACCCCATCTTGGATTCCCCTAGGTCTCTAGTTTTAAAAAATGCACAGGTTTGGTAGGTTTCCCTAGGTGCCGGCTGAGCTAGAGGCCAAAATCTACACGTAGGCACTTTGCAAAAAACACCTCTGTTTTCTTTCAAAAAATGTGATGTGTCCATGTTTCGTTTTGGGGCATTTCCTGTCGCAGGCGCTAGGCCTACCCACACAAGTGAGGTATCGCTTTTATCAGGAGACTTGGGGGAACGCTGGATGGAAGGAAATTTGTGGCTCCTCTCTGATTCCAGAACTTTCTGCCACCGAAATATGAGGAAAACTTGTTTTTTTAGCCAAATTTTGAGGTTTGCAAAGGATTCTGGGTAACAGAACCTGGTCAGAGCCCCACAAGTCACCCCATCTTGGATTCCCCTAGGTCTCTAGTTTTCAAAAATGCACAGGTTTGGTAGGTTTCCCTAGGTGCCGGCTGAGCTAGAGGCCAAAATCTACAGGTAGGCACTTTGCAAAAAACACCTCTGTTTTCTTTAAAAAAATGTGATTTGTCCACGTTGTGTTTTGGGGCATTTCCTGTCACAGGCGCTAGACTTACCCACACAAGTGAGGTATCATTTTTATCGGGAGACTTGGGGGAACGCTGGGTGGAAGGATATTTGTGGCTCCTCTCGGATTCCAGAACTTTCTGTCACCGAAATGTGAGGAAAACGTGTTTTTCTAGCCAAATTTTGAGGTTTGAAAAAGATTGTGGGTAACAGAACCTGATCAGAGCCCCACAAGTCACCACATCTTGGATTCCCCTAGGTCTCTAGTTTTCAACAATGCACAGGTTTGGTAGGTTTCCCTAGGTGCCGGCTGAGCTAGAGGCCAAAATCTACAGGTAGGCACTTTGCAAAAAACACCTCTGTTTTCTTTAAAAAAATGTGATGTGTCCAGGTTGCGTTTTGGGGCATTTCCTGTCGCGGGCGCTAGACCTACCCACACAAGTGAGGTATCATTTTTATCGGGAGACTTTGGGGAACGCTGGTTGGAAGGAAATTTGTGGCTCCTCTCAGATTCCAGAACTTTCTGTCACCGAAATGTGAGGAAAATATTTTTTTTAGCCAAATGTTGAGGTTTGCAAAGGATTCTGGGTAACAGAACCTGGTCAGAGCCCCACAAGTCACCCCATCTTGGATTCCCCTAGGTCTCTAGTTTTCAAAAATGCACAGGTTTGGTAGGTTTCCCTAGGTGCCGGCTGAGCTAGAGGCCAAAATCTACAGGTATGCACTTTGCAAAAAACACTTCTGTTTTCTTTCAAAAAATGTGATGTGTCCACTTTGCGTTTTGGGGCATTTCCAGTCATGGGCGCTAGGCCTACCCACACAAGTGAGGTATCATTTTTATCGGGAGACTTGGGGGAAGGCTGGGTGGAAGGAGATTTGTGGCTCCTCTCTGATTCCAGAACTTTTTGTCACCAAAATGTGAGGAAAACATGTTTTTTTAGCCAAATTTTGAAGTTTGCAAAGGATTCTGGGTAACAGAACCTGGTCAGAGCCCCACAAGTCACCCCATCTTGGATTCCCCTAGGTCTCTAGTATTCAAAAACGCACAGGTTTGGTAGGTTTCCCTAGGTGCCGGCTGAGCTAGAGGCCAAAATCTACCGGTAGGCACTTTGCAAAAAACACCTCTGTTTTCTTTAAAAAAATGTGATGTGTCCACGTTGCGTTTTGGGGCATTTCCTGTCGCGGGCGCAAGGCCTACCCACACAAGTGAGGTATCATTTTTATCGGGAGGCTTGGGGGAACACTGGGTGGAAGGAAATTTGTGGCTCCTCTCAGATTCCAGAACTTTCTGTCACCGAAATGTGAGGAAAACGTGTTTTTTTAGCCAAATTTTGAGGTTTGCAAAGGATTCTGGGTAACAGAACCTGGTCAGAGCCCCACAAGTCACCCCATCTTGGATTCCCCTAGGTCTCTAGTTTTAAAAAATTCACAGGTTTGGTAGGTTTCCCTAGGTGCCGGCTGAGCTAGAGGCCAAAATCTACAGGTAGGCACTTTGCAAAAAACACCTCTGTTTTCTTTCAAAAAATGTGATTTGTCCACGTTGTGTTTTGGGGCGTTTCCTGTAATGGGCGCTAGGCCTACCCACACAAGTGAGGTATCATTTTTATCGGGAGACTTGGGGGAACGCTGGGTGGAAGGAGATTTGTGGCTCCTCTCAGATTCCGGAACTTTCTGTCACCGAAATGTGAGGAAAATATTTTTTTTAGCCAAATGTTGAGATTTGCAAAGGATTCTGGGTAACAGAACCTGGTCAGAGCCCCACAAGTCACCCCATCTTGGATTCCCCTAGGTCTCTAGTTTTCAAAAATGCACAGGTTTGGTAGGTTTCCCTAGGTGCCGGCTGAGCTAGAGGCCAAAATCTACAGGTATGCACTTTGCAAAAAACACTTCTGTTTTCTTTCAAAAAATGTGATGTGTCCACTTTGCGTTTTGGGGCATTTCCTGTCATGGGCGCTAGGCCTACCCACACAAGTGAGGTATCATTTTTATCGGGAGACTTGGGGGAACGCTGGGTGGAAGGAGATTTGTGGCTCCTCTCTGATTCCAGAACTATCTGTCACCAAAATGTGAGGAAAACGTGTTTTTTTAGCCAAATTTTGAAGTTTGCAAAGGATTCTGGGTAACAGAACCTGGTCAGAGCCCCACAAGTCACCCCATCTTGGATTCCCCTAGGTCTCTATTTTTAAAAAATGCACAGGTTTGGTAGGTTTCCCTAGGTGCCGGCTGAGCTAGATGCCAAAATCTACAGGTAGGAACTTTGCAAAAAACACCTCTGTTTTCTTTAAAAAAATGTGATGTGTCCACGTTGCGTTTTGGGGCATTTCCTGTCGCGGGCGCTAGACCTACCCACACAAGTGAGGTATCATTTTCATCGGGAGACTTGGGGGAACGCTGGGTGGGAGGAAATTTGTGGCTCCTCTCAGATTCCAGAACTTTCTGTCACCGAAATGTGAGGAAAATGTGTTTTTCTAGCCAAATTTTGAGGTTTACAAAGGATTCTGGGTAACAGAACCTGGTCAGAGCCCCACAAGTCACCCCATCTTGGATTCCCCTAGGTCTCTAGTTTTCAAAAATGCACAGGTTTGGTAGGTTTCCCTAGGTGCCGGCTGAGCTAGAGGCCAAAATCTACAGGTAGGCACTTTGCAAAAAACACCTCTGTTTTTTAAAAAAAAAATGTGATGTGTCCACGTTGCGTTTTGGGGCACTTCCTGTTGCGGGCGCTAGGCCTACCCACACAAGTGAGGTATCATTTTTATCGGGAGACTTGGGGGAACATTGGGTGGAAGGAAATTTGTGGCTCCTCTCAGATTCCAGAACTTTCTGTCACCAAAATTTGAGGAAAATGTGTTTTTTTAGCCAAATTTTGAGGTTGGCAAAGGATTCTGGGTAACAGAACCTGGTCAGAGCCCCACAAGTCACCCCATCTTGGATTCCCCTAGGTCTCTAGTTTTAAAAAATGCACAGGTTTGGTAGGTTTCCCTAGGTTCCGGCTGAGCTAGAGGCCAAAATCTACAGGTAGGCACTTTGCAAAAAACACCTCTGTTTTCTTTCAAAAAATGTGATGTGTCCACGTTGCGTTTTGGGGCATTTCCTGTCATGGGCGCTAGGCCTACCCACACAAGTGAGGTATCATTTTTATCGGGAGACTTGGGGGAACGCTGGGTGGAAGGAGATTTGTGGCTCCTCTCTGATTACAGAACTATCTGTCACCAAAATGTGAGGAAAACGTGTTTTTTTAGCCAAATTTTGAAGTTTGCAAAGGATTCTGGGTAACAGAACCTGGTCAGAGCCCCACAAGTCACCCCATCTTGGATTCCCCTAGGTCTCTATTTTTAAAAAATGCACAGGTTTGGTAGGTTTCTCTAGGTGCCGGCTGAGCTAGAGGCCAAAATCTACACGTAGGCACTTTGCAAAAAACACCTCTGTTTTCTTTCAAAAAATGTGATGTGTCCATGTTGCGTTTTGGGGCATTTCCTGTCGCGGGCGCTAGGCCTACCCACACAAATGAGGTATCGCTTTTATCAGGAGACTTGGGGGAACGCTGGATGGAAGGAAATTTGTGGCTCCTCTCTGATTCCAGAACTTTCTACCACCGAAATATGAGGAAAACTTGTTTTTTTAGCCAAATTTTGAGGTTTGCAAAGGATTCTGGGTAACAGAACCTGGTCAGAGCCCCACAAGTCACCCAATCTTGGATTCCCCTAGGTCTCTAGTTTTCAAAAATGCACAGGTTTGGTAGGTTTCCCTAGGTGCCGGCTGAGCTAGAGGCCAAAATCTACAGGTAGGCACTTTGCAAAAAACACCTCTGTTTTCTTTCAAAAAATGTGATTTGTCCACGTTGTGTTTTGGGGCATTTCCTGTCACAGGCGCTAGACCTACCCACACAAGTGAGGTATCATTTTTATCGGGAGACTTGGGGGAACGCTGGGTGGAAGGATATTTGTGGCTCCTCTCGGATTCCAGAACTTTCTGTCACCGAAATTTGAGGAAAACGTGTTTTTCTAGCCAAATTTTGAGGTTTGAAAAAGATTGTGGGTAACAGAACCTGATCAGAGCCCCACAAGTCACCACATCTTGGATTCCCCTAGGTCTCTAGTTTTCAACAATGCACAGGTTTGGTAGGTTTCCCTAGGTGCCGGCTGAGCTAGAGGCCAAAATCTACAGGTAGGCACTTTGCAAAAAACACCTCTGTTTTCTTTAAAAAAATGTTATGTGTCCAGGTTGCGTTTTGGGGCATTTCCTGTCGCGGGCGCTAGACCTACCCACACAAGTGAGGTATCATTTTTATCGGGAGACTTTGGGGAACGCTGGGTGGAAGGAAATTTGTGGCTCCTCTCAGATTCCAGAAGTTTCTGTCACCGAAATGTGAGGAAAATATTTTTTTTAGCCAAATGTTGAGGTTTGCAAAGGATTCTGGGTAACAGAACCTGGTCAGAGCCCCACAAGTAACCCCATCTTGGATTCCCCTAGGTCTCTAGTTTTCAAAAATGCACAGGTTTGGTAGGTTTCCCTAGGTTCCGGCTGAGCTAGAGGCCAAAATCTACAGGTAGGCACTTTGCAAAAAACACCTCTGTTTTCTTTAAAAAAATGTGATGTGTCCACGTTGCGTTTTGGGGCATTTCCTGTTGCGGGCGCTAGGCCTTCCTACACAAGTGAGGTATCACTTTTATCAGGAGACTTGGGGGAACGCTGGATGGAAGGAAATTTGTGTCTCCTCTCTGATTCCAGAACTTTCTGTCACCGAAATGTGAGGAAAACTTGTTTTTTTAGCCAAATTTTGAGGTTTGCAAAGGATTCTGGGTAACAGAACCTGGTCAGAGCCCCACAAGTCACCCCATCGTGGATTCCCCTAGGTCTCTAGTTTTAAAAAATGCACAGGTTTGGTAGGTTTCACTAGGAGCAGGCTGAGCTAGAGGCCAAAATCTACAGGTAGGCACTTTGCAAAAAACACCTCTGTTTTCTTTCAAAAAATGTTATTTGTCCACGTTGTGTTTTGGGGCGTTTCCTGTCACAGGCGCTAGGCCTACCCACACAAGTGAGGTATCATTTTTATCGGGAGACTTGGGGGAACGCTGGGTGGAAGTAAATTTGTGGCTCCTCTCAGATTCCAGAACTTTCTGTAACCGAAATGTGAGGAAAATTTGTTTTTTTAGCCAAATATTGATGTTTGCAAAGGATTCTGGGTAACAGAACCTGGTCAGAGCCCCACAAGTCACCCCGTCTTGGATTCCCCTAGGTCTCTAGTTTTCAAAAATGCACAGGTTTGGTAGGTTTCCCTAGGTGCCGGCTGAGCTAGAGGCCAAAATCTACAGGTAGGCACTTTGCAAAAAAAAACTCTGTTTTCTTTCAAAAAATGAGATTTGTCCACGTTGTGTTTTGGGGCGTTTCCTGTCACAGGCGCTAGGCCTACCCACACAAGTGAGGTATCACTTTTATCAGGAGACTTGAGGGAACGCTGGGTGGAAGGAAATTTGTGGCTCCTCTCAGATTCCGGAACTTTCTGTCACCGAAATGTGAGGAAAATATTTTTTTTAGCCAAATGTTGAGGTTTGCAAAGGATTCTGGGTAACAGAACCTGGTCAGAGCCCCACAAGTCACCCCATCTTCGATTCCCCTAGGTCTCTAGTTTTCAAAAATGCACAGGGTTGGTAGGTTTCCCTAGGTGCCGGCTGAGCTAGAGGCCAAAATCTACAGGTATGCACTTTGCAAAAAACACTTCTGTTTTCTTTAAAAAAATGTGATCTGTCCACTTTGCGTTTTGGGGCATTTCCTTTCATGGGCGCTAGGCCTACCCACACAAGTGAGGTATCATTTTTATCGGGAGACTTGGGGGAACGCTGGGTGGAAGGAGATTTGTGGCTTCTCTCAGATTCCAGAACTTTCTGTCACCGAGATGTGAGGAAAATGTGTTTTTCTAGCCAAATTTTGAGGTTTACAAAGGATTCTGGGTAACAGAACCTGATCAGAGCCCCACAAGTCACCACATCTTGGATTCCCCTAGGTCTCTAGTTTTCAAAAATGCACAGGTTTGGGAGGTTTCCCTAGGTGCCAGCTGAGCTAGAGGCCAAAATCTACAGGTAGGCACTTTGCAAAAAACACCTCTGTTTTAAAAAAAAAAAATGTGATGTGTCCACGTTGCGTTTTGGGGCATTTCGTGTCGCAGGCGCTAGGCCTACCCACACAAGTGAGGTATCATTTTTATCGGAAGACTTGGGGGAACGCTGGGTGGAAGGAACTTTGTGGCTCCTCTCTGATTCCAGAACTATCTGTCACCAAAATGTGAGGAAAACGTGTTTTTTTAGCCAAATTTTGAGGTTTGCAAAGGATTCTGGGTAACAGAACCTGGTCAGAGCCCCACAAGTCACCCCATCTTGGATTCCCCTAGGTCTCTAGTATTCAAAAACGCACAGGTTTGGTAGGTTTCCCTAGGTGCCGGCTGAGCTAGAGGCCAAAATCTACAGGTAGGCACTTTGCAAAAAACACCTCTGTTTTCTTTAAAAAAATGTGATGTGTCCACGTTGCGTTTCGGGGCATTTCCTGTCGCGGGCGCTAGGCCTACCCACACAAGTGAGGTATCATTTTTATCGGGAGACTTGGGGTAACACTGGGTGGAAGGAAATTTGTGGCTCCTCTCAGATTCCAGAACTTTCTGTCACCAAAATTTGAGGAAAATGTGTTTTTTTAGCCAAATTTTGAGGTTGGCAAAGGATTCTGGATAACAGAACCTGGTCAGAGCCCCACAAGTCACCCCATCTTGGATTCCCCTAGGTCTCTAGTTTTAAAAAATGCACAGGTTTGGTAGGTTTCCCTAGGTTCCGGCTGAGCTAGAGGCCAAAATCTACAGGTAGGCACTTTGCAAAAAACACCTCTGTTTTCTTTAAAAAAATGTGATGTGTCCACGTTGCGTTTTGGGGCATTTCCTGTTGCGGGCGCTAGGCCTTCCTACACAAGTGCGGTATCATTTTTATCGGGAGACTTTGGGGAACGCTGGATGGAAGGAAATTTGTGGCTCCTCTCAGATTCCCGAACTTTCTGTCACCGAAATGTGAGGAAAACGTGTTTTTCTAGCCAAATTTTGAGGTTTGCAAAGGATTCTGGGTTACAGAACCTGGTCAGAGCCCCACAAGTCACCCCATCTTGGATTCCCCTAGGTCTCTAGTTTTCAAAAATGCACAGGTTTAGTAGGTTTCCCTAGGTGCCGGCTGAGCTAGAGGCCAAAACCTACAGGTAGGCACTTTGCAAAAAACACCTCTGTTTTCTTTCAAAAAATGTGATGTGTCCATGTTGCGTTTTGGGGCATTTCCTGTTGCGGGCACTAGGCCTACCCACACAAGTGAGGTATCACTTTTATCAGGAGACTTGGGGGAACGCTGGATGGAAGGAAATTTGTGGCTCCTCTCTGATTCCAGAACTGTCTGTCACCGAAATGTGAGGAAAACTTGTTTTTTTAGCCAAATTTTGAAGTTTGCAAAGGATTCTGGGTAACAGAACCTGGTCAGAGCCCCACAAGTCACCCCATCTTGGATTCCCCTAGGTCTCTAGTTTTCAGAAATGCACAGGTTTGGTAGGTTTCCCTAGGTGCCGGCTGAGCTAGAGGCCAAAATCTACAGGTAGGCACTTTGCAAAAAACACCTCTGTTTTCTTTCAAAAAATGTGATTTGTCCACGTTCTGTTTTGGGGCATTTCCTGTCACAGGCGCTAGGCCTACCCACACAAGTGAGGTATCATTTTTATCGGGAGACTTGGGGGAACGCTGGGTGGAAGGAAATTTGTGGCTCCTCTCAGATTCCAGAACTTTCTGTCACCGAAATGTGAGGAAAATTTGTTTTTTTAGCCAAATGTTGAGGTTTGCAAAGTATTCTGGGTAACAGAACCTGGTCAGAGCCCCACAAGTCACCCCATCTTGGATTCCCCTAGGTCTCTAGTTTTCAAAAATGCACAGGTTTGGTAGGTTTCCCTGGGTGCCGGCTGAGCTAGAGGCCAAAATCTACAGGTAGGCACTTTGCAAAAAACACCTCTGTTTTCTTTCAAAAAATGTGATGTGTCCACGTCGCGTTTTGGGGCATTTCCTGTCGCGGGCGCTAGGCCTACCCATACAAGTGAGGCATCATTTTTATCGGGAGACTTGGGGGAACGCTGGGTGGAAGGAAATTTTTGGCTCATCTCAGATTCCATACATTTCTGTCACCGAAATGTTATGAAAATTTGTTTTTCTAGCCAAATTTTGAGGTTTGGAAAGGATTCTGGGTAACAGAACCTGGTCAGAGCCCCACAAGTCACCCCATCTTGGATTCCCCTAGGTCTCTAGTTTTCAAAAATGCACAGGTTTGGTAGGTTTCCCTAGGTGCCGGCTGAGCTAGAGGCCAAAATCTACAGGTAGGCACTTTGCAAAAAACACCTCTGTTTTCTTTCAAAAAATGTGATGTGCCCATGTTGCGTTTTGGGGCATTTCCTGTCGCGGGCGCTAGGCCTACCCACACAAGTGAGGTATCACTTTTATCAGGAGACTTGGGGGAACGCTGGATGGAAGGAAATTTGTGTCTCCTCTCTGATTCCAGAACTTTCTGTCACCGAAATGTGAGGAAAACTTGTTTTTTTAGCCAAATTTTGAGGTTTGCAAAGGATTCTGGGTAACAGAACCTGGTCAGAGCCCCACAAGTCACCCCATCTTGGATTCCCCTAGGTCTCTAGTTTTCAAAAATGCACAGGTTTGGTAGGTTTCCCTAGGTGCAGACTGAGCTAGAGGCCAAAATCTACAGGTAGGCACTTTGCAAAAAACACCTCTGTTTTCTTTCAAAAAATGTTATTTTTCCATGTTGTGTTTTGGGGCGTTTCCTGTCACAGGCGCTAGGCCTACCCACACAAGTGAGGTATCATTTTTATCGGGAGACTTGGGGGAACGCTGGGTGGAAGGAAATTTGTGGCTCCTCTCAGATTCCAGAACTTTCTGTAACCGAAATGTGAGGAAAATTTGTTTTTTTAGCCAAATGTTGAGGTTTGCAAAGGATTCTGGGTAACAGAACCTGGTCAGAGCCCCACAAGTCACCCCATCTTGGATTCCCCTAGGTCTCTAGTTTTAAAAAATGCACAGGTTTGGTAGGTTTCCCTAGGTGCCGGCTGAGCTAGAGGCCAAAATCTACACGTAGGCACTTTGCAAAAAACACCTCTGTTTTCTTTCAAAAAATGTGATGTGTCCATGTTGCGTTTTGGGGCATTTCCTGTCGCAGGCGCTAGGCCTACCCACACAAGTGAGGTATCGCTTTTATCAGGAGACTTGGGGGAACGCTGGATGGAAGGAAATTTGTGGCTCCTCTCTGATTCCAGAACTTTCTGCCACCGAAATATGAGGAAAACTTGTTTTTTTAGCCAAATTTTGAGGTTTGCAAAAGATTCTGGGTAACAGAACCTGGTCAGAGCCCCACAAGTCACCCCATCTTGGATTCCCCCAGGTCTCTAGTTTTCAAAAATGCACAGGTTTGGTAGGTTTCCCTAGGTGCCGGCTGAGCTAGAGGCCAAAATCTACAGGTAGGCACTTTGCAACAAAACACCTCTGTTTTCTTTCAAAAAATGTGATGTGTCCATGTTGCGTTTTGGGGCATTTCCTGTCGCGGGCGCTAGGCCTACCCACACAAGTGAGGTATCACTTTTATCAGGAGACTTGGGGGAACGCTGGATGGAAGTAAATTTGTGTCTCCTCTCTGATTCCAGAACTTTCTGTCACCGAAATGTGAGGAAAACTTGTTTTTTTAGCCAAATTTTGAGGTTTGCAAAGGATTCTGGGTAACAGAACCTGGTCAGAGCCCCACAAGTCACCCCATCTTGGATTCCACTAGGTCTCTAGTTTTCAAAAATGCACAGGTTTGGTAGGTTTCCCTAGGTGCCGGCTGAGCTAGAGGCCAAAATCTACAGGTAGGCACTTTGCAAAAAACACCTCTGTTTTCTTTCAAAAAATGTGATTTGTCCACTTTGTGTTTTGGGGCGTTTCCTGTCATGGGCGCTAGGCCTACCCACACAAGTGAGGTATCATTTTTATCGGGAGACTTGGGGGAACGCTGGGTGGAAGGAGATTTGTGGCTCCTCTCAGATTCCGGAACTTTCTGTCACCGAAATGTGAGGAAAATATTTTTTTTAGCCAAATGTTGAGGTTTGCAAAGGATTCTGGGTAACAGAACCTGGTCAGAGCCCCACAAGTCACCCCATCTTGGATTCCCCTAGGTCTCTAGTTTTCAAAAATGCACAGGTTTGGTAGGTTTCCCTAGGTGCCGGCTGAGCTAGAGGCCAAAATCTACAGGTATGCACTTTGCAAAAAACACTTCTGTTTTCTTTCAAAAAATGTGATGTGTCCACTTTGCGTTTTGGGGCATTTCCTGTCATGGGCGCTAGGCCTACCCACACAAGTGAGGTATCATTTTTATCGGGAGACTTGGGGGAACGCTGGGTGGAAGGAGATTTGTGGCTCCTCTCTGATTCCAGAACTATCTGTCACCAAAATGTGAGGAAAACGTGTTTTTTTAGACAAATTTTGAGGTTTGCAAAGGATTCTGGGTAACAGAACCTGGCCAGAGCCCCACAAGTCACCCCATCTTGGATTCCCCTAGGTCTCTAGTTTTAAAAAATGCACAGGTTTGGTAGGTTTCCCTAGGTGCCGGCTGAGCTAGAGGCCAAAATCTACAGGTAGGCACTTTGCAAAAAACACCTCTGTTTTCTTTAAAAAAATGTGATGTGTCCACGTTGCGTTTTGGGGCATTTCCTGTCGCGGGCGCTAGACCTACCCACACAAGTGAAGTATCATTTGTATCGGGAGACTTGGGGGAACGCTGGGTGGGAGGAAATTTGTGGCTCCTCTCAGATTCCAGAACTTTCTGTCACCGAAATGTGAGGAAAATGTGTTTTTCTAGCCAAATTTTGAGGTTTACAAAGGATTCTGGGTAACAGAACCTGGTCAGAGCCCCACAAGTCACCCCATCTTGGATTCCCCTAGGTCTCTAGTTTTCAAAAATGCACAGGTTTGGTAGGTTTCCCTAGGTGCCGGCTGAGCTAGAGGCCAAAATCTACAGGTAGGCACTTTGCAAAAAACACATCTGTTTAAAAAAAAAAAAATGTGATGTGTCCACGTTGTGTTTTGGGGCACTTCCTGTTGCGGGCGCTAGGCCTACCCACACAAGTGAGGTATCATTTTTATCGGGAGACTTGGGGGAACACTGGGTGGAAGGAAATTTGTGGCTCCTCTCAGATTCCATACATTTCTGTCACCGAAATGTTATGAAAATTTGTTTTTCTAGCCAAATTTTGAGGTTTGGAAAGGATTCTGGGTAACAGAACCTGGTCAGAGCCCCACAAGTCACCCCATCTTGGATTCCCCTAGGTCTCTAGTTTTAAAAAATGCACAGGTTTGGTAGGTTTCCCTAGGTTCCGGCTGAGCTAGAGGCCAAAATCTACAGGTAGGCACTTTGCAAAAAACACCTCTGTTTTCTTTCAAAAAATGTGATGTGTCCACGTTGCGTTTTGGGGCATTTCCTGTTGCGGGCGCTAGGCCTTCCTACACAAGTGAGGTATCATTTTGATCGGAAGAATTTGGGGAACGCTGGATGGAAGGAAATTTGTGGCTCCTCTCAGATTCCAGAACTTTCTGTCACCGAAATGTGAGGAAAACATGTTTTTCTAGCCAAATTTTGAGGTTTGCAAAGGATTCTGGGTAACAGAACCTGGTCAGAGCCCCACAAGTCACCCCATCTTGGATTCCCCTAGGTCTCTAGCTTTCAAAAATGCACAGGTTTGGTAGGTTTCCCTAGGTGCCGGCTGAGCTAGAGGCCAAAATCTACAGGTAGGCACTTTGCAAAAAACACCTCTGTTTTCTTTCAAAAAATGTGATGTGTCCATGTTGCGTTTTGGGGCATTTCCTGTCGCGGGCGCTAGGCCTACCCACACAAGTGAGGTATCACTTTTATCAGGAGACTTGGGGGAACGCTGGATGGAAGTAAATTTGTGTCTCCTCTCTGATTCCAGAACTTTCTGTCACCGAAATGTGAGGAAAACTTGTTTTTTTAGCCAAATTTTGAGGTTTGCAAAGGATTCTGGGTAACAGAACCTGGTCAGAGCCCCACAAGTCACCCCATCTTGGATTCCCCTAGGTCTCTAGTTTTCAAAATGCACAGGTTTGGTAGGTTTCCCTAGGTGCCGGCTGAGCTAGAGGCCAAAATCTACAGGTAGGCACTTTGCAAAAAACACCTCTGTTTTCTTTCAAAAAATGTGATTTGTCCACGTTCTGTTTTGGGGCATTTCCTGTCACAGGCGCTAGGCCTACCCACACAAGTGAGGTATAATTTGTATCGGGAGACTTGGGGGAACGCTGGGTGGAAGGAAATTTGTGGCTCCTCTCAGATTCCAGAACTTTCTGTCACCGAAATGTGAGGAAAATTTGTTTTTTTAGCCAAATGTTGAGGTTTGCAAAGTATTCTGGGTAACAGAACCTGATCAGAGCCCCACAAGTCACCCCATCTTGGATTCCCCTAGGTCTCTAGTTTTCAAAAATGCACAGGTTTGGTAGGTTTCCCTAGGTGCCGGCTGAGCTAGAGGCCAAAATCTACAGGTAGGCACTTTGCAAAAAACACCTCTGTTTTCTTTAAAAAAATGTGATGTGTCCACGTCGCGTTTTGGGGCATTTCCTGTCGCGCGCGCTAGGCCTACCCATACAAGTCAGGTATCATTTTTATCGGGAGACTTGGGGGAACGCTGGGTGGAAGGAAAATTTTGGCTCCTCTCAGATTCCATAACATTCTGTCACCGAAATGTGAGGAAAATGTGTTTTTCTAGCCAAATTTTGAGGTTTGCAAAGGATTCTGGGTAACAGAACCTGGTCAGAGCCCCACAAGTCACCCCATCTTGGATTCCCCTAGGTCTCTAGTTTTCAAAAATGCACAGGTTTGGTAGGTTTCCCTAGGTGCCGGCTGAGCTAGAGGCCAAAATCTACAGGTAGGCACTTTGCAAAAAACACCTCTGTTTTCTTTCAAAAAATGTGATGTGTCCACGTTGCGTTTTGGGGCATTTCCTGTTGCGGGCGCTAGGCCTTCCTACACAAGTGAGGTATCATTTTTATCGGAAGACTTTGGGGAACGCTGGATGGAAGGAAATTTGTGGCTCCTCTCAGATTCCAGAACTTTCTGTCACCGAAATGTGAGGAAAACATGTTTTTCTAGCCAAATTTTGAGGTTTGCAAAGGATTCTGGGTAACAGAACCTGGTCAGAGCCCCACAAGTCACCCCATCTTGGATTCCCCTAGGTCTCTAGTTTTCAAAAATGCACAGGTTTGGTAGGTTTCCCTAGGTGCAGGCTGAGCTAGAGGCCAAAATCTACAGGTAGGCACTTTGCAAAAAACACCTCTGTTTTCTTTCAAAAAATGTTTTTTATCCACGTTGTGTTTTGGGGCGTTTCCTGTCACAGGCGCTAGACCTACCCACACAAGTGAGGTATCACTTTTATCAGGAGACTTGGGGGAACGCTGGGTGGGAGGAAATTTGTGGCTCCTCTCAGATTCCAGAACTTTCTGTCACCGAAATGTGAGGAAAACGTGTTTTTTTAGCCAAATGTTGAGGTTTGCAAAGGATTCTGGGTAACAGAACCTGGTCAGAGCCCCACAAGTCACCCCATCTTGGATTCCCCTAGGTCTCTAGTTTTCAAAAATGCACAGGTTTGGTAGGTTTCCCTAGGTGCTGGCTGAGCTAGAGGCCAAAATCTACAGGTAGGCACTTTGCAAAAAACACCTCTGTTTTCTTTAAAAAAATGTGATTTGTCCACGTTGTGTTTTGGGGCATTTCCTGTCATGGGCGCTAGGCCTACCCACACAAGTGAGGTATCATTTTTATCGGGAGACTTGGGGGAACGCTGGGTGGAAGGAGATTTGTGGCTCCTCTCTGATTCCAGAACTATCTGTCACCAAAATGTGAGGAAAACGTGTTTTTTAAGCCAAATTTTGAAGTGTGCAAAGGATTCTGGGTAACAGACCCTGGTCAGAGCCCCACAAGTCACCCCATCTTGGATTCCCCTAGGTCTCTAGTTTTAAAAAATGCACAGGTTTGGTAGGTTTCCCTAGGTGCCGGCTGAGCTAGAGGCCAAAATCTACAGGTAGGCACTTTGCAAAAAACACCTCTGTTTTCTTTAAAAAAATGTGATGTGTCCACGTTGCGTTTTGGGGCATTTCCTGTCGCGGGCGCTAGACCTACCCACACAAGTGAGGTATAATTTTTATCGGGAGACTTGGGGGAACGCTGGATGGAAGGAAATTTGTGGCTCCTCTCAGATTCCAGAACTTTCTGTCACCAAAATGTGAGGAAAATGTGTTTTTCTAGCCAAATTTTGAGGTTTACAACGGATTCTGGGTAACAGAACCTGATCAGAGCCCCACAAGTCACCACATCTTGGATTCCCCTAGGTCTCTAGTTTTCAAAAATGCACAGGTTTGGTAGGTTTCCCTAGGTGCCGGCTGAGCTAGAGGCCAACATCTACAGGTAGGCACTTTGCATAAAACACCTCTGTTTTAAAAAAAAAAAATGTGATGTGTCCACGTTGCGTTTTGGGGCATTTCCTGTCGCGGGCGCTAGGCCTACCCACACAAGTGAGGTATCATTTTTATCGGGAGACTTGGGGGAACGCTGGGTGGAAGGAACTTTGTGGCTCCTCTCTGATTCCAGAACTATCTGTCACCAAAATGTGAGGAAAACGTGTTTTTTTAGCCAAATTTTGAGGTTTGCAAAGGATTCTGGGTAACAGAACCTGGTCAGAGCCCCACAAGTCACCCCATCTTGGATTCCCCTAGGTCTCTAGTATTCAAAAACGCACAGGTTTGGTAGGTTTCCCTAGGTGCCGGCTGAGCTAGAGGCCAAAATCTACAGGTAGGCACTTTGCAAAAAACACCTCTGTTTTCTTTCAAAAAATGTGATGTGTCCACGTCGCGTTTTGGGGCATTTCCTGTCGCGGGCGCTAGGCCTACCCATACAAGTGAGGTATCATTTTTATCGGGAGACTTGGGGGAACGCTGGGTGGAAGTACATTTTTGGCTCCTCTCAGATTCCATAACTTTCTGTCACCGAAATGTGAGGAAAATTTGTTTTTCTAGCCAAATTTTGAGGTTTGCAAAGGATTCTGGGTAACAGAACCTGGTC
The DNA here is from genome assembly GCF_031143425.1 of Pleurodeles waltl. Classification (NCBI taxonomy): domain Eukaryota; kingdom Metazoa; phylum Chordata; class Amphibia; order Caudata; family Salamandridae; genus Pleurodeles; species Pleurodeles waltl. The sequence continues at coordinate 646,326,569 of NC_090447.1, forward strand.
AGAGCCCCACAAGTCACCCCATCTTGGATTCCCCTAGGTCTCTAGTTTTAAAAAATGCACAGGTTTGGTAGGTTTCCCTAGGTGCCGGCTGAGCTAGAGGCCAAAATCTACAGGTAGGCACTTTGCAAAAAACACCTCTGTTTTCTTTAAAAAAATGTGATGTGTCCATGTTGCGTTTTGGGGCATTTCCTGTCGCGGGCACTAGGCCTACCCACACAAGTGAGGTATCACTTTTATCAGGAGACTTGGGGGAACGCTGGATGGAAGGAAATTTGTGGCTCCTCTCTGATTCCAGAACTTTCTGTCACCGAAATGTGAGGAAAACTTGTTTTTTTAGCCAAATTTTGAAGTTTGCAAAGGATTCTGGGTAACAGAACCTGGTCAGAGCCCCACAAGTCACCCCATCTTGGATTCCCCTAGGTCTCTAGTTTTCAGAAATGCACAGGTTTGGTAGGTTTCCCTAGGTGCCGGCTGAGCTAGAGGCCAAAATCTACAGGTAGGCACTTTGCAAAAAACACCTCTGTTTTCTTTCAAAAAATGTGATGTGTCCATGTTGCGTTTTGGGGCATTTCCTGTCGCGGGCGCTAGGCCTACCCACCCAAGTGAGGTATCACTTTTATCGGGAGACTTGGGGGAACGCTGGGTGGAAGGAAATTTGTGGCTCCTCTCAGATTCCAGAACTTTCTGTCACCGAAATGTGAGGAAAGTTTTTTTTTAGCCAAATGTTGAGGTTTGCAAAGTATTCTGGGTAACAGAACCTGGTCAGAGCCCCACAAGTCACCCCATCTTGGATTCCCCTAGGTCTCTAGTTTTCAAAAATGCACAGGTTTGGTAGGTTTCCCTAGGTGCCGGCTGAGCTAGAGGCCAAAATCTACAGGTAGGCACTTTGCAAAAAACACCTCTGTTTTCTTTCAAAAAATGTGATGTGTCCACGTCGCGTTTTGGGGCATTTCCTGTCGCGGGCGCTAGGCCTACCCATAGAAGTGAGGTATCATTTTTATCGGGAGACTTGGGGGAACGCTGGGTGGAAGGAAATTTTTGGCTCCTCTCAGATTCCATAACTTTCTGTCACCGAAATGTGAGGAAAATTTGTTTTTCTAGCCAAATTTTGAGGTTTGCAAAGGATTCTGGGTAACAGAACCTGGTCAGAGCCCCACAAGTCACCCCATCTTGGATTCCCCTAGGTCTCTAGTATTCAAAAACGCACAGGTTTGGTAGGTTTCCCTAGGTGCCGGCTGAGCTAGAGGCCAAAATCTACAGGTAGGCACTTTGCAAAAAACACCTCTGTTTTCTTTCAAAAAATGTGATGTGTCCACTTCGCGTTTTGGGGCATTTCCTGTCGCGGGCGCTAGGCCTACCCATACAAGTGAGGTATCATTTTTATCGGGAGACTTGGGGGAACGCTGGTTGGAAGGAAATTTTTGGCTCCTCTCAGATTCCATAACTTTCTGTCACCGAAATGTGAGGAAAATTTGTTTTTCTAGCCAAATTTTGAGGTTTGCAAAGGATTCTGGGTAACAGAACCTGGTCAGAGCCCCACAAGTCACCCCATCTTGGATTCCCCTAGGTCTCTAGTTTTAAAAAATGCACAGGTTTGGTAGGTTTCCCTAGGTGCCGGCTGAGCTAGAGGCCAAAATCTACAGGTAGGCACTTTGCAAAAAACACCTCTGTTTTCTTTAAAAAAATGTGATGTGTCCATGTTGCGTTTTGGGGCATTTCCTGTCGCGGGCACTAGGCCTACCCACACAAGTGAGGTATCACTTTTATCAGGAGACTTGGGGGAACGCTGGATGGAAGGAAATTTGTGGCTCCTCTCTGATTCCAGAACTTTCTGTCACCGAAATGTGAGGAAAACTTGTTTTTTTAGCCAAATTTTGAAGTTTGCAAAGGATTCTGGGTAACAGAACCTGGTCAGAGCCCCACAAGTCACCCCATCTTGGATTCCCCTAGGTCTCTAGTTTTCAGAAATGCACAGGTTTGGTAGGTTTCCCTAGGTGCCGGCTGAGCTAGAGGCCAAAATCTACAGGTAGGCACTTTGCAAAAAACACCTCTGTTTTCTTTCAAAAAATGTGATGTGTCCATGTTGCGTTTTGGGGCATTTCCTGTCGCGGGCGCTAGGCCTACCCACCCAAGTGAGGTATCACTTTTATCGGGAGACTTGGGGGAACGCTGGGTGGAAGGAAATTTGTGGCTCCTCTCAGATTCCAGAACTTTCTGTCACCGAAATGTGAGGAAAGTTTTTTTTTAGCCAAATGTTGAGGTTTGCAAAGTATTCTGGGTAACAGAACCTGGTCAGAGCCCCACAAGTCACCCCATCTTGGATTCCCCTAGGTCTCTAGTTTTCAAAAATGCACAGGTTTGGTAGGTTTCCCTAGGTCCCGGCTGAGCTAGAGGCCAAAATCTACAGGTAGGCACTTTGCAAAAAACACCTCTGTTTTCTTTCAAAAAATGTGATGTGTCCATGTTGCGTTTTGGGGCATTTCCTGTCGCGGGCGCTAGGCCTACCCACACAAGTGAGGTATCGCTTTTATCAGGAGTCTTGGGGGAACGCTGGATAGAAGGAAATTTGTGGCTCCTCTCTGATTCCAGAACTTTCTGCCACCGAAATATGAGGAAAACTTGTTTTTTTAGCCAAATTTTGAGGTTTGCAAAGGATTCTGGGTAACAGAACCTGGTCAGAGCCCCACAAGTCACCCCATCTTGGATTCCCCTAGGTCTCTAGTTTTCAAAAATGCACAGGTTTGGTAGGTTTCCCTAGGTGCCGGATGAGCTAGAGGCCAAAACCTACAGGTAGGCACTTTGCAAAAAACACTTCTGTTTTCTTTCAAAAAATGTGATGTGTCCACTTTGCGTTTTGGGGCATTTCCTGTCATGGGCGCTAGGCCTACCCACACAAGTGAGGTATCATTTTTATCGGGAGACTTGGGGGAACGCTGGGTGGAAGGAGATTTGTGGCTCCTCTCTGATTCCAGAACTATCTGTCACCAAAATGTGAGGAAAACGTGTTTTTTTAGCCAAATTTTGAAGTGTGCAAAGGATTCTGGGTAACAGACCCTTGTCAGAGCCCCACAAGTCACCCCATCTTGGATTCCCCTAGGTCTCTAGTTTTAAAAAATGCACAGGTTTGGTAGGTTTCCCTAGGTGCCGGCTGAGCTAGAGGCCAAAATCTACAGGTAGGCACTTTGCAAAAAACACCTCTGTTTTCTTTAAAAAAATGTGATGTGTCCACGTTGCGTTTTGGGGCATTTCCTGTCGCGGGCGCTAGACCTACCCACACAAGTGAGGTATCATTTTTATCGGGAGACTTGGGGGAACGCTGGGTGGAAGGAAATTTGTGGCTCCTCTCAGATTCCAGAACTTTCTGTCACCGAAATGTGAGGAAAATTCATTTTTCTAGCCAAATTTTGAGGTTTACAAAGGATTCTGGGTAACAGAACCTGATCAGAGCCCCACAAGTCACCACATCTTGGATTCCCCTAGGTCTCTAGTTTTCAAAAATGCACAGGTTTGGTAGGTTTCCCTAGGTGCCGGCTGTGCTAGAGGCCAACATCTACAGGTAGGCACTTTGCATAAAACACCTCTGTTTTTTAAAAAAAAAATGTGATGTGTCCACGTTGCGTTTTGGGGCATTTCCTGTCGCGGGCGCTAGGCCTACCCACACAAGTGAGGTATCATTTTTATCGGGAGACTTGGGGGAACGCTGGGTGGAAGGAACTTTGTGGCTCCTCTCTGATTCCAGAACTATCTGTCACCAAAATGTGAGGAAAACGTGTTTTTTTAGCCAAATTTTGAGGTTTGCAAAGGATTCTGGGTAACAGAACCTGGTCAGAGCCCCACAAGTCACCCCATCTTGGATTCCCCTAGGTCTCTAGTATTCAAAAACGCACAGGTTTGGTAGGTTTCCCTAGGTGCCGGCTGAGCTAGAGGCCAAAATCTACAGGTAGGCACTTTGCAAAAAACACCTCTGTTTTCTTTCAAAAAATGTGATGTGTCCACGTCGCGTTTTGGGGCATTTCCTGTCGCGGGCACTAGGCCTACCCATACAAGTGAGGTATCATTTTTATCGGGAGACTTGGGGGAACGCTGGGTGGAAGTAAATTTTTGGCTCCTCTCAGATTCCATAACTTTCTGTCACCGAAATGTGAGGAAAATTTGTTTTTCTAGCCAAATTTTGAGGTTTGCAAAGGATTCTGGGTAACAGAACCTGGTCAGAGCCCCACAAGTCACCCCATCTTGGATTCCCCTAGGTCTCTAGTTTTAAAAAATGCACAGGTTTGGTAGGTTTCCCTAGGTGCCGGCTGAGCTAGAGGCCAAAATCTACAGGTAGGCACTTTGCAAAAAACAACTATGTTTTCTTTCAAAAAATGTGATGTGTCCATGTTGCGTTTTGGGGCATTTCCTGTCGCGGGCACTAGGCCTACCCACACAAGTGAGGTATCACTTTTATCAGGAGACTTGGGGGAACGCTGGATGGAAGGAAATTTGTGGCTCCTCTCTGATTCCAGAACTTTCTGTCACCGAAATGTGAGGAAAACTTGTTTTTTTAGCCAAATTTTGAAGTTTGCAAAGGATTCTGGGTAACAGAACCTGGTCAGAGCCCCACAAGTCACCCCATCTTGGATTCCCCTAGGTCTCTAGTTTTCAGAAATGCACAGGTTTGGTAGGTTTCCCTAGGTGCCGGCTGAGCTAGAGGCCAAAATCTACAGGTAGGCACTTTGCAAAAAACACCTCTGTTTTCTTTCAAAAAATGTGATGTGTCCATGATGCGTTTTGGGGCATTTCCTGTCGCGGGCGCTAGGCCTACCCACACAAGTGAGGTATCACTTTTATCGGGAGACTTGGGGGAACGCTGGGTGGAAGGAAATTTGTGGCTCCTCTCAGATTCCAGAACTTTCTGTCACCGAAATGTGAGGAAAATTTGTTTTTTTAGCCAAATGTTGAGGTTTGCAAAGTATTCTGGGTAACAGAACCTCGTCAGAGCCCCACAAGTCACCCCATCTTGGATTCCCCTAGGTCTCTAGTTTTCATAAATGCACAGGTTTGGTAGGTTTCCCTAGGTGCTGGCTGAGCTAGAGGCCAAAATCTACAGGTAGGCACTTTGCAAAAAACACCTCTGTTTTCTTTCAAAAAATGTGATGTGTCCACGTCGCGTTTTGGGGCATTTCCTGTCGCGGGCGCTAGGCCTACCCATACAAGTGAGGTATCATTTTTATCGGGAGACTTGGGGGAACGCTGGGTGGAAGGAAATTTTTGGCTCCTCTCAGATTCCATAACTTTCTGTCACCGAAATGTGAGGAAAATTTGTTTTTCTAGCCAAATTTTGAGGTTTGCAAAGGATTCTGGGTAACAGAACCTGGTCAGAGCCCCACAAGTCACCCCATCTTGGATTCCCCTAGGTCTCTAGTTTTCAAAAATGCACAGGTTTGGTAGGTTTCCCTAGGTGCCGGCTGAGCTAGAGGCCAAAATCTACAGGTAGGCACTTTGCAAAAAACACCTCTGTTTTCTTTCAAAAAATGTGATGTGTCCATGTTGCGTTTTGGGGCATTTCCTGTCGCGGGCGCTAGGCCTACCCACACAAGTGAGGTATCGCTTTTATCAGGAGTCTTGGGGGAACGCTGGATAGAAGGAAATTTGTGGCTCCTCTCTGATTCCAGAACTTTCTGCCACCGAAATATGAGGAAAACTTGTTTTTTTAGCCAAATTTTGAGGTTTGCAAAGGATTCTGGGTAACAGAACCTGGTCAGAGCCCCACAAGTCACCCCATCTTGGATTCCCCTAGGTCTCTAGTTTTCAAAAATGCACAGGTTTGGTAGGTTTCCCTAGGTGCCGGATGAGCTAGAGGCCAAAATCTACAGGTAGGCACTTTGCAAAAAACACCTCTGTTTTCTTTCAAAAAATGTGATTTGTCCACGTTGTGTTTTGGGGCGTTTCCTGTCACAGGCGCTAGACCTACCCACACAAGTGAGGTATCATTTTTATCGGGAGACTTTGGGGAACGCTGGGTGGAAGTTAATGTGTGGCTCCTCTCTGATTCCAGAACTATCTGTCACCAAAATGTGAGGAAAACGTGTTTTTTTAGCCAAATTTTGAGGTTTGCAAAGGATTCTGGGTAACAGAACCTGGTCAGAGCCCCACAAGTCACCCCATCTTGGATTCCCCTAGGTCTCTAGTATTCAAAAATGCACAGGTTTGGTAGGTTTCCCTAGGTGCCGGCTGAGCTAGAGGCCAAAATCTACAGGTAGGCACTTTGCAAAAAACACCTCTGTTTTCTTTAAAAAAATGTGATGTGTCCACGTTGCGTTTTGGGGCATTTCCTGTCGCGGGCGCAAGGCCTACCCACACAAGTGAGGTATCATTTTTATCGGGAGGCTTGGGGGAACACTGGGTGGAAGGAAATTTGTGGCTCCTCTCAGATTCCAGAACTTTCTGTCACCGAAATGTGAGGAAAACGTGTTTTTTTAGCCAAATGTTGAGGTTTGCAAAGTATTCTGGGTAACAGAACCTGGTCAGAGCCCCACAAGTCACCCCATCTTGGATTCCCCTAGGTCTCTAGTTTTCAAAAATGCACAGGTTTGGTAGGTTTCCCTAGGTGCCGGCTGAGCTAGAGGCCAAAATCTACAGGTAGGCACTTTGCAAAAAACACCTCTGTTTTCTTTCAAAAAATATGATGTGTCCACGTCGCGTTTTGGGGCATTTCCTGTCGCGGGCTCTAGGCCTACCCATACAAGTGAGGTATCATTTTTATCGGGAGACTTGGGGGAACGCTGGGTGGAAGGACATTTTTGGCTCCTCTCAGATTCCAGAACTTTCTGTCACCGAAATGTGAGGAAAACGTGTTTTTTTAGCCAAATGTTGAGGTTTGCAAAGGATTCTGGGTAACAGAACCTGGTCAGAGCCCCACAAGTCACCCCATCTTGGATTCCCCTAGGTCTCTAGTTTTAAAAAATACACAGGTTTGGTAGGTTTCCCTAGGTGCCGGCTGAGCTAGAGGCCAAAATCTACAGGTAGGCACTTTGCAAAAAACACCTCTGTTTTCTTTAAAAAAATGTGATGTGTCCATGTTGCGTTTTGGGGCATTTCCTGTTGCGGGCGCTAGGCCTACCCACACAAGTGAGGTATCGCTTTTATCAGGAGTCTTGGGGGAACGCTGGATAGAAGGAAATTTGTGGCTCCTCTCTGATTCCAGAACTTTCTGCCACCGAAATATGAGGAAAACTTGTTTTTTTAGCCAAATTTTGAGGTTTGCAAAGGATTCTGGGTAACAGAACCTGGTCAGAGCCCCACAAGTCACCCCATCTTGGATTCCCCTAGGTCTCTAGTTTTCAAAAATGCACAGGTTTGGTAGGTTTCCCTAGGTGCCGGCTGAGCTAGAGGCCAAAATCTACAGGTAGGCACTTTGCAAAAAACACCTCTGTTTTCTTTCAAAAAATGTGATTTGTCCACGTTGTGTTTTGGGGCGTTTCCTATCACAGGCGCTAGACCTACCGACACAAGTGAGGTATCATTTTTATCGGGAGACTTGGGGGAACGCTGGGTGGAAGGAAATTTGTGGCTCCTCTCAGATTCCATAACTTTCTGTCACCGAAATGTGAGGAAAATGTGTTTTTCTAGCCAAATTTTGAGGTTTGAAAAGGATTCTGGGTAACAGAACCTGATCAGAGCCCCACAAGTCACCACATCTTGGATTCCCCTAGGTCTCTAGTTTTCAAAAATGCACAGGTTTGGTAGGTTTCCCTAGGTGCCGGCTGAGCTAAAGGCCAAAATCTACAGGTAGGCACTTTGCAAAAAACACTTCTGTTTTCTTTAAAAAAATGTGATGTGTCCAGGTTGCGTTTTGGGGCATTTCCTGTCGCGGGCCCTAGACCTACCCACACAAGTGAGGTATCATTTTTATCGGGAGACTTTGGGGAACGCTGGGTGGAAGGAAATGTGTGGCTCCTCTCTGATTCCAGAACTTTCTGTCACCAAAATGTGAGGAAAACGTGTTTTTTTAGCCAAATTTTGAGGTTTGCAAAGGATTCTGGGTAACAGAACCTGGTCAGAGCCCCACAAGTCACCCCATCTTGGATTCCCCTAGGTCTCTAGTATTCAAAAACGCACAGGTTTGGTCGGTTTCCCTAGGTGCCGGCTGAGCTAGAGGCCAAAATCTACAGGTAGGCACTTTGCAAAAAACACCTCTGTTTTCTTTAAAAAAATGTGATGTGTCCACGTTGCGTTTTGGGGCATTTCCTGTCGCGGGCGCAAGGCCTACCCACACAAGTGAGGTATCATTTTTATCGGGAGGCTTGGGGGAACACTGGGTGGAAGGAAATGTGTGGCTCCTCTCAGATTCCAGAACTTTCTGTCACCGAAATGTGAGGAAAACTTGTTTTTTTAGCCAAATTTTAAGTTTGCAAAGGATTCTGGGTAACAGAACCTGGTCAGAGCCCAACAAGTCACCCCATCTTGGATTCCCCTAGGTCTCTAGTTTTCAAAAATGCACAGGTTTGGTAGGTTTCCCTAGGTGCCGGCTGAGCTAGAGGCCAAAATCTACAGGTAGGCACTTTGCAAAAAACACCTCTGTTTTCTTTCAAAAAATGTGATTTGTCCACGTTGTGTTTTGGGGCGTTTCCTGTCACAGGCGCTATGCCTACCCACACAAGTGAGGTATCACTTTTATCAGGAGACTTGAGGGAACGCTGGGTGGAAGGAACTTTGTGGCTCCTCTCTGATTCCAGAACTATCTGTCACCAAAATGTGAGGAAAACGTGTTTTTTTAGCCAAATTTTGAGGTTTGCAAAGGATTCTGGGTAACAGAACCTGGTCAGAGCCCCACAAGTCACCCCATCTTGGATTCCCCTAGGTCTCTAGTATTAAAAAACGCACAGGTTTGGTAGGTTTCCCTAGGTGCCGGCTGAGCTAGAGGCCAAAATCTACAGGTAGGCACTTTGCAAAAAACACCTCTGTTTTCTTTCAAAAAATGTGATGTGTCCACGTCGCGTTTTGGGGCATTTCCTGTCGCGGGCGCTAGGCCTACCCATACAAGTGAGGTATCATTTTTATCGGGAGACTTGGGGGAACGCTGGGTGGAAGGAAATTTTTGGCTCCTCTCAGATTCCATAACTTTCTGTCACCGAAATGTGAGGAAAATTTGTTTTTCTAGCCAAATTTTGAGGTTTGCAAAGGATTCTGGGTAACAGAACCTGGTCAGAGCCCCACAAGTCACCCCATCTTGGATTCCCCTAGGTCTCTAGTTTTAAAAAATGCACAGGTTTCGTAGGTTTCCCTAGGTGCCGGCTGAGCTAGAGGCCAAAATCTACAGGTAGGCACTTTGCAAAAAACACCTCTGTTTTCTTTCAAAAAATGTGATGTGTCCATGTTGCGTTTTGGGGCATTTCCTGTCGCGGGCGCTAGGCCTACCCACACAAGTGAGGTATCGCTTTATCAGGAGTCTTGGGGGAACGCTGGATAGAAGGAAATTTGTGGCTCCTCTCTGATTCCAGAACTTTCTGCCACCGAAATATGAGGAAAACTTGTTTTTTTAGCCAAATTTTGAGGTTTGCAAAGGATTCTGGGTAACAGAACCTGGTCAGAGCCCCACAAGTCACCCCATCTTGGATTCCCCTAGGTCTCTAGTTTTCAAAAATGCACAGGTTTGGTAGGTTTCCCTAGGTGCCGGATGAGCTAGAGGCCAAAATCTACAGGTAGGCACTTTGCAAAAAACACCTCTGTTTTCTTTCAAAAAATGTGATTTGTCCACGTTGTGTTTTGGGGCGTTTCCTGTCACAGGCGCTAGACCTACCCACACAAGTGAGGTATCATTTTTATCGGGAGACTTTGGGGAACGTTGGGTGGAAGTTAATGTGTGGCTCCTCTCTGATTCCAGAACTATCTGTCACCAAAATGTGAGGAAAACGTGTTTTTTTAGCCAAATTTTGAGGTTTGCAAAGGATTCTGGGTAACAGAACCTGGTCAGAGCCCCACAAGTCACCCCATCTTGGATTCCCCTAGGTCTCTAGTATTCAAAAATGCACAGGTTTGGTAGGTTTCCCTAGGTGCCGGCTGAGCTAGAGGCCAAAATCTACAGGTAGGCACTTTGCAAAAAACACCTCTGTTTTCTTTAAAAAAATGTGATGTGTCCACGTTGCGTTTTGGGGCATTTCCTGTCGCGGGCGCAAGGCCTTCCCACACAAGTGAGGTATCATTTTTATCGGGAGGCTTGGGGGAACACTGGGTGGAAGGAAATTTGTGGCTCCTCTCAGATTCCAGAACTTTCTGTCACCGAAATGTGAGGAAAACGTGTTTTTTTAGCCAAATGTTGAGGTTTGCAAAGTATTCTGGGTAACAGAACCTGGTCAGAGCCCCACAAGTCACCCCATCTTGGATTCCCCTAGGTCTCTAGTTTTCAAAAATGCACAGGTTTGGTAGGTTTCCCTAGGTGCCGGCTGAGCTAGAGGCCAAAATCTACAGGTAGGCACTTTGCAAAAAACACCTCTGTTTTCTTTCAAAAAATGTGATGTGTCCACGTCGCGTTTTGGGGCATTTCCTGTCGCGGGCTCTAGGCCTACCCATACAAGTGAGGTATCATTTTTATCGGGAGACTTGGGGGAACGCTGGGTGGAAGGACATTTTTGGCTCCTCTCAGATTCCAGAACTTTCTGTCACCGAAATGTGAGGAAAACGTGTTTTTTTAGCCAAATGTTGAGGTTTGCAAAGGATTCTGGGTAATAGAACCTGGTCAGAGCCCCACAAGTCACCCCATCTTGGATTCCCCTAGGTCTCTAGTTTTAAAAAATACACAGGTTTGGTAGGTTTCCCTAGGTGCCGGCTGAGCTAGAGGCCAAAATCTACAGGTAGGCACTTTGCAAAAAACACCTCTGTTTTCTTTAAAAAAATGTGATGTGTCCATGTTGCGTTTTGGGGCATTTCCTGTTGCGGGCGCTAGGCCTACCCACACAAGTGAGGTATCGCTTTTATCAGGAGTCTTGGGGGAACGCTGGATAGAAGGAAATTTGTGGCTCCTCTCTGATTCCAGAACTTTCTGCCACCGAAATATGAGGAAAACTTGTTTTTTTAGCCAAATTTTGAGGTTTGCAAAGGATTCTGGGTAACAGAACCTGGTCAGAGCCCCACAAGTCACCCCATCTTGGATTCCCCTAGGTCTCTAGTTTTCAAAAATGCACAGGTTTGGTAGGTTTCCCTAGGTGCCGGCTGAGCTAGAGGCCAAAATCTACAGGTAGGCACTTTGCAAAAAACACCTCTGTTTTCTTTCAAAAAATGTGATTTGTCCACGTTGTGTTTTGGGGCGTTTCCTATCACAGGCGCTAGACCTACCGACACAAGTGAGGTATCATTTTTATCGGGAGACTTGGGGGAACGCTGGGTGGAAGGAAATTTGTGGCTCCTCTCAGATTCCAGAACTTTCTGTCACCGAAATGTGAGGAAAATGTGTTTTTCTAGCCAAATTTTGAGGTTTGAAAAGGATTCTGGGTAACAGAACCTGATCAGAGCCCCACAAGTCACCACATCTTGGATTCCCCTAGGTCTCTAGTTTTCAAAAATGCACAGGTTTGGTAGGTTTCCCTAGGTGCCGGCTGAGCTAGAGGCCAAAATCTACAGGTAGGCACTTTGCAAAAAACACTTCTGTTTTCTTTAAAAAAATGTGATGTGTCCAGGTTGCGTTTTGGGGCATTTCCTGTCGCGGGCCCTAGACCTACCCACACAAGTGAGGTATCATTTTTATCGGGAGACTTTGGGGAACGCTGGGTGGAAGGAAATGTGTGGCTCCTCTCTGATTCCAGAACTATCTGTCACCAAAATGTGAGGAAAACGTGTTTTTTTAGCCAAATTTTGAGGTTTGCAAAGGATTCTGGGTAACAGAACCTGGTCAGAGCCCCACAAGTCACCCCATCTTGGATTCCCCTAGGTCTCTAGTATTCAAAAACGCACAGGTTTGGTCGGTTTCCCTAGGTGCCGGCTGAGCTAGAGGCCAAAATCTACAGGTAGGCACTTTGCAAAAAACACCTCTGTTTTCTTTAAAAAAATGTGATGTGTCCACGTTGCGTTTTGGGGCATTTCCTGTCGCGGGCGCAAGGCCTACCCACACAAGTGAGGTATCATTTTTATCGGGAGGCTTGGGGGAACACTGGGTGGAAGGAAATGTGTGGCTCCTCTCAGATTCCAGAACTTTCTGTCACCGAAATGTGAGGAAAACGTGTTTTTTTAGCCAAATTTTAAGTTTGCAAAGGATTCTGGGTAACAGAATCTGGTCAGAGCCCCACAAGTCACCCCATCTTGGATTCCCCTAGGTCTCTAGTTTTCAAAAATGCACAGGTTTGGTAGGTTTCCCTAGGTGCCGGCTGAGCTAGAGGCCAAAATCTACAGGTAGGCACTTTGCAAAAAACACCTCTGTTTTCTTTCAAAAAATGTGATTTGTCCACGTTGTGTTTTGGGGCGTTTCCTGTCACAGGCGCTATGCCTACCCACACAAGTGAGGTATCACTTTTATCAGGAGACTTGAGGGAACGCTGGGTGGAAGGAACTTTGTGGCTCCTCTCTGATTCCAGAACTATCTGTCACCAAAATGTGAGGAAAACGTGTTTTTTTAGCCAAATTTTGAGGTTTGCAAAGGATTCTGGGTAACAGAACCTGGTCAGAGCCCCACAAGTCACCCCATCTTGGATTCCCCTAGGTCTCTAGTATTAAAAAACGCACAGGTTTGGTAGGTTTCCCTAGGTGCCGGCTGAGCTAGAGGCCAAAATCTACAGGTAGGCACTTTGCAAAAAACACCTCTGTTTTCTTTCAAAAAATGTGATGTGTCCACGTCGCGTTTTGGGGCATTTCCTGTCGCGGGCGCTAGGCCTACCCATACAAGTGAGGTATCATTTTTATCGGGAGACTTGGGGGAACGCTGGGTGGAAGGAAATTTTTGGCTCCTCTCAGATTCCATAACTTTCTGTCACCGAAATGTGAGGAAAATTTGTTTTTCTAGCCAAATTTTGAGGTTTGCAAAGGATTCTGGGTAACAGAACCTGGTCAGAGCCCCACAAGTCACCCCATCTTGGATTCCCCTAGGTCTCTAGTTTTAAAAAATGCACAGGTTTGGTAGGTTTCCCTAGGTGCCGGCTGAGCTAGAGGCCAAAATCTACAGGTAGGCACTTTGCAAAAAACACCTCTGTTTTCTTTCAAAAAATGTGATGTGTCCATGTTGCGTTTTGGGGCATTTCCTGTCGCGGGCACTAGGCCTACCCACACAAGTGAGGTATCACTTTTATCAGGAGACTTGGGGGAACGCTGGATGGAAGGAAATTTGAGGCTCCTGTCTGATTCCAGAACTTTCTGTCACCGAAATGTGAGGAAAACTTGTTTTTTTAGCCAAATTTTGAGGTTTGCAAAGGATTCTGGGTAACAGAACCTGGTCAGAGCCCCACAAGTCACCCCATCTTGGATTCCCCTAGGTCTTTAGTTTTCAGAAATGCACAGGTTTGGTAGGTTTCCCTAGGTGCCGGCTGAGCTAGAGGCCAAAATCTACAGGTAGGCACTTTGCAAAAAACACCTCTGTTTTCTTTCAAAAAATGTGATGTGTCCATGTTGCGTTTTGGGGCATTTCCTGTCGCGGGCGCTAGGCCTACCCACACAAGTGAGGTATCACTTTTATCGGGAGACTTGGGGGAACGCTGGGTGGAAGGAAATTTGTGGCTCCTCTCAGATTCCAGAACTTTCTGTCACCGAAATGTGAGGAAAATTTGTTTTTTTAGCCAAATGTTGAGGTTTGCAAAGTATTCTGGGTAACAGAACCTGGTCAGAGCCCCACAAGTCACCCCATCTTGGATTCCCCTAGGTCTCTAATTTTCAAAAATGCACAGGTTTGGTAGGTTTCCCTAGGTGCCGGCTGAGCTAGAGGCCAAACTCTACAGGTAGGCACTTTGCAAAATACACCTCTGTTTTCTTTCAAAAAATGTGATGTGTCCACGTCGCGTTTTGGGGCATTTCCTGTCGCGGGCGCTAGGCCTACCCATACAAGTGAGGTATCATTTTTATCGGGAGACTTGGGGGAACGCTGGGTGGAAGGACATTTTTGGCTCCTCTGAGATTCCATAACTTTCTGTCACCGAAATGTGAGGAAAATTTGTTTTTCTAGCCAATTTTTGAGGTTTGCAAAGGATTCTGGGTAACAGAACCTGGTCAGAGCCCCACAAGTCACCCCATCTTGGATTCCCCTAGGTCTCTAGTTTTCAAAAATGCACAGGTTTGGTAGGTTTCCCTAGGTGCCGGCTGAGCTAGAGGCCAAAATCTACAGGTAGGCACTTTGCAAAAAACACCTCTGTTTTCTTTCAAAAAATGTGATGTGTCCATGTTGCGTTTTGGGGCATGTCCTGTCGCGGGCGCTAGGCCTACCCACACAAGTGAGGTATCGCTTTTATCAGGAGTCTTGGGGGAACGCTGGATAGAAGGAAATTTGTGGCTCCTCTCTGATTCCAGAACTTTCTGCCACCGAAATATGAGGAAAACTTGTTTTTTGTGCCAAATTTTGAGGTTTGCAAAGGATTCTGGGTAACAGAACCTGGTCAGAGCCCCACAAGTCACCCCATCTTGGATTCCCCTAGGTCTCTAGTTTTAAAAAATGCACAGGTTTGGTAGGTTTCCCTAGGTGCCGGATGAGCTAGAGGCCAAAATCTACAGGTAGGCACTTTGCAAAAAACACCTCTGTTTTCTTTCAAAAAATGTGATTTGTCCACGTTGTGTTTTGGGGCGTTTCCTGTCACAGGCGCTAGACCTACCCACACAAGTGAGGTATCATTTTTATCGGGAGACTTGGGGGAACGCTGGGTGGAAGTAAATTTGTGGCTCCTCTCAGATTCCAGAACTTTCTGTCACCGAAATGTGAGGAAAACGTGTTTTTCTAGCCAAATTTTGAGGTTTGAAAAGGATTCTGGGTAACAGAACCTGATCAGAGCCCCACAAGTCACCACATCTTGGATTCCCCTAGGTCTCTAGTTTTAAAAAATGCACAGGTTTGGTAGGTTTCCCTAGGTGCCGGCTGAGCTAGAGGCCAAAATCTACAGGTAGGCACTTTGCAAAAAACACCTCTGTTTTCTTTAAAAAAATGTGATGTGTCCAGGTTGCGTTTTGAGGCATTTCCTGTCGCGGGCGCTAGACCTACCCACACAAGTGAGGTATCATTTTTATCGGGAGACTTTGGGGAACGCTGGGTGGAAGGAAATGTGTGGCTCCTCTCTGATTCCAGAACTATCTGTCACCAAAATGTGAGGAAAACATTTTTTTTAGCCAAATTGTGAAGTTTGCAAAGGATTCTGGGTAACAGAACTTGGTCAGAGCCCCACAAGTCACCCCATCTTGGATTCCCCTAGGTCTCTAGTATTCAAAAACGCACAGGTTTGGTAGGTTTCCCTAGGTGCCGGCTGAGCTGGAGGCCAAAATCTACAGGTAGGCACTATGCAAAAAACACCTCTGTTTTCTTTAAAAAAATGTGATGTGTCCACGTTGCGTTTTGGGGCATTTCCTGTCGCGGGCGCAAGGCCTACCCACACAAGTGAGGTATCATTTTTATCGGGAGGCTTGGGGGAACACTGGGTGGAAGGAAATTTGTGGCTCCTCTCAGATTCCAGAACTTTCTGTCACCGAAATGTGAGGAAAACGTGTTTTTTTAGCCAAATTTTGAAGTTTGCAAAGGATTCTGGGTAACAGAACCTGGTCAGAGCCCCACAAGTCACCCCATCTTGGATTCCCCTAGGTCTCTAGTTTTCAAAAATGCACAGGTTTGGTAGGTTTCCCTAAGTGCCGGCTGAGCTAGAGTCCAAAATCTACAGGTAGGCACTTTGCAAAAAACACCTCTGTTTTCTTTCAAAAAATGTGATTTGTCCACGTTGTGTTTTGGGGCGTTTCCTGTCACAGGCGCTATGACTACCCACACAAGTGAGGTATCACTTTTATCTTGAGACTTGAGGGAACGCTGGGTGGAAGGAAATTTGTGGCTCCTCTCAGATTCCGGAACTTTCTGTCACCGAAATGTGAGGAAAATATTTTTTTTAGCCAAATGTTGAGGTTTGCAAAGGATTCTGGGTAACAGAACCAGGTCAGAGCCCCACAAGTCACCCCATCTTGGATTACCCTAGGTCTCTAGTTTTAAAAAATGCACAGGTTTGGTAGGTTTCCCTAGGTGCCGGCTGAGCTAGAGGCCAAAATCTACAGGTATGCACTTTGCAAAAAACACTTCTGTTTTCTTTCAAAAAATGTGATGTGTCCACTTTGCGTTTTGGGGCATTTCCTGTCATGGGCGCTAGGCCTACCCACACAAGTGAGGTATCATTTTTATCGGGAGACTTGGGGGAACGCTGGGTGGAAGGAGATTTGTGGCTCCTCTCTGATTCCAGAACTATCTGTCACCAAAATGTGAGGAAAACGTTTTTTTTTAGCCAAATTTTGAAGTTTGCAAAGGATTCTGGGTAACAGAACCTGGTCAGGGCCCCACAAGTCACCCCATCTTGGATTCCCCTAGGTCTCTAGTTTAAAGAAATGCACAGGTTTGGTAGGTTCCCCTAGGTGCCGGCTGAGCTAGAGGCCAAAATCTACAGGTAGGCACTTTGCAAAAAACACCTCTGTTTTCTTTAAAAAAATGTGATGTGTCCACGTTGCGTTTTGGGGCATTTCCTGTCGCGGGCGCTAGACCTACCCAGACGAGTGAGGTATCATTTTTATCGGGAGACTTGGGGGAACGCTGGGTGGAAGGAAATTTGTTGCTCCTCTCAGATTCCAGAACTTTCTGTCACCGAAATGTGAGGAAAACGTGTTTTTCAAGCCAAATTTTGAGGTTTACAAAGGATTCTGGGTAACAGAACTTGATCAGAGCCCCACAAGTCACCACATCTTGGATTCCCCTAGGTCTCTAGTTTTCAAAAATGCACAGGTTTGGTAGGTTTCCCTAGGTGCCGGCTGAGCTAGAGGCCAAAATCTACAGGTAGGCAATTTGCAAAAAACACCTCTGTTTTAAAAAAAAAAAATGTGATGTGTCCACGTTGCGTTTTGGGGCATTTCCTGTCGCGGGCGCTAAGCCTACCCACACAAGTGAGGTATAATTTTTATCGGGAGACTTTGGGGAAAGCTGTGTGGAAGGAGATTTGTGGCTCCTCTCTGATTCCAGAACTATCTGTCACCAAAATGTGAGGAAAACGTGTTTTTTTAGCCAAATTTTGAGGTTTGCAAAGGATTCTGGGTAACAGAACCTGGTCAGAGCCCCACAAGTCACCCCATCTTGGATTCCCCTAGGTCTCTAGTTTTAAAAAATGCACAGGTTTGGTAGGTTTCCCTAGGTGCCGGCTGAGCTAGAGGCCAAAATCTACAGGTAGGCACTTTGCAAAAAACACCTCTGTTTTCTTTCAAAAAATGTGATGTGTCCACGTTGCGTTTTGGGGCATTTCCTGTCGCGGGCGCTAGGCCTACCTACACAAGTGAGGTATCATTTTTATCGGGAGACTTTGGGGAACGCTGGGTGGAAGGAAATTTGTGGCTCCTCTCAGATTCCAGAACTTTCTGTCACCGAAATGTGAGGAAAATGTATTTTTCTAGCCAAATTTTGAGGTTTGCAAAGGATTCTGGGTAACAGAACCTGGTCAGAGCCCCACAAGTCACCCCATCTTGGATTCCCCTAGGTCACTAGTTTTCAAAAATGCACAGGTTTGGTAGGTTTCCCTAGGTGCCGGCTGAGCTAGAGGCCAAAATCTACAGGTAGGCACTTTGCAAAAAACACCTCTGTTTTCTTTCAAAAAATGTGATGTGTCCGTGTTGCGTTTTGGGGCATTTCCTGTCGCGGGCGCTAGGCCTACCCACACAAGTGAGGTATCACTTTTATCAGGAGACTTGGGGGAACGCTGGATGGAAGGACATTTGTGGCTCCTCTCTGATTCCAGAACTTTCTGTCACCGAAATGTGAGAAAAAATTGTTTTTTTAGCCAAATTTTGAAGTTTGCAAAGGATTCTGGGTAACAGAACCTGGTCAGAGCCCCACAAGTCACCCCATCTTGGATTCCCCTAGGTCTCTAGTTTTCAGAAATGCACAGGTTTGGTAGGTTTCCCTAGGTGCCGGCTGAGCTAGAGGCCAAAATCTACAGGTAGGCACTTTGCAAAAAACACCTCTGTTTTCTTTCAAAAAATGTGATTTGTCCACGATGTGTTTTGGGGCATTTCCTGTCACAGGCGCTAGGCATACCCACACAAGTGAGGTATAATTTTTATCGGGAGACTTGGGGGAACGCTGGGTGGAAGGAAATTTGTGGCTCCTCTCAGATTCCAGAACTTTCTGTCACCGAAATGTGAGGAAAATTTGTTTTTTTAGCCAAATGTTGAGGTTTGCAAAGGATTCTAGGTAACAGAACCTGGTCAGAGCCCCACAAGTCACCCCATCTTGGATTCCCCTAGGTCTCTAGTTTTAAAAAATGCACAGGTTTGGTAGGTTTCCCTAGGTGCCGGCTGAGCTAGAGGCCAAAATCTACAGGTAGCCACTTTGCAAAAAACACCTCTGTTTTCTTTCAAAAAATGTGATGTGTCCACTTTGCGTTTTGGGGCATTTCCTGTCGCGGGCGCTAGGCCTACCCACACAAGTGAGGTATCATTTTTATCGGGAGGCTTGGGGGAACGCTGGGTGGAAGGAGATTTGTGGCTCCTCTCTGATTCCAGAACTATCTGTCACCTAAATGTGAGGAAAACGTGTTTTTTTATCCAAATGTTGAGGTTTGCAAAGATTCTGGGTAACAGAACCTGGTCAGAGCCCCACAAGTCACCCCATCTTGGATTCCCCTAGGTCTCTAGTTTTCAAAAATGCACAGGTTTGGTAGGTTTCCCTAGGTGCCGGCTGAGCTAGAGGCCAAAATCTACAGGTAGGCACTTTGCAAAAAACACCTCTGTTTTCTTTAAAAAAATGTGATGTGTCCACGTCGCGTTTTGGGGCATTTCCTGTCGCGGGCGCTAGGCCTACCCACACAAGTGAGGTATCATTTTTATCGGGAGACTTGGGGGAACGCAGGGTGGAAGGACATTTTTGGCTCCTCTCAGATTCCATAACTTTCTGTCACCGAAATGTGAGGAAAATTTGTTTTTCTAGCCAAATTTTGAGGTTTGCAAAGGATTCTGGGTAACAGAACCTGGTCAGAGCCCCACAAGTCACCCCATCTTGGATTCCCCTAGGTCTCTAGTTTTCAAAAATGCACAGGTTTGGTAGGTTTCCCTAGGTGCCGGCTGAGCTAGAGGCCAAAATCTACAGGTAGGCACTTTGCAAAAAACACCTCTGTTTTCTTTCAAAAAATGTGATGTGTCCATGTTGCGTTTTGGGCCATTTCCTGTTGCGGGCGCTAGGCCTACCCACACAAGTGAGATATCACTTTTATCAGGAGACTTGGGGGAACGCTAAATGGAAGGAAATTTGTGGCTCCTCTCTGATTCCAGAACTTTCTGTCACCGAAATGTGTGGAAAACTTGTTTTTTTAGCCAAATTTTGAAGTTTGCAAAGGATTCTGGGAAACAGAACCTGGTCAGAGCCCCACAAATCACCCCATCTTGGATTCCCCTAGGTCTCTAGTTTTCAGAAATGCACAGGTTTGGTAGGTTTCCCTAGGTGCCGGCTGAGCTAGAGGCCAAAATCTACAGGTAGGCAGTTTGCAAAAAACACCTCTGTTTTCTTTCAAAAAATGTGATGTGTCCACGTCGCGTTTTGGGGCATTTCCTGTCACGGGCGCTAGGCCTACTCACACAATTGAGGTATCACTTTTATCAGGAGACTTGGGGGAACGCTGGATGGAAGGAAATTTGTGGCTCCTCTCTGATTCCATAACTTTCTGTCACCGAAATGTAAGGAAAATTTGTTTTTCTAGCCAAATTTTGAGGTTTGCAAAGGATTCTGGGTAACAGAACCTGGTCAGAGCCCCACAAGTCACCCCATCTTGGATTCCCCTAGGTCTCTAGTTTTCACAAATGCACAGGTTTGGTAGGTTTTCCTAGGTGCCGGCTGAGCTAGAGGCCAAAATCTACAGGTAGCCACTTTGCAAAAAACACCTCTGTTTTCTTTCAAAAAATGTGATGTGTCCATGTTGCGTTTTGGGCCATTTCCTGTCGCGGGCGCTAGGCCTACCCACACAAGTGAGGTATCACTTTTATCAGGAGACTTGGGGGAACGCTGGATGGAAGGAAATTTGTGGCTCCTCTCTGATTCCAGAACTTTCTGTCACCGAAATGTGAGGAAAACTTGTTTTTTTAGCCAAATTTTGAAGTTTGCAAAGGATCTGGGTAACAGAACCTGGTCAGAGCCCCACAAGTCACCCCATCTTGGATTCCCCTAGGTCTCTAGTTTTCAGAAATGCACAGGTGTGGTAGGTTTCCCTAGGTGCCGGCTGAGCTAGAGGCCAAAATCTACAGGTAGGCACGTTGCAAAAAACACCTCTGTTTTCTTTCAAAAAATGTGATTTGTCCACGATGTGTTTTGGGGCATTTCCTGTCACAGGCGCTAGGCCTACCCACACAAGTGAGGTATAATTTTTATCGGGAGACTTGGGGGAACGCTGGGTGGAAGGAAATTTGTGGCTCCTCTCAGATTCCAGAACTTTCTGTCACCGAAATGTGAGGAAAAAGTGTTTTTCTAGCCAAATTTTGAGGTTTGCAAAGGATTCTGGGTAACAGAACCTGGTCAGAGCCCCACAAGTCACCCCATCTTGGATTCCCCTAGGTCTCTAGTTTTCAAAAATGCACAGGTTTGGTAGGTTTCCCTAGGTGCCGGCTGAGCTAGAGGCCAAAATCTACAGTTAGGCACTTTCAAAAAACACCTCTGTTTTCTTTAAAAAAATGTTATGTGTCCACGTTGCGTTTTGGGGCATTTCCTGTCGCGGGCGCTAGGCCTACCTACACAAGTGAGGTATCATTTTTATCGGGAGACTTTGGGGAACGCTGGATGGAAGGAAATTTGTGGCTCCTCTCTGATTCCAGAACTTTCTGTCACCGAAATGTGAGGAAAACGTGTTTTTCTAGCCAAATTTTGAGGTTTGCAAAGGATTCTGGGTAACAGAACCTGGTCAGAGCCCCACAAGTCACCCCATCTTGGATTCCCCTAGGTCTCTAGTTTTCAAAAATGCACAGGTTTGGTAGGTTTCCCTAGGTGCCGGCTGAGCTAGAGGCCAAAATCTACAGGTAGGCACTTTGCAAAAAACACCTCTGTTTTCTTTAAAAAAATGTGATGTGTCCATGTTGCATTTTGGGGTATTTCCTGTCGCGGGCGCTAGGCCTACCCACACAAGTGAGGTATCACTTTTATCAGGAGACTTGGGGGAACGCTGGATGGAAGGAAATTTGTGGCTCCTCTCTGATTCCAGAACTTTCTGTCACCGAAATGTGAGGAAAACTTGTTTTTTTAGCCAAATTTTGAAGTTTGCAAAGGATTCTGGGTAACAGAACCTGGTCAGAGCCCCACAAGTCACCCCATCTTGGATTCCCCTTGGTCTCTAGTTTTCAGAAATGCACAGGTTTGGTAGGTTTCCCTAGGTGCCGGCTGAGCTAGAGGCCAAAATCTACAGGTAGGCACTTTGCAAAAACACCTCTGTTTTCTTTAAAAAAATGTGATTTGTCCACGATGTGTTTTGGGGCATTTCCTGTCACAGGCGCTAGGCCTACCCACACAATTGAGGTATAATTTTTATCGGGAGACTTGGGGGAACGCTGGGTGGAAGGAAATTTGTGGCTCCTCTCAGATTCCAGAACTTTCTGTCACCGAAAGGTGAGGAAAATTTGTTTTTTTAGCCAAATATTGAGGTTTGCAAAGGATTCTGGGTAACAGAACCTGGTCAGAGCCCCACAAGTCACCCCATCTTGGATTCCCCTAGGTCTCTAGTTTTCAAAAATGCACAGGTTTGGTAGGTTTCCCTAGGTGCCGGCTGAGCTAGAGGCCAAAATCTACAGGTATGCACTTTGCAAAAAACACCTCTGTTTTCTTTAAAAAAATGTGATGTGTCCACTTTGCGTTTTGGGGTATTTCCTGTCGCGGGCGCTAGGC
This sequence comes from Pleurodeles waltl, assembly GCF_031143425.1. Lineage (NCBI taxonomy): Eukaryota > Metazoa > Chordata > Amphibia > Caudata > Salamandridae > Pleurodeles > Pleurodeles waltl. The sequence goes on from NC_090447.1 coordinate 646,348,596, forward strand.
CTACCCACACAAGTGAGGTATCATTTTTATCGGGAGGCTTGGGGGAACGCTGGGTGGAAGGAGATTTGTGGCTCCTCTCTGATTCCAGAACTATCTGTCACCAAAATGTGAGGAAAACGTGTTTTTTTTGCCAAATTTTGAGGTTTGCAAATGATTCTGGGTAACAGAACCTGGTCAGAGCCCCACAAGTCACCCCATCTTCGATTCCCCTAGGTCTCTACTTTTCAAAAATGCACAGGTTTGGTAGGTTTCCCTAGGTGCCGGCTGAGCTAGAGGCCAAAATCTACAGGTAGGCACTTTGCAAAAAACACCTCTGTTTTCTTTCAAAAAATGTGATGTGTCCACGTCGCGTTTTGGGGCATTTCCTGTCGCGGGCGCTAGGCCTACCCACACAAGTGAGGTATCATTTTTATCGGGAGACTTGGGGGAACGCTGGGTGAAGGAAATTTTTGGCTCCTCTCTGATTCCAGAACTTTCTGTCACCGAAATGTGAGGAAAACTTGTTTTTTTAGCCAAATTTTGAAGTTTGCAAAGGATTCTGGGTAACAGAACCTGGTCAGAGCCTCACAAGTCACCCCATCTTGGATTCCCCTAGGTCTCTAGTTTCCAGAAATGCACAGGTTTGGTAGGTTTCCCTAGGTGCCGGCTGAGCTAGAGGCCAAAATCTACAGGTTGGCACTTTGCAAAAAACACCTGTTTTCTTTCAAAAAATGTGATTTGTCCACGATGTGTTTTGGGGCATTTCCTGTCACAGGCGCTAGGCCTACCCACACAAGTGAGGTATAATTTTTATCGGGAGACTTGGGGGAACGCTGGGTGGAAGGAAATTTGTGGCTCCTCTCAGATTCCAGAACTTTCGGTCACCGAAATGTGAGGAAAATTTGTTTTTTTAGCCAAATGTTGAGGTTTGCAAAGGATTCTGGGTAACAGAACCTGGTCAGAGCCCCACAAGTCACCCCATCTTGGATTCCCCTAGGTCTCTAGTTTTCAAAAATGCACAGGTTTGGTAGGTTTCCCTAGGTGCCGGCTGAGCTAGAGGCCAAAATCTACAGGTAGCCACTTTGCAAAAAACACCTCTGTTTTCTTTCAAAAAATGTGATGTGTCCACTTTGCGTTTTGGGGTATTTCCTGTCGCGGGCGCTAGGCCTACCCACACAAGTGAGGTATCATTTTTATCGGGAGGCTTGGGGGAACGCTGGGTGGAAGGAGATTTGTGGCTCCTCTCTGATTCCAGAACTATCTGTCACCTAAATGTGAGGAAAACGTGTTTTTTTATCCAAATGTTGAGGTTTGCAAAGGATTCTGCGTAACAGAACCTGGTCAGAGCCCCACAAGTCACCCCATCTTGGATTCCCCTAGGTCTCTAGTTTTCAAAAATGCACAGGTTTGGTAGGTTTCCCTAGGTGCCGGTTGAGCTAGAGGCCAAAATCTACAGGTAGGCACTTTGCAAAAAACACCTCTGTTTTCTTTAAAAAAATGTGATGTGTCCACGTCGCGTTTTGGGGCATTTCCTGTCGCGGGCGCTAGGCCTACCCACACAAGTGAGGTATCATTTTTATCGGGAGACTTGGGGGAACGCAGGGTGGAAGGACATTTTTGGCTCCTCTCAGATTCCATAACTTTCTGTCACCGAAATGTGAGGAAAATTTGTTTTTCTAGCCAAATTTTGAGGTTTGCAAAGGATTCTGGGTAACAGAACCTGGTCAGAGCCCCACAAGTCACCCCATCTTGGATTCCCCTAGGTCTCTAGTTTTCAAAAATGCACAGGTTTGGTAGGTTTCCCTAGGTGCCGGCTGAGCTATAGGCCAAAATCTACAGGTAGGCACTTTGCAAAAAACACCTCTGTTTTCTTTCAAAAAATGTGATGTGTCCACGTCGCGTTTTGGGGCATTTCCTGTCGCGGGCGCTAGGCCTACTCACACAAGTGAGGTATCATTTTTATCTGGAGACTTGGAGGAACGCTGGGTGGAAGGAAATTTTTGGCTCCTCTCAGATTCCATAACTTTCTGTCACCGAAATGTAAGGAAAATTTGTTTTTCTAGCCAAATTTTGAGGTTTGCAAAGGATTCTGGGTAACAGAACCTGGTCAGAGCCCCACAAGTCACCCCATCTTGGATTCCCCTAGGTCTCTAGTTTTCAAAAATGCACAGGTTTGGTAGGTTTCCCTAGGTGCCGGCTGAGCTAGAGGCCAAAATCTACAGGTAGCCACTTTGCAAAAAACACCTCTGTTTTCTTTAAAAAAATGTGATGTGTCCATGTTGCGTTTTGGGCCATTTCCTGTCGCGGGCGCTAGGCCTACCCACACAAGTGAGGTATCACTTTTATCAGGAGACTTGGGGGAACGCTGGATGGAAGGAAATTTGTGGCTCCTCTCTGATTCCAGAACTTTCTGTCACCGAAATGTGAGGAAAACTTGTTTTTTTAGCCAAATTTTGAAGTTTGCAAAGGATCTGGGTAACAGAACCTGGTCAGAGCCCCACAAGTCACCCCATCTTGGATTCCCCTAGGTCTCTAGTTTTCAGAAATGCACAGGTTTGGTAGGTTTCCCTAGGTGCCGGCTGAGCTAGAGGCCAAAATCTACAGCTAGGCACGTTGCAAAAAACACCTCTGTTTTCTTTCAAAAAATGTGATTTGTCCACAATGTGTTTTGGGGCATTTCCTGTCACAGGCGCTAGGCCTACCCACACAAGTGAGGTATAATTTTTATCGGGAGACTTGGGGGAACGCTGGGTGGAAGGAAATTTGTGGCTCCTCTCAGATTCCAGAACTTTCTGTCACCGAAATGAGAGGAAAATTTGTTTTTTTAGCAAAATGTTGAGGTTTGCAAAGGATTCTGGGTAACAGAACCTGGTCAGAGCCCCACAAGTCACCCCATCTTGGATTCCCCTAGGTCTCTAGTTTTAAAAAATGCACAGGTTTGGTAGGTTTCCCTAGGTGCCGGCTGACCTAGAGGTCAAAATCTACAGGTAGGCACTTTGCAAAAAACACCTCTGTTGTCTTTTAAAAAATGTGATGTGTCCACGTTGCGTTTTGGGGCATTTCCTGTTGCGGGCGCTAGGCCTACCTACACAAGTGAGGTATCATTTTTATCGGGAGACTTTGGGGAACGCTGGATGTAAGGAGATTTGTGGCTCCTCTCAGATTCCAGAACTTTCTGTCACCGAAATGTGAGGAAAACGTGTTTTTCTAGCCAAATTTTGAGGTTTGCAAAGGATTCTGGGTAACAGAACCTGGTCAGAGCCCCCACAAGTCACCCCATCTTGGATTCCCCTAGGTCTCTAGTTTTCAAAAATGCACAGGTTTGGTAGGTTTCCCTAGGTGCCGGCTGAGCTAGAGGCCAAAATCTACAGGTAGGAACTTTGCAAAAAACACCTCTGTTTTCTTTAAAAAAATGTGATGTGTCCATGTTGCGTTTTGGGGCATGTCCTGTCGCGGGCGCTAGGCCTACCCACAAAAGTGAGGTATCACTTTTATCAGGAGACTTGGGGGAACGCTGGATGGAAGGAAATTTGTGGCTCCTCTCTGATTCCAGAACTTTCTGTCACCGAAATGTGAGGAAAACTTGTTTTTTTAGCCAAATTTTGAAGTTTGCAAAGGATTCTGGGTAACAGAACCTGGTCAGAGCCCCACAAGTCACCCCATCTTGGATTCCCCTAGGTCTCTAGTTTTCAGAAATGCACAGGTTTGGTAGGTTTCCCTAGGTGACGGCTGAGCTAGAGGCCAAAATCTACAGGTAGGCACTTTGCAAAAAACACCTCTGTTTTCTTTCAAAAAATGTGATTTGTCCACAATGTGTTTTGGGGTATTTCCTGTCACAGGCGCTAGGCCTACCCACACAAGTGAGGTATAATTTTTATCGGGAGACTTGGGGGAACGCTGGGTGGAAGGAAATTTGTGGCTCCTCTCAGATTCCAGAACTTTCTGTCACCGAAATGTGAGGAAAATTTGTTTTTTTAGCCAAATGTTGAGGTTAGCAAAGGATTCTGGGTAACAGAACCTGGTCAGAGCCCCACAAGTCACCCCATCTTGGATTCCCCTAGGTCTCTAGTTTTCAAAAATGCACAGGTTTGGTAGGTTTCCCTAGGTGCCGGCTGAGCTAGAGGCCAAAATCTACAGGTATGCACTTTGCAAAAAACACCTCTGTTTTCTTTAAAAAAATGTGATGTGTCCACTTTGCGTTTTGGGGTATTTCCTGTCACGGGCGCTAGGCCTACCCACACAAGTGAGGTATCATTTTTATCGGGAGGCTTGGGGGAACGCTGGGTGGAAGGAGATTTGTGGCTCCTCTCTGATTCCAGAACTATCTGTCACCAAAATGTGAGGAAAATGTGTTTTTTAGCCAAATTTTGAGGTTTGCAAAGGATTCTGGGTAACAGAACCTGGTCAGAGCCCCACAAGTCACCCCATCTTGGATTCCCCTAGGTCTCTACTTTTCAAAAATGCACAGGTTTGGTAGGTTTCCCTAGGTGCCGGCTGAGCTAGAGGCCAAAATCTACAGGTAGGCACTTTGCAAAAAACACCTCTGTTTTCTTTCAAAAAATGTGATGTGTCCACGTCGCGTTTTGGGGCATTTCCTGTCGCGGGCGCAAGGCCTACCCACACAAGTGAGGTATCATTTTTATCGGGAGACTTGGGAGAACGCTTGGTGGAAAGAAATTTTTGGCTCCTCCCTGATTCCAGAACTTTCTGTCACCGAAATGTGAGGAAAACTTGTTTTTTTAGCCAAATTTTGAAGTTTGCAAAGGATTCTGGGTAACAGAACCTGGTCAGAGCCCCACAAGTCACCCCATATTTGATTCCCCCAGGTCTCTAGTTTTCAGAAATGCACAGGTTTGGTAGGTTTCCCTAGGTGCCGGCTGAGCTAGAGGCCAAAATCTACAGGTAGGCACTTTGCAAAAAACACCTCTGTTTTCTTTCAAAAAATGTGATTTGTCCACGATGTGTTTTGGGGCATTTCCTGTCACAGGCGCTAGGCCTAGCCACACAAGTGAGGTATAATTTTTATCGGGAGACTTGGGGGAACGCTGGGTGGAAGGAAATTTGTGGCTCCTCTCAGATTCCAGAACTTTCTGTCACCGAAATGTGAGGAAAATTTGTTTTTTTAGCCAAATGTTGAGGTTTGCAAAGGATTCTGGGTAAATGAACCTGGTCAGAGCCCCACAAGTCACCCCATCTTGGATTCCCCTAGGTCTCTAGTTTTCAAAAATGCACAGGTTTGGTAGGTTTCCCTAGGTGCCGGCTGAGCTAGAGGCCAAAATCTACAGGTATGCACTTTGCAAAAAACACCTCTGTTTTCTTTCAAAAAATGTGATGTGTCCACTTTGCGTTTTGGGGCATTTCCTGTCGCGGGCGCTAGGCCTACCCACACAAGTGAGGTATCATTTTTATCGGGAGGCTTGGGGGAACGCTGGGTGGAAGGAGATTTGTGGCTCCTCTCTGATTCCAGAACTATCTGTCACCTAAATGTGAGGAAAACGTGTTTTTTTATCCAAATTTTGAGGTTTGCAAAGGATTCTGGGTAACAGAACCTGGTCAGAGCCCCACAAGTCACCCCATCTTGGATTCCCCTAGGTCTCTAGTTTAAAAAAATGCACAGGTTCGGTAGGTTTCCCTAGGTGCCGGCTGAGCTAGAGGCCAAAATCTACAGGTAGGAACTTTGCAAAAAACACCTCTGTTTTCTTTAAAAAAATGTGATGTGTCCATGTTGCGTTTTGGGGCATGTCCTGTCGCGGGCGCTAGGCCTACCCACACAAGTGAGGTATCACTTTTATCAGGAGACTTGGGGGAACGCTGGATGGAAGGAAATTTGTGGCTCCTCTCTGATTCCAGAACTTTCTGTCACCGAAATGTGAGGAAAACTTGTTTTTTTAGCCAAATTTTGAAGTTTGCAAAGGATTCTGGGTAACAGAACCTGGTCAGAGCCCCACAAGTCACCCCATCTTGGATTCCCCTTGGTCTCTAGTTTTCAGAAATGCACAGGTTTGGTAGGTTTCCCTAGGTGACGGCTGAGCTAGAGGCCAAAATCTACAGGTAGGCACTTTGCAAAAAACACCTCTGTTTTCTTTCAAAAAATGTGATTTGTCCACAATGTGTTTTGGGGTATTTCCTGTCACAGGCGCTAGGCCTACCCACACAAGTGAGGTATAATTTTTATCGGGAGACTTGGGGGAACGCTGGGTGGAAGGAAATTTGTGGCTCCTCTCAGATTCCAGAACTTTCTGTCACCGAAATGTGAGGAAAATTTGTTTTTTTAGCCAAATGTTGAGGTTAGCAAAGGATTCTGGGTAACAGAACCTGGTCAGAGCCCCACAAGTCACCCCATCTTGGATTCCCCTAGGTCTCTAGTTTTCAAAAATGCACAGGTTTGGTAGGTTTCCCTAGGTGCCGGCTGAGCTAGAGGCCAAAATCTACAGGTATGCACTTTGCAAAAAACACCTCTGTTTTCTTTAAAAAAATGTGATGTGTCCACTTTGCGTTTTGGGGTATTTCCTGTCGCGGGCGCTAGGCCTACCCACACAAGTGAGGTATCATTTTTATCGGGAGGCTTGGGGGAACGCTGGGTGGAAGGAGATTTGTGGCTCCTCTCTGATTCCAGAACTATCTGTCACCAAAATGTGAGGAAAACGTGTTTGTTTTGCCAAATTTTGAGGTTTGCAAAGGATTCTGGGTAACAGAACCTGGTCAGAGCCCCACAAGTCACCCCATCTTCGATTCCCCTAGGTCTCTACTTTTCAAAAATGCACAGGTTTGGTAGGTTTCCCTAGGTGCCGGCTGAGCTAGAGGCCAAAATCTACAGGTAGGCACTTTGCAAAAAACACCTCTGTTTTCTTTCAAAAAATGTGATGTGTCCACGTCGCGTTTTGGGGCATTTCCTGTCGCGGGCGCTAGGCCTACCCACACAAGTGAGGTATCACTTTTATCAGGAGACTTGGGGGAACGCTGGGTGGAAGGAAATTTTTGGCTCCTCTCTGATTCCAGAACTTTCTGTCACCGAAATGTGAGGAAAACTTGTTTTTTTAGCCAAATTTTGAAGTTTGCAAAGGATTCTGGGTAACAGAACCTGGTCAGAGCCCCACAAGTCACCCCATCTTGGATTCCCCTAGGTCTCTAGTTTTCAGAAATGCACAGGTTTGGTAGGTTTCCCTAGGTGCCGGCTGAGCTAGAGGCCAAAATCTACAGGTAGGCACTTTGCAAAAAACACCTGTTTTCTTTCAAAAAATGTGATTTGTCCACGATGTGTTTTGGGGCATTTCCTGTCACAGGCGCTAGGCCTACCCACACAAGTAAGGTATAATTTTTATCGGGAGACTTGGGGGAACACTGGGTGGAAGGAAATTTGTGGCTCCTCTCAGATTCCAGAACTTTCGGTCACCGAAATGTGAGGAAAATTTGTTTTTTTAGCCAAATGTTGAGGTTTGCAAAGGATTCTGGGTAACAGAACCTGGTCAGAGCCCCACAAGTCACCCCATCTTGGATTCCCCTAGGTCTCTAGTTTTCAAAAATGCACAGGTTTGGTAGGTTTCCCTAGGTGCCGGCTGAGCTAGAGGCCAAAATCTACAGGTAGCCACTTTGCAAAAAACACCTCTGTTTTCTTTCAAAAAATGTGATGTGTCCACTTTGCGTTTTGGGGTATTTCCTGTCGCGGGCGCTAGGCCTACCCACACAAGTGAGGTATCATTTTTATCGGGAGGCTTGGGGGAACGCTGGGTGGAAGGAGATTTGTGGCTCCTCTCTGATTCCAGAACTATCTGTCACCTAAATGTGAGGAAAACGTGTTTTTTTATCCAAATGTTGAGGTTTGCAAAGGATTCTGGGTAACAGAACCTGGTCAGAGCCCCACAAGTCACCCCATCTTGGATTCCCCTAGGTCTCTAGTTTTCAAAAATGCACAGGTTTGGTAGGTTTCCCTAGGTGCCGGTTGAGCTAGAGGCCAAAATCTACAGGTAGGCACTTTGCAAAAAACACCTCTGTTTTCTTTAAAAAAATGTGATGTGTCCACGTCGCGTTTTGGGGCATTTCCTGTCGCGGGCGCTAGGCCTACCCACACAAGTGAGGTATCATTTTTATCGGGAGACTTGGGGGAACGCAGGGTGGAAGGACATTTTTGGCTCCTCTCAGATTCCATAACTTTCTGTCACCGAAATGTGAGGAAAATTTGTTTTTCTAGCCAAATTTTGAGGTTTGCAAAGGATTCTGGGTAACAGAACCTGGTCAGAGCCCCACAAGTCACCCCATCTTGGATTCCCCTAGGTCTCTAGTTTTCAAAAATGCACAGGTTTGGTAGGTTTCCCTAGGTGCCGGCTGAGCTAGAGGCCAAAATCTACAGGTAGGCACTTTGCAAAAAACACCTCTGTTTTCTTTCAAAAAATGTGATGTGTCCATGTTGCGTTTTGGGCCATTTCCTGTTGCGGGCGCTAGGCCTACCCACACAAGTGAGATATCACTTTTATCAGGAGACTTGGGGGAACGCTAAATGGAAGGAAATTTGTGGCTCCTCTCTGATTCCAGAACTTTCTGTCACCGAAATGTGTGGAAAACTTGTTTTTTTAGCCAAATTTTGAAGTTTGCAAAGGATTCTGGGTAACAGAACCTGGTCAGAGCCCCACAAATCACCCCATCTTGGATTCCCCTAGGTCTCTAGTTTTCAGAAATGCACAGGTTTGGTAGGTTTCCCTAGGTGCCGGCTGAGCTAGAGGCCAAAATCTACAGGTAGGCACTTTGCAAAAAACACCTCTGTTTTCTTTCAAAAAATGTGATGTGTCCACGTCGCGTTTTGGGGCATTTCCTGTCGCGGGCGCTAGGCCTACTCACACAAGTGAGGTATCATTGTTATCTGGAGACTTGGAGGAACGCTGGGTGGAAGGAAATTTTTGGCTCCTCTCAGATTCCATAACTTTCTGTCACCGAAATGTAAGGAAAATTTGTTTTTCTAGCCAAATTTTGAGGTTTGCAAAGGATTCTGGGTAACAGAACCTGGTCAGAGCCCCACAAGTCACCCCATCTTGGATTCCCCTAGGTCTCTAGTTTTCAAAAATGCACAGGTTTGGTAGGTTTCCCTAGGTGCCGGCTGAGCTAGAGGCCAAAATCTACAGGTAGCCACTTTGCAAAAAACACCTCTGTTTTCTTTCAAAAAATGTGATGTGTCCATGTTGCGTTTTCGGCCATTTCCTGTCGCGGGCGCTAGGCCTACCCACACAAGTGAGGTATCACTTTTATCAGGAGACTTGGGGGAACGCTGGATGGAAGGAAATTTGTGGCTCCTCTCTGATTCCAGAACTTTCTGTCACCGAAATGTGAGGAAAACTTGTTTTTTTAGCCAAATTTTGAAGTTTGCAAAGGATCTGGGTAACAGAACCTGGTCAGAGCCCCACAAGTCACCCCATCTTGGATTCCCCTAGGTCTCTAGTTTTCAGAAATGCACAGGTTTGGTAGGTTTCCCTAGGTGCCGGCTGAGCTAGAGGCCAAAATCTACAGGTAGGCACGTTGCAAAAAACACCTCTGTTTTCTTTCAAAAAATGTGATTTGTCCACGATGTGTTTTGGGGCATTTCCTGTCACAGGCGCTAGGCCTACCCACACAAGTGAGGTATAATTTTTATCGGGAGACTTGGGGGAACGCTGGGTGGAAGGAAATTTGTGGCTCCTCTCAGATTCCAGAACTTTCTGTCACCGAAATGTGAGGAAAATTTGTTTTTTTAGCAAAATGTTGAGGTTTGCAAAGGATTCTGGGTAACAGAACCTGGTCAGAGCCCCACAAGTCACCCCATCTTGGATTCCCCTAGGTCTCTAGTTTTAGAAAATGCACAGGTTTGGTAGGTTTCCCTAGGTGCCGGCTGACCTAGAGGTCAAAATCTACAGGTAGGCACTTTGCAAAAAACACCTCTGTTTTCTTTTAAAAAATGTGATGTGTCCACGTTGCGTTTTGGGGCATTTCCTGTTGCGGGCGCTAGGCCTACCTACACAAGTGAGGTATCATTTTTATCGGGAGACTTTGGGGAACGCTGGATGTAAGGAGATTTGTGGCTCCTCTCAGATTCCAGAACTTTCTGTCACCGAAATGTGAGGAAAACGTGTTTTTCTAGCCAAATTTTGAGGTTTGGAAAGGATTCTGGGTAACAGAACCTGGTCAGAGCCCCCACAAGTCACCCCATCTTGGATTCCCCTAGGTCTCTAGTTTTCAAAAATGCACAGGTTTGGTAGGTTTCCCTAGGTGCCGGCTGAGCTAGAGGCCAAAATCTACAGGTAGGAACTTTGCAAAAAACACCTCTGTTTTCTTTAAAAAAATGTGATGTGTCCATGTTGCGTTTTGGGGCATGTCCTGTCGCGGGCGCTAGGCCTACCCACACAAGTGAGGTATCACTTTTATCAGGAGACTTGGGGGAACGCTGGATGGAAGGAAATTTGTGGCTCCTCTCTGATTCCAGAACTTTCTGTCACCGAAATGTGAGGAAAACTTGTTTTTTTAGCCAAATTTTGAAGTTTGCAAAGGATTCTGGGTAACAGAACCTGGTCAGAGCCCCACAAGTCACCCCATCTTGGATTCCCCTTGGTCTCTAGTTTTCAGAAATGCACAGGTTTGGTACGTTTCCCTAGGTGACGGCTGAGCTAGAGGCCAAAATCTACAGGTAGGCACTTTGCAAAAAACACCTCTGTTTTCTTTCAAAAAATGTGATTTGTCCACAATGTGTTTTGGGGTATTTCCTGTCACAGGCGCTAGGCCTACCCACACAAGTGAGGTATAATTTTTATCGGGAGACTTGGGGGAACGCTGGATGGAAGGAAATTTGTGGCTCCTCTCAGATTCCAGAACTTTCTGTCACCGAAATGTGAGGAAAATTTGTTTTTTTAGCCAAATGTTGAGGTTAGCAAAGGATTCTGGGTAACAGAACCTGGTCAGAGCCCCACAAGTCACCCCATCTTGGATTCCCCTAGGTCTCTAGTTTTCAAAAATGCACAGGTTTGGTAGGTTTCCCTAGGTGCCGGCTGAGCTAGAGGCCAAAATCTACAGGTATGCACTTTGCAAAAAACACCTCTGTTTTCTTTCAAAAAATGTGATGTGTCCACTTTGCGTTTTGGGGTATTTCCTGTCGCGGGCGCTAGGCCTACCCACACAAGTGAGGTATCATTTTTATCGGGAGGCTTGGGGGAACGCTGGGTGGAAGGAGATTTGTGGCTCCTCTCTGATTCCAGAACTATCTGTCACCAAAATGTGAGGAAAATGTGTTTTTTTAGCCAAATTTTGAGGTTTGCAAAGGATTCTGGGTAACAGAACCTGGTCAGAGCCCCACAAGTCACCCCATCTTGGATTCCCCTAGGTCTCTACTTTTCAAAAATGCACAGGTTTGGTAGGTTTCCCTAGGTGCCGGCTGAGCTAGAGGCCAAAATCTACAGGTAGGCACTTTGCAAAAAACACCTCTGTTTTCTTTCAAAAAATGTGATGTGTCCACGTCGCGTTTTGGGGCATTTCCTGTCGCGGGCGCTAGGCCTACCCACACAAGTGAGGTATCATTTTTATCGGGAGACTTGGGAGAACGCTTGGTGGAAAGAAATTTTTGGCTCCTCTCTGATTCCAGAACTTTCTGTCACCGAAATGTGAGGAAAACTTGTTTTTTTAGCCAAATTTTGAAGTTTGCAAAGGATTCTGTGTAACAGAACCTGGTCAGAGCCCCACAAGTCACCCCATATTTGATTCCCCCAGGTCTCTAGTTTTCAGAAATGCACAGGTTTGGTAGGTTTCCCTAGGTGCCGGCTGAGCTAGAGGCCAAAATCTACAGGTAGGCACTTTGCAAAAAACACCTCTGTTTTCTTTCAAAAAATGTGATTTGTCCACGATGTGTTTTGGGGCATTTCCTGTCACAGGCGCTAGGCCTAGCCACACAAGTGAGGTATAATTTTTATCGGTAGACTTGGGGTAATGCTGGGTGGAAGGAAATTTGTGGCTCCTCTCAGATTCCAGAACTTTCTGTCACCGAAATGTGAGGAAAATTTGTTTTTTTAGCCAAATGTTGAGGTTTGCAAAGGATTCTGGGTAAAAGAACCTGGTCAGAGCCCCACAAGTCACCCCATCTTGGATTCCCCTAGGTCTCTAGTTTTCAAAAATGCACAGGTTTGGTAGGTTTCCCTAGGTGCCGGCTGAGCTAGAGGCCAAAATCTACAGGTATGCACTTTGCAAAAAACACCTCTGTTTTCTTTCAAAAAATGTGATGTGTCCACTTTGCGTTTTGGGGCATTTCCTGTCGCGGGCGCTAGGCCTACCCACACAAGTGAGGTATCATTTTTATCGGGAGGCTTGGGGGAACGCTGGGTGGAAGGAGATTTGTGGCTCCTCTCTGATTCCAGAACTATCTGTCACCTAAATGTGAGGAAAACGTGTTTTTTTATCCAAATTTTGAGGTTTGCAAAGGATTCTGGGTAACAGAACCTGGTCAGAGCCCCACAAGTCACCCCATCTTGGATTCCCCTAGGTCTCTAGTTTAAAAAAATGCACAGGTTTGGTAGGTTTCCCTAGGTGCCGGCTGAGCTAGAGGCCAAAATCTACAGGTAGGCACTTTGCAAAAAACACCTCTGTTTTCTTTAAAAAAATGTGATGTGTCCACGTCGCGTTTTGGGGCATTTCCTGTCGCGGGCGCTAGGCCTACCCACACAAGTGAGGTATCACTTTTATCAGGAGACTTGGGGGAACGCTGGATGGAAGGAAATTTGTGGCTCCTCTCTGATTCCAGAACTTTCTGTCACCGAAATGTGAGGAAAACGTGTTTTTCTAGCCAAATTTTGAGGTTTGCAAAGGATTCTGGGTAACAGAACCTGGTCAGAGCCCCACAAGTCACCCCATCTTGGATTCCCCTAGGTCTCTAGTTTTCAAAAATGCACAGGTTTGGTAGGTTTCCCTAGGTGCCGGCTGAGCTAGAGGCCAAAATCTACAGGTAGGCACTTTGCAAAAAACACCTGTTTTCTTTCAAAAAATGTGATTTGTCCACGATGTGTTTTGGGGCATTTCCTGTCACAGGCGCTATGCCTACCCACACAAGTGAGGTATAATTTTTATCGGGAGACTTGGGGGAACGCTGGGTGGAAGGAAATTTGTGGCTCCTCTCAGATTCCAGAACTTTCTGTCACCGAAATGTGAGGAAAATTTGTTTTTTTAGCCAAATGTTGAGGTTTGCAAAGGATTCTGGGTAACAGAACCTGGTCAGAGCCCCACAAGTCACCACATCTTGGATTCCCCTAGGTCTCTAGTTTTCAAAAATGCACAGGTTTGGTAGGTTTCCCTAGGTGCCGGCTGAGCTAGAGGCCAAAATCTACAGGTAGCCACTTTGCAAAAAACACCTCTGTTTTCTTTCAAAAAATGTGATGTGTCCACTTTGCGTTTTGGGGCATTTCCTGTCGCGGCGCTAGACCTACCCACACAAGTGAGGTATCATTTTTATCGGGAGGCTTGGGGGAACGCTGGGTGGAAGGAGATTTGTGGCTCCTCTCTGATTCCAGAACTATCTGTCACCTAAATGTGAGGAAAACGTGTTTTTTTAGCCAAATTTTGAGGTTTGCAAAGGATTCTGGGTAACAGAACCTGGTCAGAGCCCCACAAGTCACCCCATCTTGGATTCCCCTAGGTCTCTAGTTTTCAAAAATGCACAGGTTTGGTAGGTTTCCCTAGGTGCCGGCTGAGCTAGAGGCCAAAATCTACAGGTAGGCACTTTGCAAAAAACACCTCTGTTTTCTTTAAAAAAATGTGATGTGTCCACGTCGCGTTTTGGGGCATTTCCTGTCGCGGGCGCTAGGCCTACCCACACAAGTGAGGTATCATTTTTATCGGGAGACTTGGGGGAACGCAGGGTGGAAGGACATTTTTGGCTCCTCTCAGATTCCATAACTTTCTGTCACCGAAATGTGAGGAAAATTTGTTTTTCTAGCCAAATTTTGAGGTTTGCAAAGGATTCTGGGTAACAGAACCTGGTCAGAGCCCCACAAGTCACCCCATCTTGGATTCCCCTAGGTCTCTAGTTTTCAAAAATGCACAGGTTTGGTAGGTTTCCCTAGGTGCCGGCTGAGCTAGAGGCCAAAATCTACAGGTAGGCACTTTGCAAAAAACACCTCTGTTTTCTTTAAAAAAATGTGATGTGTCCATGTTGCGTTTTGGGCCATTTCTTGTCGCGGGCGCTAGGCCTACCCACACAAGTGAGATATCACTTTTATCAGGAGACTTGGGGGAACGCTAAATGGAAGGAAATTTGTGGCTCCTCTCTGATTCCAGAACTTTCTGTCACTGAAATGTGTGGAAAACTTGTTTTTTTAGCCAAATTTTGAAGTTTGCAAAGGATTCTGGGTAACAGAACCTGGTCAGAGCCCCACAAATCACCCCATCTTGGATTCCCCTAGGTCTCTAGTTTTCAGAAATGCACAGGTTTGGTAGGTTTCCCTAGGTGCCGGCTGAGCTAGAGGCCAAAATCTACAGGTAGGCACTTTGCAAAAAACACCTCTGTTTTCTTTCAAAAAATGTGATGTGTCCACGTCGCGTTTTGGGGCATTTCCTGTCACGGGCGCTAGGCCTACTCACACAAGTGAGGTATCATTTTTATCGGGAGACTTGGAGGAACGCTGGGTGGAAGGAAATTTTTGGCTCCTCTCAGATTCCATAACTTTCTGTCACCGAAATGTAAGGAAAATTTGTTTTTCTAGCCAAATTTTGAGGTTTGCAAAGGATTCTGGGTAACAGAACCTGGTCAGAGCCCCACAAGTCACCCCATCTTGGATTCCCCTAGGTCTCTAGTTTTCAAAAATGCACAGGTTTGGTAGGTTTCCCTAGGTGCCGGCTGAGCTAGAGGCCAAAATCTACAGGTAGCCACTTTGCAAAAAACACCTCTGTTTTCTTTCAAAAAATGTGATGTGTCCATGTTGCGTTTTGGGCCATTTCCTGTCGCGGGCGCTAGGCCTACCCACACAAGTGAGGTATCACTTTTATCAGGAGAATTGGGGGAACGCTGGATGGAAGGAAATTTGTGGCTCCTCTCTGATTCCAGAACTTTCTGTCACCGAAATTTGAGGAAAACTTGTTTTTTTAGCCAAATTTTGAAGTTTGCAAAGGATCTGGGTAACAGAACCTGGTCAGAGCCCCACAAGTCACTCCATCTTGGATTCCCCTAGGTCTCTAGTTTTCAGAAATGCACAGGTTTGGTAGGTTTCCCTAGGTGCCGGCTGAGCTAGAGGCCAAAATCTACAGGTAGGCACGTTGCAAAAAACACCTCTGTTTTCTTTCAAAAAATGTGATTTGTCCACGATGTGTTTTGGGGCATTTCCTGTCACAGGCGCTAGGCCTACCCACATAAGTGAGGTATAATTTTTATCGGGAGACTTGGGGGAACGCTGGGTGGAAGGAAATTTGTGGCTCCTCTCAGATTCCAGAACTTTCTGTCACCGAAATGTGAGGAAAATTTGTTTTTTTAGCAAAATGTTGAGGTTTGCAAAGGATTCTGGGTAACAGAACCTGGTCAGAGCCCCACAAGTCACCCCATCTTGGATTCCCCTAGGTCTCTAGTTTTAAAAAATGCACAGGTTTGGTAGGTTTCCCTAGGTGCCGGCTGACCTAGAGGTCAAAATCTACAGGTAGGCACTTTGCAAAAAACACCTCTGTTTTCTTTTAAAAAATGTGATGTGTCCACGTTGCGTTTTGGGGCATTTCCTGTCGCGGGCGCTAGGCCTACCTACACAAGTGAGGTATCATTTTTATCGGGAGACTTTGGGGAACGCTGGATGTAAGGAGATTTGTGGCTCCTCTCAGATTCCAGAACTTTCTGTCACCGAAATGTGAGGAAAACGTGTTTTTCTAGCCAGATTTTGAGGTTTGCAAAGGATTCTGGGTAACAGAACCTGGTCAGAGCCCCACAAGTCACCCCATCTTGGATTCCCCTAGGTCTCTAGTTTTCAAAAAATGCACAGGTTTGGTAGGTTTCCCTAGGTGCCGGCTGAGCTAGAGGCCAAAATCTACAGGTAGGAACTTTGCAAAAAACACCTCTGTTTTCTTTAAAAAAATGTGATGTGTCCATGTTGCGTTTTGGGGCATGTCCTGTCGCGGGCGCTAGGCCTACCCACACAAGTGAGGTATCACTTTTATCAGGAGACTTGGGGGAACGCTGGATGGAAGGAAATTTGTGGCTCCTCTCTGATTCCAGAACTTTGTGTCAACGAAATGTGAGGAAAACTTGTTTTTTTAGCCAAATTTTGAAGTTTGCAAAGGATTCTGGGTAACAGAACCTGGTCAGAGCCCCACAAGTCACCCCATCTTGGATTCCCCTTGGTCTCTAGTTTTCAGAAATGCACAGGTTTGGTAGGTTTCCCTAGGTGACGGCTGAGCTAGAGGCCAAAATCTACAGGTAGGCACTTTGCAAAAAACACCTCTGTTTTCTTTCAAAAAATGTGATTTGTCCACAATGTGTTTTGGGGTATTTCCTGTCACAGGCGCTAGGCCTACCCACACAAGTGAGGTATAATTTTTATCGGGAGACTTGGGGGAACGCTGGGTGGAAGGAAATTTGTGGCTCCTCTCAGATTCCAGAACTTTCTGTCACCGAAATGTGAGGAAAATTAGTTTTTTTAGCCAAATGTTGAGGTTTGCAAAGGATTCTGGGTAACAGAACCTGGTCAGAGCCCCACAAGTCACCCCATCTTGGATTCCCCTAGGTCTCTAGTTTTCAAAAATGCACAGGTTTGGAAGGTTTCCCTAGGTGCCGGCTGAGCTAGAGGCCAAAATCTACAGGTAGGCACTTTGCAAAAAACACCTCTGTTTTCTTTAAAAAAATGTGATGTGTCCATGTTGCGTTTTGGGCCATTTCTTGTCGCGGGCGCTAGGCCTACCCACACAAGTGAGATATCACTTTTATCAGGAGACTTGGGGAAACGCTAAATGGAAGGAAATTTGTGGCTCCTCTCTGATTCCAGAACTTTCTGTCACTGAAATGTGTGGAAAACCTGTTTTTTTAGCCAAATTTTGAAGTTTGCAAAGGATTCTGGGTAACAGAACCTGGTAAGAGCCCCACAAATCACCCCATCTTGGATTCCCCTAGGTCTCTAGTTTTCAGAAATGCACAGGTTTGGTAGGTTTCCCTAGGTGCCGGCTGAGCTAGAGGCCAAAATCTACAGGTAGGCACTTTGCAAAAAACACCTCTGTTTTCTTTAAAAAAATGTGATGTGTCCACGTCGCGTTTTGGGGCATTTCCTGTCGCGGGCGCTAGGCCTACTCACACAAGTGAGGTATCATTTTTATCGGGAGACTTGGAGGAACGCTGGGTGGAAGGAAATTTTTGGCTCCTCTCAGATTCCATAACTTTCTGTCACCGAAATGTAAGGAAAATTTGTTTTTCTAGCCAAATTTTGAGGTTTGCAAAGGATTCTGGGTAACAGAACCTGGTCAGAGCCCCACAAGTCACCCCGTCTTGGATTCCCCTAGGTCTCTAGTTTTCAAAAATGCACAGGTTTGGTAGGTTTCCCTAGGTGCCGGCTGAGCTAGAGGCCAAAATCTACAGGTAGGCACGTTGCAAAAAACACCTCTGTTTTCTTTCAAAAAATGTGATATGTCCACGATGTGTTTTGGGGCATTTCCTGTCACAGGCGCTAGGCCTACCCACATAAGTGAGGTATAATTTTTATCGGGAGACTTGGGGGAACGCTGGGTGGAAGGAAATTTGTGGCTCCTCTCAGATTCCAGAACTTTCTGTCACCGAAATGTGAGGAAAATTTGTTTTTTTAGCAAAATGTTGAGGTTTGCAAAGGATTCTGGGTAACAGAACCTGGTCAGAGCCCCACAAGTCACCCCATCTTGGATTCCCCTAGGTCTCTAGTTTTAAAAAATGCACAGGTTTGGTAGGTTTCCCTAGGTGCCGGCTGACCTAGAGGTCAAAATCTACAGGTAGGCACTTTGCAAAAAAGACCTCTGTTTTCTTTTAAAAAATGTGATGTGTCCACGTTGCGTTTTGGGGCATTTCCTGTCGCGGGCGCTAGGCCTACCTACACAAGTGAGGTATCATTTTTATCGGGAGACTTTGGGGAACGCTGGATGTAAGGAGATTTGTGGCTCCTCTCAGATTCCAGAACTTTCTGTCACCGAAATGTGAGGAAAATGTGTTTTTCTAGCCAGATTTTGAGGTTTGCAAAGGATTCTGGGTAACAGAACCTGGTCAGAGCCCCACAAGTCACCCCATCTTGGATTCCCCTAGGTCTCTAGTTTTAAAAAAATGCACAGGTTTGGTAGGTTTCCCTAGGTGCCGGCTGAGCTAGAGGCCAAAATCTACAGGTAGGAACTTTGCAAAAAACACCTCTGTTTTCTTTAAAAAAATGTGATGTGTCCATGTTGCGTTTTGGGGCATGTCCTGTCGCGGGCGCTAGGCCTACCCACACAAGTGAGGTATCACTTTTATCAGGAGACTTGGGGGAACGCTGGATGGAAGGAAATTTGTGGCTCCTCTCTGATTCCAGAACTTTGTGTCAACGAAATGTGAGGAAAACTTGTTTTTTTAGCCAAATTTTGAAGTTTGCAAAGGATTCTGGGTAACAGAACCTGGTCAGAGCCCCACAAGTCACCCCATCTTGGATTCCCCTTGGTCTCTAGTTTTCAGAAATGCACAGGTTTGGTAGGTTTCCCCAGGTGACGGCTGAGCTAGAGGCCAAAATCTACAGGTAGGAACTTTGCAAAAAACACCTCTGTTTTCTTTCAAAAAATGTGATTTGTCCACGATGTGTTTTGGGGCATTTCCTGTCACAGGCGCTAGGCCTACCCACATAAGTGAGGTATAATTTTTATCGGGAGACTTGGGGGAACGCTGGGTGGAAGGAAATTTGTGGCTCCTCTCAGATTCCAGAACTTTCTGTCACCGAAATGTGAGGAAAATTTGTTTTTTTAGCAAAATGTTGAGGTTTGCAAAGGATTCTGGGTAACAGAACCTGGTCAGAGCCCCACAAGTCACCCCATCTTGGATTCCCCTAGGTCTCTAGTTTTCAAAAATGCACAGGTTTGGTAGGTTTCCCTAGGTGCCGGCTGAGCTAGAGGCCAAAATCTACAGGTAGGCACTTTGCAAAAAACACCTCTGTTTTCTTTAAAAAAATGTGATGTGTCCACGTCGCGTTTTGGGGCATTTCCTGTCGCGGGCGCTAGGCCTACCCACACAAGTGAGGTATCATTTTTATCGGGAGACTTGGGGGAACGCAGGGTGGAAGGACATTTTTGGCTCCTCTCAGATTCCATAACTTTCTGTCACCGAAATGTGAGGAAAATTTGTTTTTCTAGCCAAATTTTGAGGTTTGCAAAGGATTCTGGGTAACAGAACCTGGTCAGAGCCCCACAAGTCACCCCATCTTGGATTCCCCTAGGTCTCTAGTTTTCAAAAATGCACAGGTTTGGTAGGTTTCCCTAGGTGCCGGCTGAGCTAGAGGCCAAAATCTACAGGTAGGCACTTTGCAAAAAACACCTCTGTTTTCTTTAAAAAAATGTGATGTGTCCATGTTGCGTTTTGGGCCATTTCTTGTCGCGGGCGCTAGGCCTACCCACACAAGTGAGATATCACTTTTATCAGGAGACTTGGGGAAACGCTAAATGGAAGGAAATTTGTGGCTCCTCTCTGATTCCAGAACTTTCTGTCACTGAAATGTGTGGAAAACCTGTTTTTTTAGCCAAATTTTGAAGTTTGCAAAGGATTCTGGGTAACAGAACCTGGTCAGAGCCCCACAAATCACCCCATCTTGGATTCCCCTAGGTCTCTAGTTTTCAGAAATGCACAGGTTTGGTAGGTTTCCCTAGGTGCCGGCTGAGCTAGAGGCCAAAATCTACAGGTAGGCACTTTGCAAAAAACACCTCTGTTTTCTTTAAAAAAATGTGATGTGTCCACGTCGCGTTTTGGGGCATTTCCTGTCGTGGGCGCTAGGCCTACTCACACAAGTGAGGTATCATTTTTATCGGGAGACTTGGAGGAACGCTGGGTGGAAGGAAATTTTTGGCTCCTCTCAGATTCCATAACTTTCTGTCACCGAAATGTAAGGAAAATTTGTTTTTCTAGCCAAATTTTGAGGTTTGCAAAGGATTCTGGGTAACAGAACCTGGTCAGAGCCCCACAAGTCACCCCGTCTTGGATTCCCCTAGGTCTCTAGTTTTCAAAAATGCACAGGTTTGGTAGGTTTCCCTAGGTGCCGGCTGAGCTAGAGGCCAAAATCTACAGGTAGGCACGTTGCAAAAAACACCTCTGTTTTCTTTCAAAAAATGTGATATGTCCACGATGTGTTTTGGGGCATTTCCTGTCACAGGCGCTAGGCCTACCCACATAAGTGAGGTATAATTTTTATCGGGAGACTTGGGGGAACGCTGGGTGGAAGGAAATTTGTGGCTCCTCTCAGATTCCAGAACTTTCTGTCACCGAAATGTGAGGAAAATTTGTTTTTTTAGCAAAATGTTGAGGTTTGCAAAGGATTCTGGGTAACAGAACCTGGTCAGAGCCCCACAAGTCACCCCATCTTGGATTCCCCTAGGTCTCTAGTTTTAAAAAATGCACAGGTTTGGTAGGTTTCCCTAGGTGCCGGCTGACCTAGAGGTCAAAATCTACAGGTAGGCACTTTGCAAAAAACACCTCTGTTTTCTTTTAAAAAATGTGATGTGTCCACGTTGCGTTTTGGGGCATTTCCTGTCGCGGGCGCTAGGCCTACCTACACAAGTGAGGTATCATTTTTATCGGGAGACTTTGGGGAACGCTGGATGTAAGGAGATTTGTGGCTCCTCTCAGATTCCAGAACTTTCTGTCACCGAAATGTGAGGAAAATGTGTTTTTCTAGCCAGATTTTGAGGTTTGCAAAGGATTCTGGGTAACAGAACCTGGTCAGAGCCCCACAAGTCACCCCATCTTGGATTCCCCTAGGTCTCTAGTTTTCAAAAAATGCACAGGTTTGGTAGGTTTCCCTAGGTGCCGGCTGAGCTAGAGGCCAAAATCTACAGGTAGGAACTTTGCAAAAAACACCTCTGTTTTCTTTAAAAAAATGTGATGTGTCCATGTTGCGTTTTGGGGCATGTCCTGTCGCGGGCGCTAGGCCTACCCACACAAGTGAGGTATCACTTTTATCAGGAGACTTGGGGGAACGCTGGATGGAAGGAAATTTGTGGCTCCTCTCTGATTCCAGAACTTTGTGTCAACGAAATGTGAGGAAAACTTGTTTTTTTAGCCAAATTTTGAAGTTTGCAAAGGATTCTGGGTAACAGAACCTGGTCAGAGCCCCACAAGTCACCCCATCTTGGATTCCCCTTGGTCTCTAGTTTTCAGAAATGCACAGGTTTGGTAGGTTTCCCCAGGTGACGGCTGAGCTAGAGGCCAAAATCTACAGGTAGGCACTTTGCAAAAAACACCTCTGTTTTCTTTCAAAAAATGTGATTTGTCCACAATGTGTTTTGGGGTATTTCCTGTCACAGGCGCTAGGCCTACCCACACAAGTGAGGTATAATTTTTATCGGGAGACTTGGGGGAACGCTGGGTGGAAGGAAATTTGTGGCTCCTCTCAGATTCCAGAACTTTCTGTCACCGAAATGTGAGGAAAATTAGTTTTTTTAGCCAAATGTTGAGGTTTGCAAAGGATTCTGGGTAACAGAACCTGGTCAGAGCCCCACAAGTCACCCCATCTTGGATTCCCCTAGGTCTCTAGTTTTCAAAAATGCACAGGTTTGGTAGGTTTCCCTAGGTGCCGGCTGAGCTAGAGGCCAAAATCTACAGGTATGCACTTTGCAAAAAACACCTCTGTTTTCTTTAAAAAAATGTGATGTGTCCACTTTGCGTTTTGGGGTATTTCCTGTCGCGGGCGCTAGGCCTACCCACACAAGTGAGGTATCATTTTTATCGGGAGGCTTGGGGGAACGCTGGGTGGAAGGAGATTTGTGGCTCCTCTCTGATTCCAGAACTATCTGTCACCAAAATGTGAGGAAAATGTGTTTTTTTATCCAAATTTTGAGGTTTGCAAAGGATTCTGGGTAACAGAACCTGGTCAGAGCCCCACAAGTCACCCCATCTTGGATTCCCCTAGGTCTCTACTTTTCAGAAATGCACAGGTTTGGTAGGTTTCCCTAGGTGCCTGCTGAGCTAGAGGCCAAAATCTACAGGTAGGCACTTTGCAAAAAACACATCTGTTTTCTTTCAAAAAATGTGATGTGTCCACGTCGCGTTTTGGGGCATTTCCTGTCGCGGGCGCTAGGCCTACCCACACAAGTGAGGTATCATTTTTATCGGGAGACTTGGGAGAACGCTTGGTGGAAAGACATTTGTGGCTCCTCTCTGATTCCAGAACTTTCTGTCACCGAAATGTGAGGAAAACTTGTTTTTTTAGCCAAATTTTGAAGTTTGCAAAGGATTCTGGGTAACAGAACCTTGTCAGAGCCCCACAAGTCACCCCATATTTGATTCCCCCAGGTCTCTAGTTTTCAGAAATGCACAGGTTTGGTAGGTCTCCCTAGGTGCCGGCTGAGCTAGAGGCCAAAATCTACAGGTAGGCCCTTTGCAAAAAACACCTCTGTTTTCTTTCAAAAAATGTGATTTGTCCACGATGTGTTTTGGGGCATTTCCTGTCACAGGCGCTAGGCCTACCCACACAAGTGAGGTATAATTTTTATCGGGAGACTTGGGGGAACGCTGGGTGGAAGGAAATTTGTGGCTCCTCTCAGATTCCAGAACTTTCTGTCACCGAAATGTGAGGAAAATTTGTTTTTTTAGCCAAATGTTGATGTTTGCAAAGGATTCTGGGTAAAAGAACCTGGTCAGAGCCCCACAAGTCACCCCATCTTGGATTCCCCTAGGTCTCTAGTTTTCAAAAATGCACAGGTTTGGTAGGTTTCCCTAGGTGCCGGCTGAGCTAGAGGCCAAAATCTACAGGTATGCACTTTGCAAAAAACACCTCTGTTTTCTTTAAAAAAATGTGATGTGTCCACTTTGCGTTTTGGGGCATTTCCTGTCGCGGGCGCTAGGCCTACCCACACAAGTGAGGTATCATTTTTATCGGGAGGCTTGGGGGAACGCTGGGTGGAAGGAGATTTGTGGCTCCTCTCTGATTCCAGAACTATCTGTCACCTAAATGTGAGGAAAAAGTGTTTTTTTATCCAAATTTTGAGGTTTGCAAAGGATTCTGGGTAACAGAACCTGGTCAGAGCCCCACAAGTCACCTCATCTTGGATTCCCCTAGGTCTCTAGTTTAAAAAAATGCACAGGTTTGGTAGGTTTCCCTAGGTGCCCGGCTGAGCTAGAGGCCAAAATCTACAGGTAGGCACTTTGCAAAAAACACCTCTGTTTTCTTTCAAAAAATGTGATGTGTCCACGTCGCGTTTTGGGGCATTTCCTGTCGCGGGCGCTAGGCCTACCCACACAAGTGAGGTATCATTTTTATCGGGAGACTTGGGAGAACGCTTGGTGGAAAGAAATTTTTGGCTCCTCTCTGATTCCAGAACTTTCTGACACCGAAATGTGAGGAAAACTTGTTTTTTTAGCCAAATTTTGAAGTTTGCAAAGGATTCTGGGTAACAGAACCTGGTCAGAGCCCCACAAGTCACCCCATATTTGATTCCCCCAGGTCTCTAGTTTTCAGAAATGCACAGGTTTGGTAGGTCTCCCTAGGTGCCAGCTGAGCTAGAGGCCAAAATCTACAGGTAGGCCCTTTGCAAAAAACACCTCTGTTTTCTTTCAAAAAATGTGATTTGTCCACGATGTGTTTTGGGGCATTTCCTGTCACAGGCGCTAGGCCTACCCACACAAGTGAGGTATAATTTTTATCGGGAGACTTGGGGGAACGCTGGGTGGAAGGAAATTTGTGGCTCCTCTCAGATTCCAGAACTTTCTGTCACCGAAATGTGAGGAAAATTTGTTTTTTTAGCCAAATGTTGAGGTTTGCAAAGGATTCTGGGTAAAAGAACCTGGTCAGAGCCCCACAAGTCACCCCATCTTGGATTCCCCTAGGTCTCTAGTTTTCAAAAATGCACAGGTTTGGTAGGTTTCCCTAGGTGCCGGCTGAGCTAGAGGCCAAAATCTACAGGTATGCACTTTGCAAAAAACACCTCTGTTTTCTTTAAAAAAATGTGATGTGTCCACTTTGCGTTTTGGGGCATTTCCTGTCGCGGGCGCTAGGCCTACCCACACAAGTGAGGTATCATTTTTATCGGGAGGCTTGGGGGAACGCTGGGTGGAAGGAGATTTGTGGCTCCTCTCTGATTCCAGAACTATCTGTCACCTAAATGTGAGGAAAACGTGTTTTTTTATCCACATTTTGAGGTTTGCAAAGGATTCTGGGTAACAGAACCTGGTCAGAGCCCCACAAGTCACCCCATCTTGGATTCCCCTAGGTCTCTAGTTTAAAAAAATGCACAGGTTTGGTAGGTTTCCCTAGGTGCCGGCTGAGCTAGAGGCCAAAATCTACAGGTAGGCACTTTGCAAAAAACACCTCTGTTTTCTTTCAAAAAATGTGATGTGTCCACGTCGCGTTTTGGGGCATTTCCTGTCGCGGGCGCTAGGCCTACCCACACAAGTGAGGTATCACTTTTATCAGGAGACTTGGGGGAACGCTGGATGGAAGGAAATTTGTGGCTCCTCTCTGATTCCAGAACTTTCTGTCACCGAAATGTGAGGAAAACTTGTTTTTTTAGCCAAATTTTGAAGTTTGCAAAGGATTCTGGGTAACAGAACCTGGTCAGAGCCCCACAAGTCACCGCATCTTGGATTCCCCTAGGTCTCTAGTTTAAAAAAATGCACAGGTTTGGTAGGTTTCCCTAGGTGCCGGCTGAGCTAGAGGCCAAAATCTACAGGTAGGCACGTTGCAAAAAACACCTCTGTTTTCTTTCAAAAAATGTGATTTGTCCACGATGTGTTTTGGGGCATTTCCTGTCACAGGCGCTAGGCCTACCCACACAAGTGAGGTATAATTTTTATCGGGAGACTTGGGGGAACGCTGGGTGGAAGGAAATTTGTGGCTCCTCTCAGATTCCAGAACTTTCTGTCACCGAAATGTGAGGATAATTTGTTTTTTTAGCCAAATGTTGAGGTTTGCAAAGGATTCTGGGTAACAGAACCTGGTCAGAGCCCCACAAGTCACCCCATCTTGGATTCCCCTAGGTCTCTACATTTCAAAAATGCACAGGTTTGGTAGGTTTCCCTAGGTGCCGGCTGAGCTAGAGGCCAAAATCTACAGGTATGCACTTTGCAAAAAACACCTCTGTTTTCTTTCAAAAAATTTGATGTGTCCACTTTGGGTTTTGGGCATTTCCTGTCGCGGGCGCTAGGCCTACCCACACAAGTGAGGTATCATTTTTATCGGGAGGCTTGGGGGAACGCTGGGTGGAAGGAGATTTGTGGCTCCTCTCTGATTCCAGAACTATCTGTCACCAAAATGTGAGGAAAACGTGTTTTTTTAGCCAAATTTTGAGGTTTGCAAAGGATTCTGGGTAACAGAACCTGGTCAGAGCCCCACAAGTCACCCCATCTTGGATTCCCCTAGGTCTCTAGTTTTCAAAAATGCACAGGTTTGGTAGGTTTCCCTAGGTGCCGGCTGAGCTAGAGGCCAAAATCTACAGGTATGCACTTTACAAAAAACACCTCTGTTTTCTTTCAAAAAATGTGATGTGTCCACTTTGCGTTTTGGGGTATTTCCTGTCGCGGGCGCTAGGCCTACCCACACAAGTGAGGTATCATTTTTATCGGGAGGCTTGGGGGAACGCTGGGTGGAAGGAGATTTGTGGCTCCTCTCTGATTCCAGAACTATCTGTCACCAAAATGTGAGGAAAACGTGTTTTTTTAGCCAAATTTTGAGGTTTGCAAAGGATTCTGGGTAACAGAACCTGGCCAGAGCCCCACAAGTCACCCCATCTTGGATTCCCCTAGGTCTCTAGTTTTAAAAAATGCACAGGTTTGGTAGGTTTCCCTAGGTGCCGGCTGAGCTAGAGGCCAAAATCTACAGGTAGGCACTTTGCAAAAAACACCTCTGTTTTCTTTCAAAAAATGTGATGTGTCCACGTCGCGTTTTGGGGCATTTCCTGTCGCGGGCGCTAGGCCTACCCACACAAGTGAGGTATCATTTTTATCGGGAGACTTGGGGGAACGCTGGGTGGAAGGACATTTTTAGCTCCTCTCAGATTCCATAACTTTCTGTCACCGAAATGTAAGGAAAATTTGTTTTTCTAGCCAAATTTTGAGGTTTGCAAAGGATTCTGGGTAACAGAACCTGGTCAGAGCCCCACAAGTCACCCCATCTTGGATTCCCCTAGGTCTCTAGTTTTAAAAAATGCACAGGTTTGGTAGGTTTCCCTAGGTGCCGGCTGAGCTAGAGGCCAAAATCTACAGGTAGGCACTTTGCAAACAACACCTCTGTTTTCTTTCAAAAAATGTGATGTGTCCATGTTGCGTTTTGGGGCATTTCTTGTCGCGGGCGCTAGGCCTACCCACACAAGTGAGGTATCACTTTTATCAGGAGACTTGGGGGAACGCTGGATGGAAGGAAATTTGTGGCTCCTCTCTGATTCCAGAACTTTCTGTCACCGAAATTTGAGGAAAACTTGTTTTTTTAGCCAAATTTTGAAGTTTGCAAAGGATCTGGGTAACAGAACCTGGTCAGAGCCCCACAAGTCACCCCATCTTGGATTCCCCTAGGTCTCTAGTTTTCAGAAATGCACAGGTTTGGTAGGTTTCCCTAGGTGCCGGCTGAGCTAGAGGCCAAAATCTACAGGTAGGCACGTTGCAAAAAACACCTCTGTTTTCTTTCAAAAAATGTGATTTGTCCACGATGTGTTTTGGGGCATTTCCTGTCACAGGCGCTAGGCCTACCCACATAAGTGAGGTATCATTTTTATCGGGAGACTTGGGGGAACGCTGGGTGGAAGGAAATTTGTGGCTCCTCTCAGATTCCAGAACTTTCTGTCACCGAAATGTGAGGAAAATTTGTTTTTTTAGCAAAATGTTGAGGTTTGCAAAGGATTCTGGGTAACAGAACCTGGTCAGAGCCCCACAAGTCACCCCATCTTGGATTCCCCTAGGTCTCTAGTTTTAAAAAATGCACAGGTTTGGTAGGTTTCCCTAGGTGCCGGCTGACCTAGAGGTCAAAATCTACAGGTAGGCACTTTGCAAAAAACACCTCTGTTTTCTTTTAAAAAATGTGATGTGTCCACGTTGCGTTTTGGGGCATTTCCTGTCGCGGGCGCTAGGCCTACCTACACAAGTGAGGTATCATTTTTATCGGGAGACTTTGGGGAACGCTGGATGTAAGGAGATTTGTGGCTCCTCTCAGATTCCAGAACTTTCTGTCACCGAAATGTGAGGAAAACGTGTTTTTCTAGCCAGATTTTGAGGTTTGCAAAGGATTCTGGGTAACAGAACCTGGTCAGAGCCCCACAAGTCACCCCATCTTGGATTCCCCTAGGTCTCTAGTTTTCAAAAAATGCACAGGTTTGGTAGGTTTCCCTAGGTGCCGGCTGAGCTAGAGGCCAAAATCTACAGGTAGGAACTTTGCAAAAAACACCTCTGTTTTCTTTAAAAAAATGTGATGTGTCCATGTTGCGTTTTGGGGCATGTCCTGTCGCGGGCGCTAGGCCTACCCACACAAGTGAGGTATCACTTTTATCAGGAGACTTGGGGGAACGCTGGATGGAAGGAAATTTGTGGCTCCTCTCTGATTCCAGAACTTTGTGTCAACGAAATGTGAGGAAAACTTGTTTTTTTAGCCAAATTTTGAAGTTTGCAAAGGATTCTGGGTAACAGAACCTGGTCAGAGCCCCACAAGTCACCCCATCTTGGATTCCCCTTGGTCTCTAGTTTTCAGAAATGCACAGGTTTGGTAGGTTTCCCTAGGTGACGGCTGAGCTAGAGGCCAAAATCTACAGGTAGGCACTTTGCAAAAAACACCTCTGTTTTCTTTCAAAAAATGTGATTTGTCCACAATGTGTTTTGGGGTATTTCCTGTCACAGGCGCTAGGCCTACCCACACAAGTGAGGTATAATTTTTATCGGGAGACTTGGGGGAACGCTGGGTGGAAGGAAATTTGTGGCTCCTCTCAGATTCCAGAACTTTCTGTCACCGAAATGTGAGGAAAATTAGTTTTTTTAGCCAAATGTTGAGGTTTGCAAAGGATTCTGGGTAACAGAACCTGGTCAGAGCCCCACAAGTCACCCCATCTTGGATTCCCCTAGGTCTCTAGTTTTCAAAAATGCACAGGTTTGGTAGGTTTCCCTAGGTGCCGGCTGAGCTAGAGGCCAAAATCTACAGGTAGGCACTTTGCAAAAAACACCTCTGTTTTCTTTAAAAAAATGTGATGTGTCCATGTTGCGTTTTGGGCCATTTCTTGTCGCGGGCGCTAGGCCTACCCACACAAGTGAGATATCACTTTTATCAGGAGACTTGGGGAAACGCTAAATGGAAGGAAATTTGTGGCTCCTCTCTGATTCCAGAACTTTCTGTCACCGAAATGTGAGGAAAATTTGTTTTTTTAGCCAAATGTTGAGGTTTGCAAAGGATTCTGGGTAACAGAACCTGGTCAGAGCCCCACAAGTCACCCCATCTTGGATTCCCCTAGGTCTCTACATTTCAAAAATGCACAGGTTTGGTAGGTTTCCCTAGGTGCCGGCTGAGCTAGAGGCCAAAATCTACAGGTATGCACTTTGCAAAAAACACCTCTGTTTTCTTTCAAAAAATTTGATGTGTCCACTTTGGGTTTTGGGCATTTCCTGTCGCGGGCGCTAGGCCTACCCACACAAGTGAGGTATCATTTTTATCGGGAGGCTTGGGGGAACGCTGGGTGGAAGGAGATTTGTGGCTCCTCTCTGATTCCAGAACTATCTGTCACCAAAATGTGAGGAAAACGTGTTTTTTTAGCCAAATTTTGAGGTTTGCAAAGGATTCTGGGTAACAGAACCTGGTCAGAGCCCCACAAGTCACCCCATCTTGGATTCCCCTAGGTCTCTAGTTTTCAAAAATGCACAGGTTTGGTAGGTTTCCCTAGGTGCCGGCTGAGCTAGAGGCCAAAATCTACAGGTATGCACTTTGCAAAAAACACCTCTGTTTTCTTTCAAAAAATGTGACGTGTCCACTTTGCGTTTTGGGGTATTTCCTGTCGCGGGCGCTAGGCCTACCCACACAAGTGAGGTATCATTTTTATCGGGAGGCTTGGGGGAACGCTGGGTGGAAGGAGATTTGTGGCTCCTCTCTGATTCCAGAACTATCTGTCACCAAAATGTGAGGAAAACGTGTTTTTTTAGCCAAATTTTGAGGTTTGCAAAGGATTCTGGGTAACAGAACCTGGCCAGAGCCCCACAAGTCACCCCATCTTGGATTCCCCTAGGTCTCTAGTTTTAAAAAATGCACAGGTTTGGTAGGTTTCCCTAGGTGCCGGCTGAGCTAGAGGCCAAAATCTACAGGTAGGCACTTTGCAAAAAACACCTCTGTTTTCTTTCAAAAAATGTGATGTGTCCACGTCGCGTTTTGGGGCATTTCCTGTCGCGGGCGCTAGGCCTACCCACACAAGCGAGGTATCATTTTTATCGGGAGACTTGGGGGAACGCTGGGTGGAAGGACATTTTTAGCTCCTCTCAGATTCCATAACTTTCTGTCACCGAAATGTAAGGAAAATTTGTTTTTCTAGCCAAATTTTGAGGTTTGCAAAGGATTCTGGGTAACAGAACCTGGTCAGAGCCCCACAAGTCACCCCATCTTGTATTCCCCTAGGTCTCTAGTTTTCAAAAATGCACAGGTTTGGTAGGTTTCCCTAGGTGCCGGCTGAGCTAGAGGCCAAAATCTACAGGTAGGCACTTTGCAAAAAACACCTCTGTTTTCTTTCAAAAAATGTGATGTGTCCATGTTGCGTTTTGGGGCATTTCCTGTCGCGGGCGCTAGGCCTACCCACACAAGTGAGGTATCACTTTTATCAGGAGACTTGGGGGAACGCTGGATGGAAGGAAATGTGTGGCTCCTCTCTGATTCCAGAACTTTCTGTCACCGAAATGTGAGGAAAACTTGTTTTTTTAGCCAAATTTTGAAGTTTGCAAAGGATTCTGGGTAACAGAACCTGGTCAGAGCCCCACAAGTCACCCCATCTTGGATTCCCCTTGGTCTCTAGTTTTCAGAAATGCACAGGTTTGGTAGGTTTCCCTAGGTGCCGGCTGAGCTAGAGGCCAAAATCTACAGGTAGGCACTTTGCAAAAAACACCTCTGTTTTCTTTTTAAAAATGTGATGTGTCCACGTCGCGTTTTGGGGCATTTCCTGTCGCGGGCGCTAGGCCTACCCACACAAGTGAGGTATCATTTTTATCGGGAGACTTGGGAGAACGCTTGGTGGAAAGAAATTTTTGGCTCCTCTCTGATTCCAGAACTTTCTGACACCGAAATGTGAGGAAAACGTGTTTTTTTAGCCAAATTTTGAAGTTTGCAAAGGATTCTGGGTAAAAGAACCTGGTCAGAGCCCCACAAGTCACCCCATCTTGGATTCCCCTAGGTCTCTAGTTTTCAAAAATGCACAGGTTTGGTAGGTTTCCCTAGGTGCCAGCTGAGCTAGAGGCCAAAATCTACAGGTAGGCCCTTTGCAAAAAACACCTCTGTTTTCTTTCAAAAAATGTGATTTGTCCACGATGTGTTTTGGGGCATTTCCTGTCACAGGCGCTAGGCCTACCCACACAAGTGAGGTATAATTTTTATCGGGAGACTTGGGGGAACGCTGGATGGAAGGAAATTTGTGGCTCCTCTCAGATTCCAGAACTTTCTGTCACCGAAATGTGAGGAAAATTTGTTTTTTTAGCCAAATGTTGAGGTTTGCAAAGGATTCTGGGTAAAAGAACCTGGTCAGAGCCCCACAAGTCACCCCATCTTGGATTCCCCTAGGTCTCTAGTTTTCAAAAATGCACAGGTTTGGTAGGTTTCCCTAGGTGCCGGCTGAGCTAGAGGCCAAAATCTACAGGTATGCACTTTGCAAAAAACACCTCTGTTTTCTTTAAAAAAATTTGATGTGTCCACTTTGCGTTTTGGGGAATTTCCTGTCGCGGGCGCTAGGCCTACCCACACAAGTGAGGTATCATTTTTATCGGGAGGCTTGGGGGAACGCTGGGTGGAAGGAGATTTGTGGCTCCTCTCTGATTCCAGAACTATCTGTCACCTAAATGTGAGGAAAACGTGTTTTTTTATCCAAATTTTGAGGTTTGCAAAGGATTCTGGGTAACAGAACCTGGTCAGAGCCCCACAAGTCACCCCATCTTGGATTCCCCTAGGTCTCTAGTTTAAAAAAATGCACAGGTTTGGTAGGTTTCCCTAGGTGCCGGCTGAGCTAGAGGCCAAAATCTACAGGTAGGCACTTTGCAAAAAACACCTCTGTTTTCTTTCAAAAAATGTGATGTGTCCACGTCGCGTTTTGGGGCATTTCCTGTCGCGGGCGCTAGGCCTACCCACACAAGTGAGGTATCACTTTTATCAGGAGACTTGGGGGAACACTGGATGGAAGGAAATTTGTGGCTCCTCTCTGATTCCAGAACTTTCTGTCACCGAAATGTGAGGAAAACTTGTTTTTTTAGCCAAATTTTGAAGTTTGCAAAGGATTCTGGGTAACAGAACCTGGTCAGAGCCCCACAAGTCACCCCATCTTGGATTCCCCTAGGTCTCTAGTTTAAAAAAATGCACAGGTTTGGTAGGTTTCCCTAGGTGCCGGCTGAGCTAGAGGCCAAAATCTACAGGTAGGCACTTTGCAAAAAACACCTCTGTTTTCTTTCAAAAAATGTGATTTGTCCACGATGTGTTTTGGGGCATTTCCTGTCACAGGCGCTAGGCCTACCCACACAAGTGAGGTATAATTTTTATCGGGAGACTTGGGGGAACGCTGGGTGGAAGGAAATTTGTGGCTCCTCTCAGATTCCAGAACTTTCTGTCACCGAAATGTGAGGAAAATTTGTTTTTTTAGCCAAATGTTGAGGTTTGCAAAGGATTCTGGGTAACAGAACCTGGTCAGAGCCCCACAAGTCACCCCATCTTGGATTCCCCTAGGTCTCTACATTTCAAAAATGCACAGGTTTGGTAGGTTTCCCTAGGTGCCGGCTGAGCTAGAGGCCAAAATCTACAGGTATGCACTTTGCAAAAAACACCTCTGTTTTCTTTCAAAAAATTTGATGTGTCCACTTTGGGTTTTGGGCATTTCCTGTCGCGGGCGCTAGGCCTACCCACACAAGTGAGGTATCATTTTTATCGAGAGGCTTGGGGGAACGCTGGGTGGAAGGAGATTTGTGGCTCCTCTCTGATTCCAGAACTATCTGTCACCAAATTGTGAGGAAAACGTGTTTTTTTAGCCAACTTTTGAGGTTTGCAAAGGATTCTGGGTAACAGAACCTGGTCAGAGCCCCACAAGTCACCCCATCTTGGATTCCCCTAGGTCTCTAGTTTTCAAAAATGCACAGGTTTGGTAGGTTTCCCTAGGTGCCGGCTGAGCTAGAGGCCAAAATCTACAGGTATGCACTTTACAAAAAACACCTCTATTTTCTTTCAAAAAATGTGATGTGTCCACTTTGCGTTTTGGGGTATTTCCTGTCGCGGGCGCTAGGCCTACCCACACAAGTGAGGTATCATTTTTATCGGGAGGCTTGGGGGAACGCTGGGTGGACGGAGATTTGTGGCTCCTCTCTGATTCCAGAACTATCTGTCACCAAAATGTGAGGAAAACGTGTTTTTTTAGCCAAATTTTGAGGTTTGCAAAGGATTCTGGGTAACAGAACCTGGCCAGAGCCCCACAAGTCACCCCATCTTGGATTCCCCTAGGTCTCTAGTTTTAAAAAATGCACAGGTTTGGTAGGTTTCCCTAGGTGCCGGCTGAGCTAGAGGCCAAAATCTACAGGTAGGCACTTTGCAAAAAACACCTCTGTTTTCTTTAAAAAAATGTGATGTGTCCACGTCGCGTTTTGGGGCATTTCCTGTCGCGGGCGCTAGGCCTACCCACACAAGTGAGGTATCATTTTTATCGGGAGACTTGGGGGAACGCTGGGTGGAAGGACATTTTTAGCTCCTCTCAGATTCCATAACTTTCTGTCACCGAAATGTAAGGAAAATTTGTTTTTCTAGCCAAATTTTGAGGTTTGCAAAGGATTCTGGGTAACAGAACCTGGTCAGAGCCCCACAAGTCACCCCATCTTGGATTCCCCTAGGTCTCTAGTTTTCAAAAATGCACAGGTTTGGTAGGTTTCCCTAGGTGCCGGCTGAGCTAGAGGCCAAAATCTACAGGTAGGCACTTTGCAAACAACACCTCTGTTTTCTTTCAAAAAATGTGATGTGTCCATGTTGCGTTTTGGGGCATTTCCTGTCGCGGGCGCTAGGCCTACCCACACAAGTGAGGTATCACTTTTATCAGGAGACTTGGGGGAACGCTGGATAGAAGGAAATGTGTGGCTCCTCTCTGATTCCAGAACTTTCTGTCACCGAAATGTGAGGAAAACTTTTTTTTTAGCAAAATTTTGAAGTTTGCAAAGGATTCTGGGTAACAGAACCTGGTCAGAGCCCCACAAGTCACCCCATCTTGGATTCCCCTAGGTCTCTAGTTTTCAAAAATGCACAGGTTTGGTAGGTTTCCCTAGGTGCCGGCTGAGCTAGAGGCCAAAATCTACAGGTATGCACTTTACAAAAAACACCTCTATTTTCTTTCAAAAAATGTGATGTGTCCACTTTGCGTTTTGGGGTATTTCCTGTCGCGGGCGCTAGGCCTACCCACACAAGTGAGGTATCATTTTTATCGGGAGGCTTGGGGGAACGCTGGGTGGACGGAGATTTGTGGCTCCTCTCTGATTCCAGAACTATCTGTCACCAAAATGTGAGGAAAACGTGTTTTTTTAGCCAAATTTTGAGGTTTGCAAAGGATTCTGGGTAACAGAACCTGGCCAGAGCCCCACAAGTCACCCCATCTTGGATTCCCCTAGGTCTCTAGTTTTAAAAAATGCACAGGTTTGGTAGGTTTCCCTAGGTGCCGGCTGAGCTAGAGGCCAAAATCTACAGGTAGGCACTTTGCAAAAAACACCTCTGTTTTCTTTAAAAAAATGTGATGTGTCCACGTCGCGTTTTGGGGCATTTCCTGTCGCGGGCGCTAGGCCTACCCACACAAGTGAGGTATCATTTTTATCGGGAGACTTGGGGGAACGCTGGGTGGAAGGACATTTTTAGCTCCTCTCAGATTCCATAACTTTCTGTCACCGAAATGTAAGGAAAATTTGTTTTTCTAGCCAAATTTTGAGGTTTGCAAAGGATTCTGGGTAACAGAACCTGGTCAGAGCCCCACAAGTCACCCCATCTTGGATTCCCCTAGGTCTCTAGTTTTCAAAAATGCACAGGTTTGGTAGGTTTCCCTAGGTGCCGGCTGAGCTAGAGGCCAAAATCTACAGGTAGGCACTTTGCAAACAACACCTCTGTTTTCTTTCAAAAAATGTGATGTGTCCATGTTGCGTTTTGGGGCATTTCCTGTCGCGGGCGCTAGGCCTACCCACACAAGTGAGGTATCACTTTTATCAGGAGACTTGGGGGAACGCTGGATAGAAGGAAATGTGTGGCTCCTCTCTGATTCCAGAACTTTCTGTCACCGAAATGTGAGGAAAACTTTTTTTTTAGCAAAATTTTGAAGTTTGCAAAGGATTCTGGGTAACAGAACCTGGTCAGAGCCCCACAAGTCACCCCATCTTGGATTCCCCTTGGTCTCTAGTTTTCAGAAATGCACAGGTTTGGTAGGTTTCCCTAGGTGACGGCTGAGCTAGATGCCAAAATCTACAGGTAGGCACTTGGCAAAAAACACCTCTGTTTTCTTTCAAAAAATGTGATTTGTCCACGATGTGTTTTGGGGCATTTCCTGTCACAGGCGCTAGGCCTACCCACACAAGTGAGGTATAATTTTTATCGGGAGACTTGGGGGAACGCTGGGTGGAAGGAAATTTGTGGCTCCTCTCAGATTCCAGAACTTTCTGTCACCGAAATGTGAGGAAAATTTGTTTTTTTAGCCAAATGTTGAGGTTTGCAAAGGATTCTGGGTAACAGAACCTGGTCAGAGCCCCACAAGTCACCCCATCTTGGATTCCCCTAGGTCTCTACATTTCAAAAATGCACAGGTTTGGTAGGTTTCCCTAGGTGCCGGCTGAGCTAGAGGCCAAAATCTACAGGTATGCACTTTGCAAAAAACACCTCTGTTTTCTTTCAAAAAATTTGATGTGTCCACTTTGGGTTTTGGGCATTTCCTGTCGCGGGCGCTAGGCCTACCCACACAAGTGAGGTATCATTTTTATCGGGAGGCTTGGGGGAACGCTGGGTGGAAGGAGATTTGTGGCTCCTCTCTGATTCCAGAACTATCTGTCACCAAAATGTGAGGAAAACGTGTTTTTTTAGCCAAATTTTGAGGTTTGCAAAGGATTCTGGGTAACAGAACCTGGTCAGAGCCCCACAAGTCACCCCATCTTGGATTCCCCTAGGTCTCTAGTTTAAAAAAATGCACAGGTTTGGTAGGTTTCCCTAGGTGCCGGCTGAGCTAGAGGCCAAAATCTACAGGTAGGCACTTTGCAAAAAACACCTCTGTTTTCTTTCAAAAAATGTGATTTGTCCACGATGTGTTTTGGGGCATTTCCTGTCACAGGCGCTAGGCCTACCCACACAAGTGAGGTATAATTTTTATCGGGAGACTTGGGGGAACGCTGGGTGGAAGGAAATTTGTGGCTCCTCTCAGATTCCAGAACTTTCTGTCACCGAAATGTGAGGAAAATTTGTTTTTTTAGCCAAATGTTGAGGTTTGCAAAGGATTCTGGGTAACAGAACCTGGTCAGAGCCCCACAAGTCACCCCATCTTGGATTCCCCTAGGTCTCTACATTTCAAAAATGCACAGGTTTGGTAGGTTTCCCTAGGTGCCGGCTGAGCTAGAGGCCAAAATCTACAGGTATGCACTTTGCAAAAAACACCTCTGTTTTCTTTAAAAAAATTTGATGTGTCCACTTTGGGTTTTGGGCATTTCCTGTCGCGGGCGCTAGGCCTACCCACACAAGTGAGGTATCATTTTTATCGGGAGGCTTGGGGGAACGCTGGGTGGAAGGAGATTTGTGGCTCCTCTCTGATTCCAGAACTATCTGTCACCAAAATGTGAGGAAAACGTGTTTTTTTAGCCAAATTTTGAGGTTTGCAAAGGATTCTGGGTAACAGAACCTGGTCAGAGCCCCACAAGTCACCCCATCTTGGATTCCCCTAGGTCTCTAGTTTTAAAAAATGCACAGGTTTGGTAGGTTTCCCTAGGTGCCGGCTGAGCTAGAGGCCAAAATCTACAGGTAGGCACTTTGCAAAAAACATCTCTGTTTTCTTTCAAAAAATGTGATGTGTCCACGTCGCGTTTTGGGGCATTTCCTGTCGCGGGCGCTAGGCCTACCCACACAAGCGAGGTATCATTTTTATCGGGAGACTTGGGGGAACGCTGGGTGGAAGGACATTTTTAGCTCCTCTCAGATTCCATAACTTTCTGTCACCGAAATGTAAGGAAAATTTGTTTTTCTAGCCAAATTTTGAGGTTTGCAAAGGATTCTGGGTAACAGAACCTGGTCAGAGCCCCACAAGTCACCCCATCTTGTATTCCCCTAGGTCTCTAGTTTTCAAAAATGCACAGGTTTGGTAGGTTTCCCTAGGTGCCGGCTGAGCTAGAGGCCAAAATCTACAGGTAGGCACTTTGCAAAAAACACCTCTGTTTTCTTTCAAAAAATGTGATGTGTCCATGTTGCGTTTTGGGGCATTTCCTGTCGCGGGCGCTAGGCTTACCCACACAAGTGAGGTATCACTTTTATCAGGAGACTTGGGGGAACGCTGGATGGAAGGAAATGTGTGGCTCCTCTCTGATTCCAGAACTTTCTGTCACCGAAATGTGAGGAAAACTTGTTTTTTTAGCCAAATTTTGAAGTTTGCAAAGGATTCTGGGTAACAGAACCTGGTCAGAGCCCCACAAGTCACCCCATCTTGGATTCCCCTTGGTCTCTAGTTTTCAGAAAAGCAAAGGTTTGGTAGGTTTCCCTAGGTGACGGCTGAGCTAGAGGCCAAAATCTACAGGTAGGCACTTTGCAAAAAACACCTCTGTTTTCTTTCAAAAAATTTGATTTGTCCACAATGTGTTTTGGGGTATTTCCTGTCACAGGCGCTAGGCCTACCCACACAAGTGAGGTATCATTTTTATCGGGAGACTTGGGGGAACGCTGGGTGGAAGGAAATTTGTGGCTCCTCTCAGATTCCAGAACTTTCTGTCACCGAAATGTGAGGAAAATTAGTTTTTTTAGCCAAATGTTGAGGTTTGCAAAGGATTCTGGGTAACAGAACCTGGTCAGAGCCCCACAAGTCACCCCATCTTGGATTCCCCTAGGTCTCTAGTTTTCAAAAATGCACAGGTTTGGTAGGTTTCCCTAGGTGCCGGCTGAGCTAGAGGCCAAAATCTACAGGTATGCACTTTGCAAAAAACACCTCTGTTTTCTTTCAAAAAATGTGATGTGTCCACTTTGCGTTTTGGGGTATTTCCTGTCGCGGGCGCTAGGCCTATCCACACAAGTG
This sequence comes from Pleurodeles waltl, assembly GCF_031143425.1. Classification (NCBI taxonomy): domain Eukaryota; kingdom Metazoa; phylum Chordata; class Amphibia; order Caudata; family Salamandridae; genus Pleurodeles; species Pleurodeles waltl. Next base: position 646,386,132 of record NC_090447.1, read on the forward strand.
AGGTATCATTTTTATCAGGAGGCTTGGGGGAACGCTGGGTGGAAGGAGATTTGTGGCTCCTCTCTGATTCCAGAATTATCTGTCACCAAAATGTGAGGAAAATGTGTTTTTTTAGCCAAATTTTGAGGTTTGCAAAGGATTCTGGGTAACAGAACATGGTCAGAGCCCCACAAGTCACCCCATCTTGGATTCCCCTAGGTCTCTACTTTTCAAAAATGCACAGGTTTGGTAGGTTTCCCTAGGTGCCGGCTGAGCTAGAGGCCAAAATCTACAGGTAGGCACTTTGCAAAAAACACCTCTGTTTTCTTTCAAAAAATGTGATGTGTCCACGTCGTGTTTTGGGGCATTTCCTGTCGCGGGCGCTAGGCCTACCCACACAAGTGAGGTATCATTTTTATCGGGAGACTTGGGAGAACGCTGGGTGGAAAGAAATTTTTGGCTCCTCTCTGATTCCAGAACTTTCTGTCACCGAAATGTGAGGAAAACTTGTTTTTTTAGCCAAATTTTGAAGTTTGCAAAGGATTCTGGGTAACAGAACCTGGTCAGAGCACCACAAGTCACCCCATCTTGGATTCCCCTAGGTCTCTAGTTTTCAGAAATGCACAGGTTTGGTAGGTTTCCCTAGGTGCCGGCTGAGCTAGAGGCCAAAATCTACAGGTAGGCACTTTGCAAAAAACACCTCTGTTTTCTTTCAAAAAATGTGATTTGTCCACGATGTGTTTTGGGGCATTTCCTGTCACAGGCGCTAGGCCTACCCACACAAGTGAGGTATAATTTTTATCGGGAGACTTGGGGGAACGCTGGGTGGAAGGAAATTTGTGGCTCCTCTCAGATTCCAGAATTTCTGTCACCGAAATGTGAGGAAAATTTGTTTTTTTAGCCAAATGTTGAGGTTTGCAAAGGATTCTGGGTAAAAGAACCTGGTCAGAGCCCCACAAGTCACCCCATCTTGGATTCCCCTAGGTCTCTAGTTTTCAAAAATGCACAGGTTTGGTAGGTTTCCCTAGGTGCCGGCTGAGCTAGAGGCCAAAATCTACAGGTATGCACTTTGCAAAAAACACCTCTGTTTTCTTTAAAAAAATGTGATGTGTCCACTTTGCGTTTTGGGGCATTTCCTGTCGCGGGCGCTAGGCCTACCCACACAAGTGAGGTATCATTTTTATTGGGAGGCTTGGGGGAACGCTGGGTGGAAGGAGATTTGTGGCTCCTCTCTGATTCCAGAACTATCTGTCACCAAAATGTGAGGAAAATGTGTTTTTTTAGCCTAATTTTGAGGTTTGCAAAGGATTCTGGGTAACAGAACCTGGTCAGAGCCCCACAAGTCACCCCATCTTGGATTCCCCTAGGTCTCTACTTTTCAAAAATGCACAGGTTTGGTAGGTTTCCCTAGGTGCCGGCTGAGCTAGAGGCCAAAATCTACAGGTAGGCACTTTGCAAAAAACACCTCTGCTTTCTTTCAAAAAATGTGGGCCCGTATTTATACTTTTTTTGCGCCGCATTTGCGTCGTTTTTTGACGCCAAAACGGCGCAAACTTGCAAAATGCCATTGTATTTTGTAGGTTTGCGCCGTTTTGCGTCAAAAAGCGGCGCAAATGCGGCGCTAAAAAAAGTATAAATACGGGCCGTGATGTGTCCACTTTGCGTTTTGGGGCATTTCCTGTCGCGGGCGCTAGGCCTACCCACACAAGTGAGGTATCATTTTTATCGGGAGGCTTGGGGGAACGCTGGGTGGAAGGAGATTTGTGGCTCCTCTCTGATTCCAGAACTATCTGTCACCTAAATGTGAGGAAAACGTGTTTTTTTATCCAAATTTTGAGGTTTGCAAAGGATTCTGGGTAACAGAACCTGGTCAGAGCCCCACAAGTCACCCCATCTTGGATTCCCCTAGGTCTCTAGTTTAAAAAAATGCACAGGTTTGGTAGGTTTCCCTAGGTGCCGGCTGAGCTAGAGGCCAAAATCTACAGGTAGGCACTTTGCAAAAAACACCTCTGTTTTCTTTAAAAAAATGTGATGTGTCCACGTCGCGTTTTGGGGCATTTCCTGTCGCGGGCGCTAGGCCTACACACACAAGTGAGGTATCACTTTTATCAGGAGACTTGGGGGAACGCTGGATGGAAGGAAATTTGTGGCTCCTCTCTGATTCCAGAACTTTCTGTCACCGAAATGTGAGGAAAACTTGTTTTTTTAGCCAAATTTTGAAGTTTGCAAAGGATTCTGGGTAACAGAACCTGGTCAGAGCCCCACAAGTCACCCCATCTTAGATTCCCCTAGGTCTCTAGTTTAAAAAAATGCACAGGTTTGGTAGGTTTCCCTAGGTGCCGGCTGAGCTAGAGGCCAAAATCTACAGGTAGGCACTTTGCAAAAAACACCTCTGTTTTCTTTCAAAAAATGTGATTTGTCCACGATGTGTTTTGGGGCATTTCCTGTCACAGGCGCTAGGCCTACCCACACAAGTGAGGTATAATTTTTATCGGGAGACTTGGGGGAACGCTGGGTGGAAGGAAATTTGTGGCTCCTCTCAGATTCCAGAACTTTCTGTCACCGAAATGTGAGGAAAATTTGTTTTTTTAGCCAAATGTTGAGGTTTGCAAAGGATTCTGGGTAACAGAACCTGGTCAGAGCCCCACAAGTCACCCCATCTTGGATTCCCCTAGGTCTCTACATTTCAAAAATGCACAGGTTTGGTAGGTTTCCCTAGGTGCCGGCTGAGCTAGAGGCCAAAATCTACAGGTATGCACTTTGCAAAAAACACCTCTGTTTTCTTTAAAAAAATTTGATGTGTCCACTTTGGGTTTTGGGCATTTCCTGTCGCGGGCGCTAGGCCTACCCACACAAGTGAGGTATCATTTTTATCGGGAGGCTTGGGGGAACGCTGGGTGGAAGGAGATTTGTGGCTCCTCTCTGATTCCAGAACTATCTGTCACCTAAATGTGAGGAAAACGTGTTTTTTTAGCCAAATTTTGAGGTTTGCAAAGGATTCTGGGTAACAGAACCTGGTCAGAGCCCCACAAGTCACCCCATCTTGGATTCCCCTAGGTCTCTAGTTTTCAAAAATGCACAGGTTTGGTAGGTTTCCCTAGGTGCCGGCTGAGCTAGAGGCCAAAATCCACAGGTATGCACTTTGCAAAAAACACCTCTGTTTTCTTTCAAAAAATGTGATGTGTCCACTTTGCGTTTTGGGGTATTTCCTGTCGCGGGCGCTAGGCCTACCCTCACAAGTGAGGTATCATTTTTATCGGGAGGCTTGGGGGAACGCTGGGTGGAAGGAGATTTGTGGCTCCTCTCTGATTCCAGAACTATCTGTCACCAAAATGTGAGGAAAACGTGTTTTTTTAGCCAAATTTTGAGGTTTGCAAAGGATTCTGGGTAACAGAACCTGGCCAGAGCCCAACAAGTCACCCCATCTTGGATTCCCCTAGGTCTCTAGTTTTCAAAAATGCACAGGTTTGGTAGGTTTCCCTAGGTGCCGGCTGAGCTAGAGGCCAAAATCTACAGGTAGGCACTTTGCAAAAAACACCTCTGTTTTCTTTCAAAAAATGTGATGTGTCCACGTCGCGTTTTGGGGCATTTCCTGTCGCGGGCGCTAGGCCTACCCACACAAGTGAGGTATCATTTTTATCGGGAGACTTGGGGGAACGCTGGGTGGAAGGACATTTTTAGCTCCTCTCAGATTCCATAACTTTCTGTCACCGAAATGTAAGGAAAATTTGTTTTTCTAGCCAAATTTTGAGGTTTGCAAAGGATTCTGGGTAACAGAACCTGGTCAGAGCCCCACAAGTCACCCCATCTTGGATTCCCCTAGGTCTCTAGTTTTCAAAAATGCACAGGTTTGGTAGGTTTCCCTAGGTGCCGGCTGAGCTAGAGGCCAAAATCTACAGGTAGGCACTTTGCAAAAAACACCTCTGTTTTCTTTAAAAAAATGTGATGTGTCCATGTTGCGTTTTGGGGCATTTCCTGTCGCGGGCGCTAGGCCTACCCACACAAGTGAGGTATCACTTTTATCAGGAGACTTGGGGGAACGCTGGATGGAAGGAAATGTGTGGCTCCTCTCTGATTCCAGAACTTTCTGTCACCGAAATGTGAGGAAAACTTGTTTTTTTAGCCAAATTTTGAAGTTTGCAAAGGATTCTGGGTAACAGAACCTGGTCAGAGCCCCACAAGTCACCCCATCTTGGATTCCCCTAGGTCTCTACATTTCAAAAATGCACAGGTTTGGTAGGTTTCCCTAGGTGCCGGCTGAGCTAGAGGCCAAAATCTACAGGTATGCACTTTGCAAAAAACACCTCTGTTTTCTTTAAAAAAAATTGATGTGTCCACTTTGGGTTTTGGGCATTTCCTGTCGCGGGCGCTAGGCCTACCCACACAAGTGAGGTATCATTTTTATCGGGAGGCTTGGGGGAACGCTGGGTGGAAGGAGATTTGTGGCTCCTCTCTGATTCCAGAACTATCTGTCACCAAAATGTGAGGAAAACGTGTTTTTTTAGCCAAATTTTGAGGTTTGCAAAGGATTCTGGGTAACAGAACCTGGTCAGAGCCCCACAAGTCACCCCATCTTGGATTCCCCTAGGTCTCTAGTTTTAAAAAATGCACAGGTTTGGTAGGTTTCCCTAGGTGCCGGCTGAGCTAGAGGCCAAAATCTACAGGTAGGCACTTTGCAAAAAACATCTCTGTTTTCTTTCAAAAAATGTGATGTGTCCACGTCGCGTTTTGGGGCATTTCCTGTCGCGGGCGCTAGGCCTACCCACACAAGCGAGGTATCATTTTTATCGGGAGACTTGGGGGAACGCTGGGTGGAAGGACATTTTTAGCTCCTCTCAGATTCCATAACTTTCTGTCACCGAAATGTAAGGAAAATTTGTTTTTCTAGCCAAATTTTGAGGTTTGCAAAGGATTCTGGGTAACAGAACCTGGTCAGAGCCCCACAAGTCACCCCATCTTGTATTCCCCTAGGTCTCTAGTTTTCAAAAATGCACAGGTTTGGTAGGTTTCCCTAGGTGCCGGCTGAGCTAGAGGCCAAAATCTACAGGTAGGCACTTTGCAAAAAACACCTCTGTTTTCTTTCAAAAAATGTGATGTGTCCATGTTGCGTTTTGGGGCATTTCCTGTCGCGGGCGCTAGGCTTACCCACACAAGTGAGGTATCACTTTTATCAGGAGACTTGGGGGAACGCTGGATGGAAGAAATGTGTGGCTCCTCTCTGATTCCAGAACTTTCTGTCACCGAAATGTGAGGAAAACTTGTTTTTTTAGCCAAATTTTGAAGTTTGCAAAGGATTCTGGGTAACAGAACCTGGTCAGAGCCCCACAAGTCACCCCATCTTGGATTCCCCTTGGTCTCTAGTTTTCAGAAAAGCAAAGGTTTGGTAGGTTTCCCTAGGTGACGGCTGAGCTAGAGGCCAAAATCTACAGGTAGGCACTTTGCAAAAAACACCTCTGTTTTCTTTCAAAAAATTTGATTTGTCCACAATGTGTTTTGGGGTATTTCCTGTCACAGGCGCTAGGCCTACCCACACAAGTGAGGTATCATTTTTATCGGGAGACTTGGGGGAACGCTGGGTGGAAGGAAATTTGTGGCTCCTCTCAGATTCCAGAACTTTCTGTCACCGAAATGTGAGGAAAATTAGTTTTTTTAGCCAAATGTTGAGGTTTGCAAAGGATTCTGGGTAACAGAACCTGGTCAGAGCCCCACAAGTCACCCCATCTTGGATTCCCCTAGGTCTCTAGTTTTCAAAAATGCACAGGTTTGGTAGGTTTCCCTAGGTGCCGGCTGAGCTAGAGGCCAAAATCTACAGGTATGCACTTTGCAAAAAACACCTCTGTTTTCTTTCAAAAAATGTGATGTGTCCACTTTGCGTTTTGGGGTATTTCCTGTCGCGGGCGCTAGGCCTATCCACACAAGTGAGGTATCATTTTTATCAGGAGGCTTGGGGGAACGCTGGGTGGAAGGAGATTTGTGGCTCCTCTCTGATTCCAGAACTATCTGTCACCAAAATGTGAGGAAAATGTGTTTTTTTAGCCAAATTTTGAGGTTTGCAAAGGATTCTGGGTAACAGAACATGGTCAGAGCCCCACAAGTCACCCCATCTTGGATTCCCCTAGGTCTCTACTTTTCAAAAATGCACAGGTTTGGTAGGTTTCCCTAGGTGCCGGCTGAGCTAGAGGCCAAAATCTACAGGTAGGCACTTTGCAAAAAACACCTCTGTTTTCTTTCAAAAAATGTGATGTGTCCACGTCGTGTTTTGGGGCATTTCCTGTCGCGGGCGCTAGGCCTACCCACACAAGTGAGGTATCATTTTTATCGGGAGACTTGGGAGAACGCTGGGTGGAAAGAAATTTTTGGCTCCTCTCTGATTCCAGAACTTTCTGTCACCGAAATGTGAGGAAAACTTGTTTTTTTAGCCAAATTTTGAAGTTTGCAAAGGATTCTGGGTAACAGAACCTGGTCAGAGCACCACAAGTCACCCCATCTTGGATTCCCCTAGGTCTCTAGTTTTCAGAAATGCACAGGTTTGGTAGGTTTCCCTAGGTGCCGGCTGAGCTAGAGGCCAAAATCTACAGGTAGGCACTTTGCAAAAAACACCTCTGTTTTCTTTCAAAAAATGTGATTTGTCCACGATGTGTTTTGGGGCATTTCCTGTCACAGGCGCTAGGCCTACCCACACAAGTGAGGTATAATTTTTATCGGGAGACTTGGGGGAACGCTGGGTGGAAGGAAATTTGTGGCTCCTCTCAGATTCCAGAATTTCTGTCACCGAAATGTGAGGAAAATTTGTTTTTTTAGCCAAATGTTGAGGTTTGCAAAGGATTCTGGGTAAAAGAACCTGGTCAGAGCCCCACAAGTCACCCCATCTTGGATTCCCCTAGGTCTCTAGTTTTCAAAAATGCACAGGTTTGGTAGGTTTCCCTAGGTGCCGGCTGAGCTAGAGGCCAAAATCTACAGGTATGCACTTTGCAAAAAACACCTCTGTTTTCTTTAAAAAAATGTGATGTGTCCACTTTGCGTTTTGGGGCATTTCCTGTCGCGGGCGCTAGGCCTACCCACACAAGTGAGGTATCATTTTTATTGGGAGGCTTGGGGGAACGCTGGGTGGAAGGAGATTTGTGGCTCCTCTCTGATTCCAGAACTATCTGTCACCAAAATGTGAGGAAAATGTGTTTTTTTAGCCAAATTTTGAGGTTTGCAAAGGATTCTGGGTAACAGAACCTGGTCAGAGCCCCACAAGTCACCCCATCTTGGATTCCCCTAGGTCTCTACTTTTCAAAAATGCACAGGTTTGGTAGGTTTCCCTAGGTGCCGGCTGAGCTAGAGGCCAAAATCTACAGGTAGGCACTTTGCAAAAAACACCTCTGCTTTCTTTCAAAAAATGTGGGCCCGTATTTATACTTTTTTTGCGCCGCATTTGCGTCGTTTTTTGACGCCAAAACGGCGCAAACTTGCAAAATGCCATTGTATTTTGTAGGTTTGCGCCGTTTTGCGTCAAAAAGCGGCGCAAATGCGGCGCTAAAAAAAGTATAAATACGGGCCGTGATGTGTCCACTTTGCGTTTTGGGGCATTTCCTGTCGCGGGCGCTAGGCCTACCCACACAAGTGAGGTATCATTTTTATCGGGAGGCTTGGGGGAACGCTGGGTGGAAGGAGATTTGTGGCTCCTCTCTGATTCCAGAACTATCTGTCACCTAAATGTGAGGAAAACGTGTTTTTTTATCCAAATTTTGAGGTTTGCAAAGGATTCTGGGTAACAGAACCTGGTCAGAGCCCCACAAGTCACCCCATCTTGGATTCCCCTAGGTCTCTAGTTTAAAAAAATGCACAGGTTTGGTAGGTTTCCCTAGGTGCCGGCTGAGCTAGAGGCCAAAATCTACAGGTAGGCACTTTGCAAAAAACACCTCTGTTTTCTTTAAAAAAATGTGATGTGTCCACGTCGCGTTTTGGGGCATTTCCTGTCGCGGGCGCTAGGCCTACACACACAAGTGAGGTATCACTTTTATCAGGAGACTTGGGGGAACGCTGGATGGAAGGAAATTTGTGGCTCCTCTCTGATTCCAGAACTTTCTGTCACCGAAATGTGAGGAAAACTTGTTTTTTTAGCCAAATTTTGAAGTTTGCAAAGGATTCTGGGTAACAGAACCTGGTCAGAGCCCCACAAGTCACCCCATCTTAGATTCCCCTAGGTCTCTAGTTTAAAAAAATGCACAGGTTTGGTAGGTTTCCCTAGGTGCCGGCTGAGCTAGAGGCCAAAATCTACAGGTAGGCACTTTGCAAAAAACACCTCTGTTTTCTTTCAAAAAATGTGATTTGTCCACGATGTGTTTTGGGGCATTTCCTGTCACAGGCGCTAGGCCTACCCACACAAGTGAGGTATAATTTTTATCGGGAGACTTGGGGGAACGCTGGGTGGAAGGAAATTTGTGGCTCCTCTCAGATTCCAGAACTTTCTGTCACCGAAATGTGAGGAAAATTTGTTTTTTTAGCCAAATGTTGAGGTTTGCAAAGGATTCTGGGTAACAGAACCTGGTCAGAGCCCCACAAGTCACCCCATCTTGGATTCCCCTAGGTCTCTACATTTCAAAAATGCACAGGTTTGGTAGGTTTCCCTAGGTGCCGGCTGAGCTAGAGGCCAAAATCTACAGGTATGCACTTTGCAAAAAACACCTCTGTTTTCTTTAAAAAAATTTGATGTGTCCACTTTGGGTTTTGGGCATTTCCTGTCGCGGGCGCTAGGCCTACCCACACAAGTGAGGTATCATTTTTATCGGGAGGCTTGGGGGAACGCTGGGTGGAAGGAGATTTGTGGCTCCTCTCTGATTCCAGAACTATCTGTCACCTAAATGTGAGGAAAACGTGTTTTTTTAGCCAAATTTTGAGGTTTGCAAAGGATTCTGGGTAACAGAACCTGGTCAGAGCCCCACAAGTCACCCCATCTTGGATTCCCCTAGGTCTCTAGTTTTCAAAAATGCACAGGTTTGGTAGGTTTCCCTAGGTGCCGGCTGAGCTAGAGGCCAAAATCCACAGGTATGCACTTTGCAAAAAACACCTCTGTTTTCTTTCAAAAAATGTGATGTGTCCACTTTGCGTTTTGGGGTATTTCCTGTCGCGGGCGCTAGGCCTACCCACACAAGTGAGGTATCATTTTTATCGGGAGGCTTGGGGGAACGCTGGGTGGAAGGAGATTTGTGGCTCCTCTCTGATTCCAGAACTATCTGTCACCAAAATGTGAGGAAAACGTGTTTTTTTAGCCAAATTTTGAGGTTTGCAAAGGATTCTGGGTAACAGAACCTGGCCAGAGCCCAACAAGTCACCCCATCTTGGATTCCCCTAGGTCTCTAGTTTTCAAAAATGCACAGGTTTGGTAGGTTTCCCTAGGTGCCGGCTGAGCTAGAGGCCAAAATCTACAGGTAGGCACTTTGCAAAAAACACCTCTGTTTTCTTTCAAAAAATGTGATGTGTCCACGTCGCGTTTTGGGGCATTTCCTGTCGCGGGCGCTAGGCCTACCCACACAAGTGAGGTATCATTTTTATCGGGAGACTTGGGGGAACGCTGGGTGGAAGGACATTTTTAGCTCCTCTCAGATTCCATAACTTTCTGTCACCGAAATGTAAGGAAAATTTGTTTTTCTAGCCAAATTTTGAGGTTTGCAAAGGATTCTGGGTAACAGAACCTGGTCAGAGCCCCACAAGTCACCCCATCTTGGATTCCCCTAGGTCTCTAGTTTTCAAAAATGCACAGGTTTGGTAGGTTTCCCTAGGTGCCGGCTGAGCTAGAGGCCAAAATCTACAGGTAGGCACTTTGCAAAAAACACCTCTGTTTTCTTTAAAAAAATGTGATGTGTCCATGTTGCGTTTTGGGGCATTTCCTGTCGCGGGCGCTAGGCCTACCCACACAAGTGAGGTATCACTTTTATCAGGAGACTTGGGGGAACGCTGGATGGAAGGAAATGTGTGGCTCCTCTCTGATTCCAGAACTTTCTGTCACCGAAATGTGAGGAAAACTTGTTTTTTTAGCCAAATTTTGAAGTTTGCAAAGGATTCTGGGTAACAGAACCTGGTCAGAGCCCCACAAGTCACCCCATCTTGGATTCCCCTTGGTCTCTAGTTTTCAGAAATGCACAGGTTTGGTAGGTTTCCCTAGGTGACGGCTGAGCTAGAGGCCAAAACCTACAGGTAGGCATTTTGCAAAAAACACCTCTGTTTTCTTTCAAAAAATGTGATTTGTCCACGATGTGTTTTGGGGCATTTCCTGTCACAGGCGCTAGGCCTACCCACACAAGTGAGGTATAATTTTTATCGGGAGACTTGGGGGTACGCTGGGTAGAAGGAAATTTGTGGCTCCTCTCAGATTCCAGAATTTCTGTCACCGAAATGTGAGGAAAATTTGTTTTTTTAGCCAAATGTTGAGGTTTGCAAAGGATTCTGGGTAAAAGAACCTGGTCAGAGCCCCACAAGTCACCCCATCTTGGATTCCCCTAGGTCTCTAGTTTTCAAAAATGCACAGGTTTGGTAGGTTTCCCTAGGTGCCGGCTGAGCTAGAGGCCAAAATCTACAGGTATGCACTTTGCAAAAAACACCTCTGTTTTCTTTAAAAAAATGTGATGTGTCCACTTTGCGTTTTGGGGCATTTCCTGTCGCGGGCGCTAGGCCTACCCACACAAGTGAGGTATCATTTTTATCGGGAGGCTTGGGGGAACGCTGGGTGGAAGGAGATTTGTGGCTCCTCTCTGATTCCAGAACTATCTGTCACCTAAATGTGAGGAAAACGTGTTTTTTTATCCAAATTTTGAGGTTTGCAAAGGATTCTGGGTAACAGAACCTGGTCAGAGCCCCACAAGTCACCCCATCTTGGATTCCCCTAGGTCTCTAGTTTTAAAAAATGCACAGGTTTGGTAGGTTTCCCTAGGTGCCGGCTGAGCTAGAGGCAAAATCTACAGGTAGGCACTTTGCAAAAAACACCTCTGTTTTCTTTAAAAAAATGTGATGTGTCCACGTCGCGTTTTGGGGCATTTCCTGTCGCGGGCGCTAGGCCTACCCACACAAGTGAGGTATCACTTTTATCAGGAGACTTGGGGGAACGCTGGATGGAAGGAAATTTGTGGCTCCTCTCTGATTCCAGAACTTTCTGTCACCGAAATGTGAGGAAAACTTGTTTTTTTAGCCAAATTTTGAAGTTTGCAAAGGATTCTGGGTAACAGAACCTGGTCAGAGCCCCACAAGTCACCCCATCTTGGATTCCCCTTGGGCTCTAGTTTTCAGAAATGCACAGGTTTGGTAGGTTTCCCTAGGTGCCGGCTGAGCTAGAGGCCAAAATCTACAGGTAGGCACTTTGCAAAAAACACCTCTGTTTTCTTTCAAAAAATGTGATTTGTCCACGATGTGTTTTGGGGCATTTCCTGTCACAGGCGCTAGGCCTACCCACACAAGTGAGGTATAATTTTTATCGGGAGACTTGGGGGAACGCTGGGTGGAAGGAAATTTGTGGCTCCTCTCAGATTCCAGAACTTTCTGTCACCGAAATGTGAGGAAAATTTGTTTTTTTAGCCAAATGTTGAGGTTTGCAAAGGATTCTGGGTAACAGAACCTGGTCAGAGCCCCACAAGTCACCTCATCTTGGATTCCCCTAGGTCTCTAGTTTTCAAAAATGCACAGGTTTGGTAGGTTTCCCTAGGTGCCGGCTGAGCTAGAGGCCAAAATCTACAGGTAGGCACTTTGCAAAAAACACCTCTGTTTTCTTTAAAAAAATGTGATGTGTCCACTTTGCGTTTTGGGGTATTTCCTGTCGCGGGCGCTAGGCCTACCCACACAAGTGAGGTATCATTTTTATCGGGAGGCTTGGGGGAACGCTGGGTGGAAGGAGATTTGTGGCTCCTCTCTGATTCCAGAACTATCTGTCACCAAAATGTGAGGAAAATGTGTTTTTTTAGCCAAATTTTGAGGTATGCAAAGGATTCTGGGTAACAGAACCTGGTCAGAGCCCCACAAGTCACCCCAACTTCGATTCCCCTAGGTCTCTACTTTTCAAAAATGCACAGGTTTGGTAGGTTTCCCTAGGTGCCGGCTGAGCTAGAGGCCAAAATCTACAGGTAGGCACTTTGCAAAAAACACCTCTGTTTTCTTTCAAAAAATGTGATGTGTCCACGTCGCGTTTTGGGGCATTTCCTGTCGCGGGCGCTAGGCCTACCCACACAAGTGAGGTATCATTTTTATCGGGAGACTTGGGGGAACGCTGGGTGGAAATAAATTTTTGGCTCCTCTCTGATTCCAGAACTTTCTGTCACCGAAATGTGAGGAAAACTTGTTTTTTTAGCCAAATTTTGAAGTTTGCAAAGGATTCTGGGTAACAGAACCTGGTCAGAGCCCCACAAGTCACCCCATCTTGGATTCCCCTAGGTCTCTAGTTTTCAGAAATGCACAGGTTTGGTAGGTTTCCCTAGGTGCCGGCTGAGCTAGAGGCCAAAATCTACAGGAAGGCACTTTGCAAAAAACACCTCTGTTTTCTTTCAAAAAATGTGATTTGTCCATGATGTGTTTTGGGGCATTTCCTGTCACAGGCGCTAGGTATACCCACACAAGTGAGGTATAATTTTTATCGGGAGACTTGGGGGAACGCTGGGTGGAAGGAAATTTGTGGCTCCTCTCAGATTCCAGAACTTTCTGTCACCGAAATGTTAGGAAAATTTGTTTTTTTAGCCAAATGTTGAGGTTTGCAAAGGATTCTGGGTAACAGAACCTGGTCAGAGCCCCACAAGTCACCCCATCTTGGATTCCCCTAGGTCTCTAGTTTTCAAAAATGCACAGGTTTGGTAGGTTTCCCTAGGTGCCGGCTGAGCTAGAGGCCAAAATCTACAGGTATGCACTTTGCAAAAAACACCTCTGTTTTCTTTCAAAAAATGTGATGTGTCCACTTTGCGTTTTGGGGCATTTCCTGTCGCGGGCGCTAGGCCTACCCACACAAGTGAGGTATCATTTTTATCGGGAGGCTTGGGGGAACGCTGGGTGGAAGGAGATTTGTGGCTCCTCTCTGATTCCAGAACTATCTGTCACCTAAATGTGAGGAAAACGTGTTTTTTTATCCAAATTTTGAGGTTTGCAAAGGATTCTGGGTAACAGAACCTGGTCAGAGCCCCACAAGTCACCCCATCCTGGATTCCCCTAGGTCTCTAGTTTTAAAAAATGCACAGGTTTGCTAGGTTTCCCTAGGTGCCGGCTGAGCTAGAGGCCAAAATCTACAGGTAGGCACTTTGCAAAAAACACCTCTGTTTTCTTTCAAAAAATGTGATGTGTCCACGTCGCGTTTTGGGGCATTTCCTGTCGCGGGCGCTAGGCCTACCCACACAAGTGAGGTATCATTTTTATCGGGAGACTTGGGGGAACGCTGGGTGGAAGGAAATTTGTGGCTCCTCTCAGATTCCAGAACTTTCTGTCACCGAAATGTTAGGAAAATTTGTTTTTTTAGCCAAATGTTGAGGTTTGCAAAGGATTCTGGGTAACAGAACCTGGTCAGAGCCCCACAAGTCACCCCATCTTGGATTCCCCTAGGTCTCTAGTTTTCAAAAATGCACAGGTTTGGTAGGTTTCCCTAGGTGCCGGCTGAGCTAGAGGCCAAAATCTACAGGTATGCACTTTGCAAAAAACACCTCTGTTTTCTTTAAAAAAATGTGATGTGTCCACTTTGCGTTTTGGGGCATTTCCTGTCGCGGGCGCTAGGCCTACCCACACAAGTGAGGTATCATTTTTATCGGGAGGCTTGGGGGAACGCTGGGTGGAAGGAGATTTGTGGCTCCTCTCTGATTCCAGAACTATCTGTCACCAAAATGTGAGGAAAACGTGTTTTTTTATCCAAATTTTGAGGTTTGCAAAGGATTCTGGGTAACAGAACCTGGTCAGAGCCCCATAAGTCACCCCATCCTGGATTCCCCTAGGTCTCTAGTTTTAAAAAATGCACAGGTTTGGTAGGTTTCCCTAGGTGCCGGCTGAGCTAGAGGCCAAAATCTACAGGTAGGCACTTTGAAAAAACACCTCTGTTTTCTTTCAAAAAATGTGATGTGTCCACGTCGCGTTTTGGGGCATTTCCTGTCGCGGGCGCTAGGCCTACCCACACAAGTGAGGTATAATTTTTATCGGGAGACTTCGGGGAACGCTGGGTGGAAGGAAATTCTTGGCTCCTCTCAGATTCCATAACTTTCTGTCACCAAAATGTGAGGAAAATTTGTTTTTCTAGCCAAATTTTGAGGTTTGCAAAGGATTCTGGGTAACAGAACCTGGTCAGAGCCCCACAAGTCACCCCATCTTGGATTCCCCTAGGTCTCTAGTTTTCAAAAATGCACAGGTTTGGTAGGTTTCCCTAGGTGCCGGCTGAGCTAGAGGCCAAAATCTACAGGTAGGCACTTTTCAAAAAATACCTCTTTTTTCTTTCAAAAAATGTGATTTGTCCACGTTGTGTTTTGGGGCGTTTCCTGTCACAGGCGCTAGGCCTTCCCACACAAGTGAGGTATCATTTTTATCGGGAGACTTGGGGGAACGCTGGGTGGAAGGAAATTTGTGGCTCCTCTCTGATTCCAGAACTATTTGTCACCTAAATGTGAGGAAAACGTGTTTTTTTATCCAAATTTTGAGGTTTGCAAAGGATTCTGGGTAACAGAACCTGGTCAGAGCCCCACAAGTCACCCCATCCTGGATTCCCCTAGGTCTCTAGTTTTAAAAAATGCTCAGGTTTGGTAGGTTTCCCTAGGTGCCGGCTGAGCTAGAGGCCAAAATCTACAGGTAGGCACTTTGAAAAAACACCTCTGTTTTCTTTCAAAAAATGTGATGTGTCCACGTCGCGTTTTGGGGCATTTCCTGTCGCGGGCGCTAGGCCTACCCACACAAGTGAGGTATCATTTTTATCGGGAGACTTCGGGGAACGCTGGGTGGAAGGAAATTCTTGGCTCCTCTCAGATTCCATAACTTTCTGTCACCAAAATGTGAGGAAAATTTGTTTTTCTAGCCAAATTTTGAGGTTTGCAAAGGATTCTGGGTAACAGAACCTGGTCAGAGCCCCACAAGTCACCCCATCTTGGATTCCCCTAGGTCTCTAGTTTTCAAAAATGCACAGGTTTGGTAGGTTTCCCTAGGTGCCGGCTGAGCTAGAGGCCAAAATCTACAGGTAGGCACTTTTCAAAAAATACCTCTGTTTTCTTTCAAAAAATGTGATTTGTCCACGTTGTGTTTTGGGGCGTTTCCTGTCACAGGCGCTAGGCCTACCCACACAAGTGAGGTATCATTTTTATCGGGAGACTTGGGGGAACGCTGGGTGGAAGGAGATTTGTGGCTCCTCTCTGATTCCAGAACTATCTGTCACCAAAATATGAGGAAAACGTGTTTTTTTAGCGAAATTTTGAGGTTTGCAAAGGATTCTGGGTAACAGAACCTGGTCAGAGCCCCACAAGTCACCCCATCTTGGATTCCCCTAGGTCTCTAGTTTTCAAAAATGCACAGGTTTGGTAGGCTTCCCTAGGTGCCGGCTGAGCTAGAGGGCAAAATCTACAGGTAGGCACTTTGCAAAAAACACCTCTGTTTTCTTTAAAAAAATGTGATGTGTCCACGTTGCGTTTTGGGGCATTTCCTGTCGCGGGCGCTAGGCCTACCCACACAAGTGAGGTATCATTTTTATCGGGAGACTTGGGGGAACGCTGGGTGGAAGGAAATTTGTGGCTCCTCTCAGATTCCAGAACTTTCTGTCACCAAAATTTGAGGAAAATGTGTTTTTTTTAACCAAATTTTGAGGTTGGCAAAGTATTCTGGGTAACAGAACCTGGTCAGAGCCCCACAAGTCAGCCCATCTTGGATTCCCCTAGGTCTCTAGTTTTCAAAAATGCACATGTTTGGTAGGTTTCCCTAGGTGCCGGCTGAGCTAGAGGCCAAAATCTACAGGTAGGCACTTTGCAAAAAACACCTCTGTTTTCTTTCAAAAAATGTGATGTGTCCACGTTGTGTTTTGGGGCGTTTCCTGTCACGGGCGCTAGGCCTACCCACACAAGTGAGGTATCATTTTTATCGGGAGACTTGGGGGAACGCTGGGTAGAAGGACATTTGTGGCTCCTCTCAGATTCCAGAACTTTCTGTCACCGAAATGTGAGGAAAACGTGTTTTTTTAGCCAAATTTTGAGGTTTGCAAAGGATTCTGGGTAACAGAACCTGGTCAGAGCCCCACAAGTCAGCCCATCTTGGATTCCCCTAGATCTCTAGTTTTTAAAAATGCACAGGTTTGGTAGGTTTCCCTAGGTGCCGGCTGAGCTAGAGGCCAAAATCTACAGGTAGGCACTTTGCAAAAAACACCTCTGTTTTCTTTCAAAAAATGTGATGTGTCCACGTTGTGTTTTGGGGCGTTTCCTGTCACGGGCGCTAGGCCTACCCACACAAGTGAGGTATCATTTTTATCGGGAGACTTGGGGGAACGCTGGGTAGAAGGACATTTTTGGGGGAACATAGATTAGCAAAACAAGTTTTATTGCCCCTTGTCTTTCTCTACATTTTTTCCTTCCAAATATAAGAGAGTGTGTAAAAAAGACATCTATTTGAGAAATGCCCTGTAATTCACATGCTAGTATGGTCACCCCGGAATTCAGAGAAGTGCAAATAACCACTGCTCCTCAACACCTTATCTTGTGCCCTTTTCAGAAATACAAAGGTTTTCTTGATAGCTATTTTTCACTCTTTATATTTCAGCAAATGAATTGCTGTATACCCGGTATACAATGAAAACACACTGCAGCGTGCAGCTCATTTATTGGCTCTGGGTACCTAGGGTTCTTGATGAACCTACAAGCCCTATATATCCCCACAACCAGAGGAGTCCAGCAGACGTAACGGTATATTGCTTTCGAAAATCTGACATTGCAGGAAAAAGTTACAGAGTAAAACGGAGAGAAAAATTGATGTTTTTTTCACCTCAATTTCAATATTTTTCTTTTTCAGTTGTTATTTTCTGTAGGAAACCCTTGTAGGATCTACACAAAGTACCCCTTGCTGAATTTAGAATTTTGTCTACTTTTCAGAAATGTTGCGGTTTCTGGGATCCAGCAATGGTTTCATGCCCATTTCTGTCACTGACTGGAAGGAGGCTGAAAGCACAACAAATCGTAAAAATGGGGTATGTCCCAGTAAAATGCCAGAATTGTGTTGAAAAATTGGGTTTTCTGATTCAAGTCTGCCTGTTCCTGAAAGCTGGGAAGCTGGTGATTTTAACACTGCAAACCCTTTGTTGATGCCATTTTCAGGGAAAAAACCACAAGCCTTCTTCTGCAGCCCCTTTTTCCCATTTTAAAAAAAAAAACGAAATTTTCACTGTATTTTGGCTAATTTCTTGGCCTCCTTCTGGGGACCCCACAAAGTCTGGGTACCTCTAGAATCCCTAGGATGTTGGAAAAAAAGGACACAAATTTGGCGTGGGTAGCTTATGTGAACAAAAAGTTATGAGGGCCTAAGCGCGAACTGCACCAAATAGCCAAAAAAAGGCTCGGCACAGGAGGGGGAAAAGGCCTGGCAGCGAAGGGGTTAAATCATTGCCTGTCCATCAAATTTTGATCAAAGGTAAATTGTTTATTCTTAGACATTTTTGATAGAGAAAATACATTTGATGGTTCAAGGGGGATTTACTTTTTAATTAGTGGTGATCTGCTTCATTCAGGGGAATTACAACTAACTCTTCATTTTTTTATTTATTTTGGAGCAGTGGTACAAGCCTAACGTCATAACCTCGTTATAAAGAAAATTTAATTACTTGAATACTTGTCTTGTGTTTTACTAGCTTTTTTCTTTCCTTTATCCCATAACTAAAATTAATTATTACTCTTGCATTAACATAAATAAAATACATATAAATAAAAAAATGTAACATTTCTACCTAAACACACACATTGGAATATAGGGGCATATGTCCAGTGTTTAATTTCTAAAAGAGTGAGTGCTGGTGCCCAAAACTCTGCTCAGAAGCCTGAGTCTGTGTTTTTAAATGCCTGCCCACCAAATCCCAAAGCTGCCTGACACTCCCTGCTCCTTTATCCTATGTTTGCAGGTCCCTGCTTTCCCCCTTTGCCATGGTTTTTTGTCTTTTTCTTCCTCCTCCCCCATGTTTTCCCTTGCTTGATTGTGGTAAATGTCTGATGACTTTAAATAAGTGCAGGTCCCCAAACATGAGTGTTGGTGTCCTCCACTGGCAAGCCTGGGTTCAAATTAGGTAATGACTATGTTTCAGGAATTTACATCAAATAGGACAATAAATTTGAGGCAATAGAGCTGGTGCTCAAATAATCGAACCGCAGGAGAAATAAACGCAGCAACTCTTTCTTTAATTGGAGCTTTATGCTTGTTCAGCTAACATCGCTTATTCATCCTTCTAAAATATCTGACTTCATGATTAAGTTGTTTTTTAGGTTATTATTCAAATGAGTCCTTAAATATTCCTTTTAGCTCCTCCCAAACTAAAGTTAATCATTATAAATTATTATAATGTAACTCTGCGTTTTTCTATGGAAGAGCCAGCCTTGCCACTGTGAAAAACTACTTTGGAGGTTTTTCACTGCCAGGACATGTAAAACTTTATTTATATATGTCCTACCTTTTACATACCATACAAACTGTCCCGCAGGCATTTAGAGCCTTCCTTATCTCTGACCTATAAGTACAAAAAAGGAAGGTTTAGGCCTGGCAAATGGTTTATTTTGTCAGGTTGAAATGGCAGTTTATAACTACCGGCACAGGCTGCAAGGGCAGACCTGGGGACATGTTTTACAGAACTATTTTACTGTGTGGCACAATGAGTGCTTCAGGTCACTTGTAGCATTTATTTTACAGGCTCTAGGAACATATGGTGCCATATACGAGTGACTGAAAAATAAATTAAATGTGCCAATAGGTGTTTTTTTGCCACTTTTTCCATGTTTAAAAGGGACAGCACAAGCACTTTACCACTAGTTACCAGGAGTAACATGCTCAGAGTTCTATGGTCAACAACAATGGGTTCAGCTAAAGAAGGCAAAAATGTTGGGCAATATCCTGCAAAGGATGGTAATTTCCAACTGGTGCCAGAGCAACCAAATCAAAATCAAAATCATTCCATTTGGAAAGGGAAACAATAGAAAGAATGTAAACTTTAACATACCTCATCATTACTTTTGACACCTCAAACTCTAGCAAACTAGACATGGAGAGTTTCTCTAGACAATTGCCACGGGAATTCTTCACTTCACTTGCAACATTGGATAAGGAATTCTGTTTTACTATCCATAAGTAAAGCTAATTGCTACCTATGCCACAGAGGGTAACTGTATCATGGACAGACATTCATTACTCAACGTGTCACAGGGAAACTGTGGAAATCCTTGCTCTAACTGCCACATTCTATCCACATTCTATCCAAATAGTAGCTTTCCAAGTGGTCTCTGCATATACCTCAGTTGAAAGTCAACTACTCAAAAGGGTGATAGAATATGCTCACAAATTTAGAAAGACATGCTCATTTTACCTGATCGATTCATACTGGAAGGAATTCATCAACCCTAACAAAAAAGCAATCAAGAAAGTGTAGCTGCCATAAAAAGACTGGAAATTGAGTTTACTACCAAAGTGACCCGCAAATCAGTACTGAAAAGGGGAAGTATACAACTTAAATACGAAGAATAGAAAAGGCCAAAATAATTTACTGATCGTCAACCGCAAACAGAGGGGCATATTTAAAACGTTTTCTCGCTATGCAGGGAAGTAAGCAAAGTTGATGCACTGCATTGCGTGAAAGAGTAGAAATGCTTCAATTATACGCCCTGAAGCATTTCTGCTTTCTCCATGTGCTGGCGCACCGAGTGCTGCCTAATGCCAACTCAGGCACTTTTGCACCATAGTGCAAGGGTGTCTGCGTTACAGACAGGATAGTTTTTGTAGAGGAAGGGAATCCCTTCCTGCACAAAAACAATTATTAGAAGTATTTTTCTCTCTCTGTATGTGCTCCAGAATGCTGCGCACCTGGAAAGGGGAAATAGGGAGAAATGAAGATAGCTTTCATTGTTACACCTCACTAGGAAAGGAGTAGTATTTTGATGTTTGATGCATTCCCAGTTTTACTAGCATTAGTAAATCTGGGAATGCGCAAGAATCGGTGGGTGGATGCATGGGAATGTCAATGTTCCACCCATGGAATGCCTCCTATGTTCAAATGTCATTGCATTACGTGTCTTTACAAACAAAGCACAAGGTGCCTAGCTCTGACAGTGCTATAATACTTTTTTCCAACATTTTGCATATAAAGTTCGAAACGAACACATTATGAATAAAAATAAAAGCAAAAATATTAAAGGTCATTCATTGAGCACCATCACAGAAGAAATGCGGGATATTACAATTTCAGAACAGCCTGAAATATCCACTCATGAGCAGCTTTAAATGAGGTGTATAGAAATAATTTAATTAAATTAACTGACCAGTCATCAGTCACTTTGTAAGTATTAGCTGCAACCTTCTCGCGGCACAGGAGATGCGATACCAACTGCTTTCAAAGTTAATCTAGTCTACTCAGAGCAAAACACCTGCATACATACAACACTTCATATTTTTATTCTTCTCACGAGAAAATGAATTATTACCATGCTCATAAAGTGTTCAGTCAGAGCCCACTTCTGCTATATGCTTAAAGATTGCCAGCTTTCAACACATTTTACCCTGGCATTCCTTAGAAGACAGATGTTACTTGTCTCTGCAGAATAGTTGAGAAATGAAATCAGCAGCAGCGTGGGTGGAGTGGCCATAATTGGCAGGATCTAAAAGTAAACAGAAATTTCTGACAATCATTAAGAAGCAACAGCCCTGATCAAGGCTCATTGTACCATGAAGCAGTTAAGCTACATGAGTGCCTGAGGCTCTCCTTGAGGCATTCAGCTCATCAGCAAAGCTGAAATGCTGTAGCCTGTGTGTGTTGGCCGTGACTGCTCATCAACAAAAATAGAAATAAGCAAGTCGTTTTTGCAGCAGGCCGCAGATTTGCTCTTTTGTTTTTACACAGTTGAATGTATGCATGTGTGTATTTGGAGTTATGCTATCGTGAGCTTAGGTACTAAATCTGTGTACAGTACAGCTAGAATGCAAATAGCAGCTACTTCTGTTTGTAAAAATAATGTTTTATCAAAGAACTAAGAGAATACTTGAATTGTCGACTTAAATGGAGATGTTAAAATGGCTTTCCATTTCACCAGACAAGACCATCGTTATGGCCAATTCTGAATAAAGGGGCTAGAAAGCAGACACCTGTCACGGGGTGGGGAGTGGTGCCAAAATATACCTCTGGGCATACAGGGGAGAGCAAGAGGATTCAGAGAAGAGAGAGAAAAAAGGTTAGTGGCATAGCCTGGAAGCCCCAAGCCCAGAACTTAAGGCACAGGGGTAACCTCGAGAAGTTTGGCATGTGGATGAAATTTCAATGTATTAGCACCTCTGGTCATTTTCTACTTACAAACACTATGGGCTTGATTTAGATCTTGGTGGGATAAATGCCATCCTACTACGGCAGTGGCCTCAAGTAATCCATCAAACGCTGGAGTTCTGATCGCCATCTTTGGATCTTTGGTGGGTTCAAACTCTGTCCACATTGACGGAATGTACTCCGTTGCGCGAGTAGTATCCCACAGCCGACGCACAGATGACAGTGCTGGCATATAACACTGTTTGCTGTTGAGACAGCGGGACTGCACCAACCAACCATATTTAGATAACACAGTCATGCTGGGGGTGTACCAGCGGAGGTAATATGATGGCGTGAGTTCATCGTGGGATCCGTGCAACATTGTACTATGACAATGGCTATTGTAAAGACATGCAAAACACAGTAAAAAGCACACTCCATTTCAGACAAAGATCCTTCACCATTCCAGCGCAAAACACCATTTTGCTCCAGAGTTTGCCACAAAGGACAAGTTTTTCTCTGTTTTTATCTCCCTCTGTTTTTTTCTCCCTTTTATTTCATTGCATTGATTTTCCACCTACATTTGGGGCATTAGGTTTTTGTTTTGAACATTCACTATGGCAGAGAGGAGGAATCCATGTTTTACAGACGAAGAATTGTCAGTCATATTGGATGAAATTATTACAGAAGAGCCACAATTGTTTGGACACAAGTACAAAATACAACCATATCTCATAAAAGGCAAATGTGGACAGAGTGAATGCTGTAGCTAACAATCTGTACACACAGAAGTAAAGTAGGAAGAGGTGGCACGACTGAGGAGGCATGACCTATCGGGGAGTGTGCGTTCCCTGTCCTCAAAGCATCACCTGGAGGACCACAGGAGTGATGGTGGTTCTCCTTGCCCCCCTTATAACTCTTTCTGTGGGAGGAGAAGGTCCTGCAGATCCTACATCTTGAAGGCTTGACATGAATCCTTGATGGAGTGGAGACTGGTAAATTGAACTTAGTAATGTCTTACTAATCACAAATGGAGTATTTTACCCCTAAGTTAGTCATGGAGATTTTTAAGACCCTTGTCAAGACATAAAAATCTAAACTTAAATCTTCAAAATATCTTGTTTCATCCAAAATAGCAGCATCATGTTTGTATCTTTTTTTTAATAATGCTCAATATGTTTTGTCAGGTTGTGTGTTATTCTCCATGGACCATCCCTTGCATTTGCGTAGTCCCTTGCTTAATCTCAATGTATATTGCTGTACTAAAACATACTGGTTCCAAGCTCCATCTATTTGCACATGAAGGAAAAGTGTTTGTAAGTGGTTTTTCACCTATTCACATATTTGTGTACATATTGTAAATGTGTGTTGATTTTCACTGTAGCGATATAAATAAGTATTGTCAATTCTGTTAACAAAATACTACAACTACCATGATGCCCTGGTTTTGGTTCTGGAAAAATAGTGCAATGTGATGTTGCTCAACCTCCCTTTTGTTCTATATATGCACAAATGTCAACGTTTTGTGTATTTGTCATTCACCATTTCATGCTACATAGGAAAATCTCATTTATTGTGTTGAACTATTATGTTGTGACCGTCTTACTACTCAATCGAAACGATGTAATCACTCACAAAATTCATAGTTTGTCGATTCAAAGAATTCCAATCATATTCTGTGACATGCTGAATATAAGTGGAATTGATATACAATTTGCTTTGCACTATGCTCATGATGACCAATGCCATAAATTCTAATACGTTATACTATCAATTGTTTTTGAGGCTGTAAGCCTTAAAATGGTTTAGATCACAAATATCCTCTCTACTGTGTTGGGTTGCATGTCTGGCACATGTAATGTACACTTTCAGATTAACATATTAGATTTCAGGACATCCCTCCATCATTGTCACTGAAATTTGCATCTGTGTAAAGTAACCTGCTTGTGTAAAGAATAAAAGCACACAAAGGCCTAATCATTTCATTAATCATAATTTTTACTGTGAGATTGCTTCATTTGTAGCTTCAGACACATTTGAAGTACAATCCAGACATTTACATTTTATTTTGTTTGTAATTCATATTAGGTCCGACACCCAGGGCCAGTGTACTACTGCCGACAACTGAAGACCCCTGAAGACTGAGGCAACAGGGACAACTGTCACCAGATTACCATCGACGAGCCTTGGGCGCACTACAGCAGTCCCAAGACATGATGGGCCAGGTCATAACAGAGCTCTGGGAGATGAAGCAGGTGTAGAGGAAGCACAATGTAGAGATCACTACTCTAGCTTGTGCTCCCTGAGTGGGGGGACGTTTGATTTCTATTGTTGGACCTGGCCCTTTTACAGGGTCATTCCCCAGACTTTTTGCCTTTTGCCTCCTTATTTTTCTGACCTTTGTGGCTGACGTTATGACTATGAGCACTTTTTCACTGATAACCAGTGCTAAAGTGCATGTGCTCTCCCTTGTAAAATTGGTATGATTGGCTTATACCTAATTGGCATATTAAATTTACCTATAAGTCCCTTGTAACATGGTATCCCTAGTCCCAGGGCCATTAAATTAAATGCTACTAGTGGGCCTGCAGCACTGCTTGCACCACCCACTGAAGTAGCCTTTCAAACCTATCTCAGGCCTGTGCGTGCAGTTTTCTGCCACAGGGACCTGGCATCTAAAGTTACTTGCCAGGCCCAGAACTCTCCTTTTACTACATGTAAGTCACCCCTAAGGTACCCCTAGCTAGCCCTATGGGCAGGGTGCCATGTATGTAGAAGGCAGGACATTTGCGTGGCCCGTCCTGGTAGTGACAAACAGCCTAACTTGGTGTCTCACTGCTGTGAGTGCTGCCTTCTCATAGGATTGCATTAGAAATGCCCTGCCTTATGTGTAAGGGGCATTGTCTGATTTATGAGGGGTAGCGTAGGCATGTTTGGTGTGGTTGTGATAGTGATGAGAAATGCTGCTTACTGGTGTAGGTGTATTTTTTATTACCATTACAGAAATGCCACTTCTAGAAAGTGCGCATTTCTCTGTGCTTATGACTGGTGTTTTTGAAGCTTGACTCCAATCCACGTCTGGGCAGACTGACAGTTGGAGCTTTGTGCAAACTTTTCAGACAGCCTGTACACAGGGATGGTGGAGGTGTCACAGAGGTGCATCTACATATTGTATAGTCTTCCTGGGCTGAGAGAAGGGAGAGGCGGGGCACACCTGCATTTGTAAACGCTGTGCCCTGGCCTCACACATTTACCCCCAACTGATGTTTGGAGCCTGTGCTGGATGAGAGAAAGGGCACTCCCAGAACCAGCTGTAACTGGTTGGAACCCCCTCTCCTCCTCATTGACAAAGACCCTGTTAACTGAATATAAGTACAGGGGAATTTCCCCCAAATTTGGACATTCTTGGGACTCCAGAAAACTTACTTGGAACTGGACACAGGACGCTGTTGAAAGGACTCACCAGGCCCACCTTGGACTGCTGCTGCTGTGCTAACCTGTAACCAGCCTAGTCAATAGGAGGAACTGCAATCACCTGCACCCTTGTGCTGACCTGTTGTTGGGCCTGCCAGCCCTGTACTTCCCCCCTGGTTTGCTTCCAGTAGCAGGGTGCTGTGGCCCCTGACCCCTGTTCTTTCTCAAAGCCAGAGGAGTACTTCTGATGTTCACCTTAAGCGCCTGGAGAGTGCTGGCTGTGCCCCTCTGCGCTTTCTAAAACTCAGACGCTGTGAGGAAATGACCGCCGCAACCCGGGCTGATAATATTGTACTACGTGCTTTGAAAAGCGCTTCCTGGCTGCCAAAATCACCACCGCAGCCCGGGCGTCTTATCTAGAGGAAGCGGGAGTGCTGCGTGCTCCCCAGTGCCCCTGGGGATCAAAGAAAAGGTAACCGGAGCAAGCGTGCTCCTATCGGTACCCCGGGGCACGGCTCGCTCCATAGAGCGCCCCCGGGGCACCAGTCGACCTCTATTGTGGATCGGATCACCGCTACAGCCCGGGAGCTGCAGAAAACACTCGCGTACCACATTGGGTGCGGGCGAGTGTACGCCAGCGGTCCCAGGAGGGAGAGAGACCTCATCAGAGGTCTCCTCCAGATCCCAGGGCTGCCTTGAGGAGCAGGACTCGGGGAGGCAAGGGGAATGTCCCCCTTGCCCCCGGTCACTGCCATAGGAGCGGGACGCTCCTATTTTTAGCTGGGCATTATTTTTTAAGGAACGGGGAAAGGAGGCCTCGCCGGAGGCCCCTTACTTTCACCCCCATTGCTTTTGTTGGGCTGCCTTGCCCCCCCCCTTGGTGGTAGGGTCCATGGAGGCACTGGGCGGGGCCCCACAGAGATCGCGAGCCCCAGGAGGGGCCCATTACGTACATCAGAGAGGGTGCTGATTGCCCCTCTCCCCTAGGAACTAAGTGTGGCCCCCATTGAGCGCATAGGAGCCCCGGGGACCCCTACCACGACCTTCCAGGCACTAGGAGTGCCTTGTTCCACAAAAATAAGGTACTTTTACAGACACTAGGAGGGTGGTATGCTCCAGGATCACTTTTCTAGTAGTATATCTTGGCTACATGTTCCTGTTATGGGCATACTGGGCTGATGTGTGTTTACTTTCTCATGACTTGCCATATAATTTTATAAATGTTCCTGATATAGGCCTTTTATGATATTTTCTTTGACAAGTGCATTTATGCACTGTGATTCCTGACAACTGCTTATGTTGCAGAATCCTGAGTACTTACGTGCTCCATTGTGACAACTGCTTTTTCTTGCAGAGTATTAGTAACTTGTGTAATGTTCTGACAACTGCTAAGGTAGCAGGGTATTACTAAGGTGTAATGTTTGGTCTAATTATGCTTTGTGCAATACAGTTTATTATTGTATAGCTCAGTGTTGTGTTTACTTTGTGGTGTACACATTGCGTCACGTTGGTTGTGTGTGTTGTGCAATCGCTTTAAACATTGCCTCCGGGTTAGGCCTGACTGCTCGTGCCAAGCTACCAAGGCGGTGAGCAGGGGTTATCTTGGACGTGTAACTCCCTTGCCCTGACTAGAGTGGGTGGGTTCTGTCTAGCTTAGGTTCATACCCTAGCCAACTAGAAACCCCATTTCTAACATCTATCATCACTCATATTTACAAATTGGTGCAATGTTTGCTTTGCGCCACTTTGTAATTCCTTGCTCCTCATTATGCCTGTGCCAGGCTTAATGTATGGAAGGGGGCGTTCCAGCACACAGGGGGCCATAAGAATTGTGCAAAGGAATCTATGAGATTCCTTTGCGCCAATTTTATCAGCATTTTTTAACGCCTGCTAAGTGCAGGCATTAAAAGAGGCTCCCATTGATTACAAGGGGCATCTGGGTGCTTTGCAGGATTAGCTTCATAATTTGTGATGCTAGCCCTTCAAAGCTCCAGACTACCGTCACAATCTATGATGCTAGTTGTTAAACTTTTCATCTTTGGCGTGGTCTCCCTTAACTTTTTTGCCTCTGTTTCCCAGGTTGTTGATATGTGCTGAACTCTGTTTTTGCTGTTTTTGTTACTCTGGTCACTTTATCACTGCTAACCTGTGCTAAAGTGTAAGTGCTCCTATACAAAATATGTATGTAATTGGTTCATCCATGATTGGCATATTTGATTTACTGGTAAGTCCCTAGTACAATGCACTAGAGGTGCCCAGTGCCTGTAAATCAAATGCTACTAGTGGGCCTGCAGCACTGGTTGTGCCACCCACATTAGTAGTTCTGTAAACATGTCTCAGACCTGCCTCCGCAGTGTCTGTGTGTGCAATTTTAAACTGTAAATTGGACTTGGTAAGTGTACTCACTTGCCAGGCCTAAACCTTCCCTTTTCTTACATGTAAGGCACTCCTAAGGTAGGGCCTAGGTAGCCCAAAGGCCAGGGTGCAGTGTGTGGTTGAGGTAGGACATATAGTAATGTGTTTTATATGTCCTAACAGTAAAATAATGCTAAATTCGTTTTTCACTGTTGCAAGGCCTGTCCCTCTCATAGGTTAACATGGGGGCTGCCTTAAAAATGATTAAAGTGTAGATTCCCTTAGGGAGCGGATAGATATGTGGAGTTTGGGGTCTCTGAGCCCACAATTTAAAAATACATCTTTTAGTAAAGTTGATTTTAAGATTGTGGATTTTAAAATGCCACTTTTAGAAACTGAGGGGCATATTTATACTCCGTTTGCGCTGGAATTGCGTCGTTTTTTTTTACGCAATTCCGACGCAAAACTAACTCCATATTTATACTTTGGCGTTAGACGCGTCTAGCGCCAAAGTCCATGGAGTTTGCGTCATTTTTTTGCGTGGACACCTACTTTGCGTTAATGAGATGCAAGGTAGGCGTTCCCGTCTAAAAAATTGACTCTGAGGCATGTGCGCCGTATTTACACTCCCGGGCAAAATTCACGCCCAGGAGTGGGCGGGTCAAAAAAAATGACGTATGGCCGCTTTTGCGCCGTTTTTTAGCGCCTGCAAAAGGCAGGCGTTAAGGGACCTGTGGGCTCTGAAGGAGCCCAGAGGTGCCCTCCCATGCCCCCAGGGACACCCCCTGTCACCCTTGCCCACCCCAGGAGGACACCCAAGGCTGGAGGGACCCATCCCAGGGACATTAAGGTAAGTCAATTCTTTTTTTTTTTTGTGGCATAGGGGAGCCTGATTTGTGCCCCCCTACATGCCACTATGCCCAATGACCATGCCCAGGGGACAGAAGTCCCCTGGGCATGGCCATTGGGCAAGGGGGCATGACTCCTGTCTTTGCTAAGACAGGAGTCATTTCTATGGGGGTTGGGAGTCGGAAAAAATTGCGCAAATCGGGTTGAGGTGAAAAATTTGCCTCAACCTGACTTGCCCCATTTTTTTACGCCCAAGCTCCATATCCCCCTACGCCGGCGCTGCCTGGTGTACGTTGTTTTTTTCCACGCACACCAGGCAGCGCCGCCAGCTAACGCCGGCTAACGTCATTGATTAAATACGGCGCCCGCATGGTGCTTCAGAATGGCGTTAGCCGGCGCTAATGTTTTTGACGCAAAACTGCGTTAGCGCAGTTTTGCGTCAAAAAGTATAAATATGGCCCTGAGCATTTTCTTGCTTAAACCATGTTTGTGACTCTGCCTGTTTGTGGATTCCCTGTCTGGATCAGTTTGACAGCTGGGCTGGTTACACCTCTCACTAGACAGCGACACAAAGGGAGCTGGGGGTAGCCTGCATCTCCTGATGAGCCATCTGTACTAGGAGGGAGGGGAGGAGTGGTCACTCATACCTGAAAGGGCTGTGTCTGCCCTCAGACAATGCAGTCTCCAACCCCCTGGTATGTGTCTGGGGCCTGGCCTGGGCAAGGCAGGATTTCACAAACAAGAGAGACTTTTCTTTGATGTAAGCCTACTTCAAAGGACAAAATGGGTATAAGAAGGGCATCCAAAACCACATACTTCAGATCACTTCTGCAAACCAGAGGAACTTCTGCCTGGGGAAGAGCTGAAGAGCTGAGGGAGAAGAGCTTCCCTATCTGTGACTGTGCTTTGTGGCGCTATCCTGCAGTTGCTGCTTCTGCCTGTGCTAGAGGACAAAGACTTGACTTTGTGTGCCTTTTCTTCTTGTGAAGAACTCTCCAAGGGCTTGAATTAGAGCTTGCCTCCTGTTGTTTGAAGTCTCAGGGACAGCAAAGACTTTTCTCTGCCAGCATCTGGAGACTCTGCTGAGACTCCTACAATGCCAAGTGGTGCCCATACAGTTCCTGGGGCCCTGAAAGGAGAAGCTGGCAGAAAAAGACACACTGACCGCCTTGCAGGGAAAAGATCGACGCAATTCTGTTCCGCAGCTGGAAAGAATTTACACGCCGCCAGCTTCGTGGCTGAAGATCAACACTCGCCTGCAGTGTGACTGAAAGATCAAAGCACACGACTAGAGAAATGACGTGCAGCATCTCTGACGGAGGCTGGTGAGATCGCAACCCATGCTGTGTGATTTTTGGATCATCGTGCGGCAGGATTTCCGACGCAAACATCACTGGGTGTGTAAAAACGATTCAAGGCCTGCCCGGACCCGAGAGTGCAGTTCGAATTGACGCATCGATCTCCTTCGGAGAGAAGAAGCGACGCACGGTGGATTTAGGGGGGAGCTAAGGGATGCAAGAAAAGTGGCGCTCCACTAGTTGCAGCGGCACCTTTCATAAATATGCCCCCTAGTTTCATCCACCATGATGAAATTATTTCACTTTTGCTAAATTCACATATAACAAAGTCTAAGATTGCTGTAGTATTTATTGTGGCATTTCATGTAAATGTCTTCCTTACACCATCATTGTCTAAACCTAACAATGAACAAGATTCAAATAAAAATAAGAGGTAACAATTTGGTTATGTGCTTCCCATTTGTAAAAGAGGTACAAAATAAAACCCAGAAATCTCTGTGTATTGGTGCCATACATTTGTAGGTAACAATTCCATGTCAAAATCCTAGAAGAGTCTCATAAACCATGCATAATCCAAATAGTCAGGTCCAAAGCCTTGAAACATGGAAGAAGAGGAAATAATCCAAGAAACATATAAAATAGGCAAACTATTATTGATTCATGCCATCAGCTGGCACCTGACATCCTGCTTCAGACCAGGAATTCCATACCACAAACATCAACAGTCAAAATCATTACAGCACTGCATTTTGTGGCCAGAGGATAATTTCAGTACACTGTGGCAGTGTCTGGAGACATGTAACAACCGGATTTCAGTGGTGTGCTACAAAAAGTTCTTTCTACAATGATGGGGAACAAGGTCAAGACTATT
Organism: Pleurodeles waltl; assembly: GCF_031143425.1. Lineage (NCBI taxonomy): Eukaryota > Metazoa > Chordata > Amphibia > Caudata > Salamandridae > Pleurodeles > Pleurodeles waltl. The sequence goes on from NC_090447.1 coordinate 646,416,337, forward strand.
TTGCATATGGCTGGGCCCAAACTGGGGTGGCATGCTTTGCAAAACAAGATGGATTAAACCCAAATCTTTGTGACTGGTGTCAATGCTTGCATTGTTCAGCATTCCGTCCATCATCTGTTCTTTTTGCTTTTGTCACCCTAAGAGGGAAGGGTATGCCCAACGTGGGTCCCATGCTCACTGCACCACTGAATTCAAGCTAGCCTGGCGGATGCTGGGTGATAACCTGTAACCAGCCCCATAATACTTGTTTTCGGTTCATAGAAAACCTGGTTTGGCAGTTAGGACTCGACTGTTCCCAGGGAAAACATGGTCATGACTAATTTGCAAATGGTTGGGTCGAAACTGGGGTGGTGTGGTATGCAAAAAGAGTATGGATTAAACTGAGGTCTTTGAGATAAAGGGTGAATGTTTGTAGTGTTCAGCATTCCGTCCATCATCTGTTCTTTTAATTTTGTTGCCTTTAGTGGGAAGGCTATGCCCAGATGTGGGTCTCGTGTTCACTGAACCACTGGATCCAAGATAGCCAGGCTGATAAAGGATGATATCCGGAAACAGGTTCCAGGATGCTTGTTTCCGGTCCAGGGATGACCTGGCTTGGCAGTTCGGGCTGGACTGTTCTGATGGGAAACAGGGTCAAGACTGATTTGCATCTGATTGGATCCAAACTGGGTTGGCGTTGTGGGCAAATAAACTATGGGTTAAAACGATATCTTTGCGCCTGGGGGTGAATGTTTGTACTGTTCAGCATTCTGGCCATCATCTGTTCATTTTGCTTTTGTCATCCTAAATGGGAAGGGTATGCCAGACATGGTTCCAGTGCTCAATGCACCACTGGATTTAAATTAGTCTGGCTGTTGAAGGGTGATGTCCTTTGCAGGGTCATTTGCAGAATGTTTGTTTCTGATTTAGCAAGGACCTTGTTTGGCAGTTTGGACTGCGCTGTTCTCATAGGGAATAGGGCTAAGACGGATAAGGCTGGGTCTAAACTGGGGTGGTTTGTTGGTTAAAAAAACAATGGCTTAAACTGCTATCTATGTGACAGGGGGAACTTTTACATTGTTTAGCATTTAGTCCATCATCTGTTCTTTTTCCTCTTGTTACACTAAGTGGGAAGGGTATGCCCTGATGTTGAGGCCTTGCTCACTACTCTACTGGATTGAAGCTAGCCTGACTGATGAGGGGGTAGTATCCTGAATCCGATTCCAGAATGCTTGTTTCTGTTCCAGGGATGACCTAGCTTGGCAGTTTGGACTGGAATGCTCCCATGGGGAACAGGATCAAGACTGATTTCCATATGGCTAGATCCAAACTGGGGTGGTGGGGTGGCTTGGTGGGCAAAAAAACAATCAATTAAACTCAGATCTTTGTGACTGGGGGTGAATGTTTGCGTTGTTCAGCATTCTACCCATTGTCTGTTCTTTTTAGTTTTGTCGCATTAGTGGGAATGGCATGAGCAGACATGGGTCCCCTGCTCACTGTGCCACTGATTTCAAGCTACCATGGCCGATGAAGGGTGATACTGTGAAACTGGTCCCAGGATGCTTGTTTCTGGGCCAGGGAGAACCTGGCTTGGCAGTTCGGGCTGGACTGTTCCCTTGGGGTACAGGGTCAAGACTCATTTGCATATGGCTGGGTCCAAATTGGGGTGGTGTGGTGTGCAACAGAACTATGAATTAAATCCAGATCTTTGCGACTGGGGGTGAAAGTTTGTATTGTTCAGCATTTTGTAAATCATCTATTTGTTTTGCTTTTGTCATGCTAAGTGGGAAGGGAATGCCCAGATGTGGGTCCTGTGCTTACACCATCACTGGATATAAGCTAGCCTTGCTGTTGAAGGGTCATACTCTCAAACCAGTCCCAGTATGTTTTTCCTGGTCTAGGGAAAACCTCGTTTGGCAGTTTGGGTTGCACTGTTCCCATGGGGAGTAGAGTCTGGACTGATTTGCATATGGCTGGATCCAAACTGGGAGGCTTGGGGGACAAAAAAACAATGAATTAAACCAACATCGTTGCGACTGGGGGTGAATGTTTGTATTATTCAGCATTCCGTCCATTATCTGATCTTTTTGCTTTTGTTGCCCTAAGTGGGAAAGGTATGCTTAGATGTGGGTCCCATGTTCACTGAGACACCGGATTCAAACTAGCCTGGCTGATGAAAGGTGATACCCTTAAAGCAGTCTCAGGATGCTTGTTTCTGGTCCAGGGAGGACTTGGCTTAGCAGTTCGGGCTGGACTGTTCCCAAGGGGACAGGGTGAAGACTGATTTGCATATGGCTGGGTCAAATCTGGGGTGGCTTGGTGGGAAAAAAAACATGGATTAAACTCATATCTTTGCCACCGGAGGTTAATGCTTGCATATTTAGCATTCTGTCCATCATCTTTTCTTTTTTTGCTTTTGTTGCCCTAAGTGGGAAGTATATGTCCAGATGTGGGTCTTGTGCTCACTATGCTACTGGCCTCAAGCTAGTCTGGCTGAGTAAGGGTGATGTTCTTAAACAGGTCCCAGGATGCTTGTTTCTGATCCAGAGAAGACGTGGCTTGTCAGTTTGGGCAGCACTGTTCCCAGAAAGACCAGGGTCAAGACAAATTTGTATATGGTTGTTGCTGAATTGGAGTAGCCTGGTGGGCAAAAAAAAATTGAATTAAACCCAGATCTTTGTGACAGGGTGTGAATGTTTGCATTGTTCAACATTCTGCCCATCATCTGTCTTTTATGCTTTCTCCACGCTAAGGGGCATATTTCTACTCTGTTTGCACCGAATTAGCATCACTATTTTTTTACTCTAATTTGGTGCAAAAATTACTCCATATTTATACTTTAGCGCTAGACCCGTCTAGCGCCAAATTGATGAAGTTATAGTCATTTTTGGGACGTGGAAATCTACCTTGCCTTAATAAGATTCAAGGTAGGCGTTCCTGTGCAAAAATGACTCTATGGTCTTAACGTCATATTTATACTCCTGTGCATAAATGGTGCACGGGAGGGAGGAGGGGTAAAAAAATGGTGAAAAACTTGCTTTGCCCCATTTTTTAATGCCTGGGTCAGGGCAGACGTTAGGGGACCTCTGGGCCTATTTCCATGGTGGAACACCATGGAATAAGCCCACAGGTGCCCTCCCCATGCCCCAGGGGCACCTCCACACACACCAGAGAGACAGCGGAGGATGGGGAACCTCACCCCAGGTAAGTATTTTGGCCCATATTTATACTTTTTGACGCAAAACTGCGCCGGCAATGAACATAAAACAAGATCACAATCTGAAATCATCACAAGGCAGGCATGCCACATCACAAATGCCACAACACAGACACACTAATTGTACCCTATTTCATTGCTGAGGACAATGGATCTCCTGTGGATATGCCTGTCCCAGAATACCCTGATGACATGGATGACAAGCTGACAAACATTCCCCAGCAGACCATCCAAGATGTCCTTGGAACACTCCAGACCCCACCTTCAGTCACAAGGAGGAGCACAGAACAAGCAGCCATCGCAGAGGATCCACCCACCATCCCAATTGTAAGACCTGCCAGCTCCAATACAGCTGAGGACTCAGACGACACAGGCACCAGCTTTGAGAGAACTGTAGTTGGGGTACAGCGGGAGCTGACCAATGAGGTGCGGTGGGGATGCAAACTATGGCAGCCAACCTAGAGGAGGTGCGTTCGTGCACGATGTCATCAGCAGATCAGGCAGCAGCCATGCAAGCCCTAACATCCATCCTGCAAGGACTACAAGAAACCGTTAAGGAATTCACCACTGCAGGAAGGGAGTTGCCACAACACCTCGCACCCTAAACCTTCCATTGCATGCACGAATGCAATCATGACCTCCTCGGGCCGACCTGGCTGCTTACCATCGTGATGTGGCTGCTATTCTCAAGAATCAGCAGATCCTCCTTGCTGCAGTACTGCCCTTAAGACCTTCTCAGGTAGCAGTGACCGGGGTGTCTGACTCCACGTCTTCTAACACTGAGGTGTGTGTTGCCCCTTCGCAACCACCACCACCAACGACAGAGGAGGCAACACACACATCAGAAAAAGAAGACATGGAACAGATCACATTCACACGGAAAAGTACCCGGAAGCACTAGTCCCTGCCACATGGGCAACTATTACCAAGGTCCTGCGCTTTGTAACATGCCAGTCTTACAACAACTGTACTCAATGACTGTTCTGCTAACCACTGTGTATCTTGTCAGCCTGCCCAGTGCTTGTCTCTCTCTTACTTATTGGCAAATCCTGTCCCTCTGCACTGTCTGAAACATCACCCCAGCATGTGAAAAGCATTTTCCTTTACCCCTTGTGTAGGATCACAATGGAAGATGTCACTATAATGGACTCACAATCATGGACAATGTACATATAGCACTACAGCACTTTTCAATAAATAGCACTTACACAACAAATCTATTTCTGGTTAATGTGACACATCAACTGTGCAGTAGATAACTGAAATGTGCCTCCTGTCAAATAATGTAGCTTGTCAATACAACAGTCCTGAAATTATGTAGTCAGATAAATCTGCACAGTGGCCAGGTTTGCATCATACTCTGCCCTTCCCGAGGGTAATATCTGATGAAGTGAGAAACCATACACCATCATGCTGTGTTGGACAGAATAATGCTTCTTCAATGGATATCTAAGTCATCAAATAGTGGCCGCAAAATGTTGTCACCATGCAATACTAACACATATAACAGTGCACACAAATCTAAGCACACACTCCAAAAACTGCATGAATGAAGGTGTCTGAGTTTACATCCAAATAGGTAATCATGCTGAACAGTGTCACAAATGATCTATGTGAGTCATGAAGACGATACTACAAGAGTGCTTACGACAACTCATCTTATAAGGGTGTCCTTGAACATCACACTGCAGTCAGACCTAAAACTGTTCCCCCAATACCAAGTCTGGAAGCATTGTTTGTGACTTAGAAAACATACTTATCGACAAAAACACGTTGGGATCTATATTAACTGTGATTGGTGGTTGCAACGAATGGTGGAATCTTTGCAAGGAAGCTCTGGGTAGCAGCCAATCTTACAGCTCATTTGGGATTTGTTCATAGCATAGGACACAAATGTAATAGTACAAAATTCATGTACACTAATGCCAAGGCCATGATCAACAAGCATTTAACACATACTGTAAAGGGTTCACTATATATTTATTAAATGGTAATCACAGAAGAGGAAACTGAGGGAAAAGTCTTACCTACCCTATTCTACCCTGACTACTCATTACCCACAACTGTCCCTAACTAACCTAACCTAAACTTACTTATCACATGTAACGAAACGTTCTAAACATCAACCCCCCACCCCCCTTTTGAGATGGTACACATGGAGACTAACCTAACACACATACCTAAACACATACTATACTATCCTAAACAAATATATATTTTTTTGTATTTGTTTTATCTTTTTTTACCTTTTTTTCTTAATTTTTTAAACACACAAGAACCCCAACATAGCCCGACACACTTAAGTAAAAATAGAAAGATTCTGGACCCCCCACTAACACTAACTAAACTAACAGCGTATACTAACCTAACACTAAGCTCCCTAAGCCCACTAAGTATGAGAACAAGGAAAGAGGAGGGAGGGGAAGGAATCATGTCCATATTTCAAAGTCTAGAGGTTGGCCCTCCGGAGGGTCCGCTTGATGAACCGCACACGCCTGCTCATATGGCGAACATCCCAGCTCAAATTACTAATTTTCCTCAGCACACGGTCCATCTTACGTTCCATTGCCTGGAAAGCTGCAGGGTCAACTGTAGCAGCTGGGGCAGTCTGGGTACCGGCGGAGGAGGTTTGTTGGCGTGTAGAGCCAATGCCTGTGGTCTGCCCTGAAGGTGTTGCACTGCTGGGGCCTGGAACAACTGGAGACGTTGGGACAACAGTCCCAGCTGTAGGTGGTGCCACCTGAGTGGAACTGGTGGTTGTGCTGATGGTGGCTGTGGTGGACAAAGTAGGGCCACCCTGTAGGAAAGCCCTCCATGCTCCAGAGGCCCGTTCATTGCGGTATCTACGGGCCATCCTCCTGAACCCCGACTCTACCAGTAGGATATGTTGGTATCTCATGGCCCACCGCTGGAACTCACGGACCTGGATGGGTGTCATGTTTGCAGCTGTGTAGACAAAGGCAAACAATTTACATTAGGAACTGCATTGTCTGAAATGACACAAGAAGTAAATCAGACAATCTATCTACTGTACTTGTAACAGCTCATATTACCATACAGATCATTGAATGTCCCTGAGGAAGTACATGGCAGGCCAGCCTACAAAGGTGATATCACACATAGCACATCCAAAACCTACAAGATGGGTAACAACTGGCATTAACTTGCCATCTAGGTTCTGCCAGTTGTCATCCAACAATCATGCTGCACATCCTCCGCCAATGCCTGGGCTACAGATGTCAGTGTACGGAATGAAAAACTAAAGCCACATTGTCTGCAAGTTGTAATTGGACTTGCTAGTATAGTACTCTTGTGCCATACCTGAGTGTGTCTACTAGGTTCAGACCAAACATTCACTTATTCACATGTATGTGTAACATACTGTTAGCATCAGTCCTAGGTACCCTATTCACAAACCCATGCCTGTGTTTCAGGGGGGTATAGAAACAACGAACAAGTCCAACAACATGGACAACCAGGAGTGTATAGAAAGCTCTACACGTGTTTGGCTCTACACATACACCACAGGTAAGGTCTATCAACACTTAGGAGTCTGCAAACCCTTGACCAATCAGAGTGCCACACATGTCAGGAAATGCAGACCTTGGTCCACATCATATACTTCCAGTAAGGCATGACTTACAACAGACACAGAGTTGCAAGAACACCCATGATCATGCTTAGCATGCACACCTAGGCCATTGCACTCAAGTTCCACATACTTGTAGCACTACATGTGGAAGTACATACTGCTAGGAAGTTCTACCTACAGTTTAATAAGTACTTTGGTGAATAGGGAAGCAGAAGTCTGTTGGAAAGCGATTTGCAGTACCTATCTAGGCGAATGTGGGTCTGACAGTCAGACTAAATCTGAGATGAGTTCCACTGCGACTCTTGTTGATACAAGTGTTATCCACATGACTCACCCCAGTTTTCATTGCGAGGCCTACAGGAATGACCTACAATCACTAGATAATACAATTGGATAAGCATTGGCCAACTCAAAAATTTTGAGAAACTGAAATCCCACTCATGGAACAAGACAAATGATTGGCCAGCGCATCACACCTTGCTATGTGTGCAACACACAGGAGTCCATCACACATCACTAGCAAACACAACACATAACAGACATATCAACACTTACTGGAGTGGTCGGGGTCCTCAAATGTAGCCACCTCTCCCACAGTGTAGGGTGCCGGTCCACCTGTAAGGCATGGAAGGAAGAAATGTGCTCAGAATCTGTGCACTGACCAACAATTTCAAAGACAAAAACAATGTGTAAGCTGACTAAAGTAATGAAAGCCATTCAGACATGATGATACTGCATCTGATCACGGCCAACATGTACATAGCATGGGTCTCCTGTGACAGTTACACACATATCTACACACATGCAGTGGCCCTAACTATCATGTGGTGGCAAACATGCTCCTTCATTAGTGACCAGAAATAATAATGGTGTGTGATTGTCTCATCATGTGCATCCAAGAGAGACATCCAAAGCCTGGATACATGAGGACTGCATTACCAGTCAAACAGCCTATGTGGCCATGACACATTTATTACACATAGGTACAATGTACAGAGGGACAGGGACTTTTGTAAGCCCTCATGTTGTTACAGTTTCTTCATTTGATGTGGCCCAGCAATGGTGATTTGCACCAAACATAGAGATATGAACCCATGTGCATACCTTTGGACTGCCATCCCTAATTGTAATGTGGCACAACAAACTCCAAATACCAGTCTAAGATGTTAGCTGAGGGCACCTTACACCTTTTCCCAATGTTTTCAAATCCAGATCTGACATGTATCCAAAATGATGAAGGACCACAATAATCCCTCACATTCATAGGACTTCAGTGAACGCTTTCCTTACACACTCACCAGACTCACATGAGACATATGTCTGGGCCACATTGCTATCATCAATTGACGTGAAGCCAGCATTCATTTTCTGCATCATGTAGTGTTTCTAAAGTCAGTCTAGCTATTGCGTCAACAAAGTTTGCCAATATATTAGAACATTTATACTTCACTGGCAAATGTGACCTATATAGACATGCTTGACTCCTATTTTGTTTTGTTGTCTGACACAAAGGCGGCACCAAATAGCATTAAGCAAAAGTATACTGTAAGTTTGCGGAGCACGTGCTTCCTGACGGCTAGCAATTGTGATCCTTCACATTGTGCATCAATTACCCTGTATGTTTCCGCAGCATTCCACACAGTCGGCAACTTAGCTGGCAGATATTGTACAAATCATCTGATGTCACTACAGAACATTTAATCGTGCACATTTACATGATTTGTACTCACCAACAGGGCCACCAATCACTATTCCCAGGTGGTCCAGCAGATCTTGCTCCCTGGTGATGAGGTCAGCCCAGCGGTGCTTCAGCTGGTGGTCATTCCTCTGGCTCCCATACACGCGCTGCAAGTGATGCAGCACCTTTCCCCACCAGATTCTTCGCACTTCAGTGTGATGCCCCTGTATCACCCTGCCTCGATCATGAGTGGGAGGAAATGGCATACCAGCCGTATAAACCCCCCCAACTCCTCCTCACCCATCCTGCCAAGACGTGTCCTACCCAACATCTCGGCAATGAAAGGGGGAATAGGGGAGAAAGAAGAAGAAAGGAGAAAAGGGGGAAAGTAGGAGTATGAAAAAAAAGAAAAGTAAACTTAACACCTAAAAGAGACCAACTATCCCCAAACTAGCACTACCCACAACAGACTCCCACAAACAACAAATACACTACAATACTGGACAATTGTAAACAAAACACACTCAGACAGTATACAACAACAATACTTATTTCACAAAGTAATAAGTAAGATAGCACACAGGACACAAAAGCACAAAATCACTGGACAACACTCTGAACACAGCCACACAGTCTAGAAGATTCACAGACTGCAAAGTGAAAGTGAAAGTACACCCACTGTACATAATCTGTAAACAGGATATCCTATTACATCACATCCTGCATAAAATGGCCGCCGTTTATACCGTTATGCGTCATATTTTTTCACACATATAGAATGTGCATCATATTTTTCAACGCACAGGAGTGAAAATTAGGCTGCATCCAAATAAAAGTAAATAGTCTTTACAATTATTTGGATGCGGCCTAATTTTCACTCCTGTGCGTCGAAAAATATGACACAAAATCTGTATTGGTGGGGAAAAAATGACGCATAACGCTAGCAACGTAAAAATTTCAGTGCATGAACTGGTTTTGGTGATTTTTTCAATTTTTATGTTATGTTACAGTTGTGACACAACTGAGATAGGCTGATTGCACCCACTATGGTGTTGATGGTGTATGTTCATATGTGAGACATCATATTGGAGCGAACCATGATCCGCTACTTCCTTAACAGGATTTTGACGGTTGGCTGACGCACTAGATGGCCATATGTGTGGCCTACATATATGTATTGCACAATTTGGGCATGTTTGGCATCAGGAGAGGATAGCAAGGTGACGTACATAAGTACAATACCTCAATGCCTATGGCTCAATGTGTGTGCAGTGGCAACTACTGTAGTTGTTGACCAAGTGTGTGCATCACAAGATGAATATTTGAAAACATGCTTGTATGAATGTGAAGTCAATGTGGTCATACCTTAGATGCAAGTCATTGTGGAAATGAGAGAGGACATGTGTTAGTCATACATATAGCAACATCTGTTGTGTGCACTTCCAAGATTTTGGGTAACGTAGACACCACAAATGACAAAGCATGCACCAGATAGATGGCAGACGCTTGTTCATGTCAATGGTCCACAATTTCACCATCCCATGTCCTAGATTTTTGGTAACTGCTTCCTAGGCACTTGTTGGTGAATCCCACAGTGAGTCAGGCACATGCATTGACGAAGTGGGTACCATGTAATTGGCCCAGACAGCCAAAGGTGAAACACAAATGTATTATAACACCACAGTTGACGTCATATAACTGAGCCACAACTCTCCAGTGGCTGTGGTGGACCAGCAGACGAGGCAGCACGTGTCCACATATTTCCAGTGATCAATTGCACAGAGGTGTCTTGTTCATGTGTGTGGTCCAATGTTGATCCTGTATATTTTTGGGGGTGTATGTTGTCACAGTTACGTCCAGGTCTCATCATGAGTCAGTGGCAGCTATTCCTGTATCTACTGAGTATCCTTCGGAGATCAATGTGAGTAAAGTCAATGAGGACATGAGAACCTACATGGGGATGGTCCCAACCGGTCACTGAATACGTGTAATGACACTATCAACAGGGCAACCTTGGTGTGCTGAGTGAGATCATGTCTCAGGTGTCATCTTCCGGCAGGTCTCATTACAACATTTGTACACAGATTGGCCTCTGAAATTCCCACTGCATCTGGGAACATCATAGCCTCTGTGCTGATTATTCTCGCAGCTATTCTCCACGCACGGACCATCAATATGTTGTGAGCAATGTAATTCAGCGTGTGAACTGTCAGGGTCCTAACATGTGTGGACTTTTCATGGACATTATCAGAGGTTGCTGGTTCTCCTGAAGGCCTCGTACCCAATCCCTGCATATGGCCCTGAGACACTGTCACACTTTGTCGTTCATGCATAAATGAGACTCAGACAAGGGATGGGCCATGATTTTGGTATTCAAAGGCAATTTAACAAATATGGTACAATTAAAAGGCAGATGATGCTATACAATGTATTTGGGTATGCATTGATGAAGCACATGACAAAATACCCTCTGAGGAATGAGAGGTTTGGTAAAGCAAGTGTGGTACATATGTAACCACAGGGAATATTTAGGGTGATGCACAGACAGATGCCAGTCAGGCTGACAGGATGCAGGGTGAATCAGGATCCAGCAATTTCACAAGTTACATAATCAGTGGTCTGACTAAGACTGTTTGAAGGACTAACTAGACAGTTGACATGTAAAACTGTATTTGTCCTGTGTTTTTGAAGGTGACACATGAACCCAAGGGCTGTGTTACACGGCTTCATTACTAGCAATGCTTAACGGTGTATTTGACAAAATGGCAACTTCTATGCTGTTCCAGGCATCAGAAGGGGCAGTGCATGTTGAAATGGGTGGTGTGCATGGAAGTGATCACAGGTGTGGACTGCATCAGTTTCTCACAAGTCCTGTAGGTGAGATTTGCGTTCAAATGGCCAACAGTACCTTTCAAACAGTAAGCAATCTACAGGTGCTAACAGGGCTTAGAAACTACAAGCCAGTGTATTAATTGACCTGATGTCCATGCAGTCAGATGTACTATGACAATGGTATACCATAGGAAATGGTGTAGCACACTGGATTACTATTGTTAGTCTGTGTGTGTAGAGGAGGGAATATCGGGGTACACATATTACTATTCCAGGGACCCCTTCAGACAGGTGGGTTGTGACCAGGTGCATGGGTGTGTCAGGAGTTAGGAAATGGGCTGACATGTACATGGAATGTCATGTGCGTAATGCTTGTCATAAGTGTGGCACTTGTGCTGTCTTTGTTCTGCTTATATGGAACTCTAGTTTGCAAAGATTGGATGCAGTTGGACTTACTGCTGTCAAGGGTCTGGTCATACATTCCTGTCACTGATGCAAAAGCACATGAACTGCCTCATGTATGAGGATTTTTTCCCCTTGTTGAGTGATGGTGTCTTAGTTGTGTGCCATATGCTGCGATGAACCATGTTTCCAACATGTATGTGTGAAATAGGTGTGGTCCTCTGCTATTGGCCTTCAAAGGTGAAATGTACAGGATCTATGTCATTTACAGTGTGTGTGTATGTGACCGTTGTATGATAAGCATCACAATTGCTCAGGGATTTTCTGTGTCGTGATCGGTATATCAGCAATGCTTCGTGAGGCAACACTCTTATTCTGATAGTTAGAGATAAAGGTGAGCAAAAATGATTAGCCAGACCATGTTATGGTGATTAGTATCGGTGTTTATTTACATTAGTTAATAAAGTGGTGATGGTGATTATATTTAAAAGAAATTGTTCACGATATGTTGGCGCCTACGCAATCCAGCAGCCGTGTTTTGTTCTTCCCCCTCATGTTGCAGGCCACCATCCTCCTCTTCCTCCTCTTCAGGCATGTGTGGCTCTGGTTCCAGGAGCGGAATGTTCCTTCTTATGCAAATGTTGTGCAGGATGGCACATGTTAGAATGATTTTACAGACCATTTCAGGGGAAGATAGGCTACCATCAGTGATGTCGAGACACCTGAATCTCAACTTGAGGATGCCGAAGGTCCTCTCAACTATGGTGCGTGTCTTCCTATGTGCGTCATTGTAGGCACGCTCTGCTGCAGTACTTGGGTTGCCAATAGGTGTCATTATCCATGGCTGGATGCCATACCCCTGATCAGCTGAAAGAGAAAATGAATGGGATCATATTGATGTAGCTACCCCCATTGATATCACCTTGCATGGCAGTAGTTGTCTTGTGTTGTCTGTGACTCTTTTGTGTTATTGTGTTGCATCCTAGGCTTGTAGGATGTACCATCTGCATTGTGTTGTTTCCTTGGCTGAATGAGTGTTTGGCTGCTGACCAGTTGTCAGCAGTATGTTTTGGGATTTGCAGTACAGTGTCCCCTCCCTAGCATTGTGACTTGTGATACAGGTGTCCCTGTGTCTTCACTGGGGGTGAGATGATAGTTCCATACACAGGTTAAAATTTACAGTGTTGTTAACACGTTCATATCAATGTACCCTGGACATCACATACCTTTAGACTTATGTAATGGATTAATGTAAACATAATTGAGACGCTTACAATTTTCAAGGTGACATTTAGGCAAACCACTCCAAACGTTGTGATCATTGACGTCTTAACATTAGACTGTACAGTAATTTCAGATGTGTGACAGGTTCAATGGTGACCTATGAAACATGGCTAGCGATGTCACAACCTCAGTGTGTTCCTGTCGACATGTTACTGTTTTGGTGTATGTGTTGTGTGTCCTAGAGGGTTGCTGTGCAGTGTGTATATAAGTAGGTTTTTGTACTTACCAACAAGTAGTCCATTGCCATACCGTCCATCCTGGAAGTGTTGATTGATGGTGCTGTGACGGAAGATGAATGAGTCATGGACACTCCCAGGATATTTGGCCACGATGTTGGTGATCAATCCTTGGTGATCGACAATGGCCTGCACATTGATGGAATGTGTGTGCTTCCTGTTGCAGTAGAGGTGTTCAGTTGCAGCAGGTGGCACAAGGCATACTTGTGTGCAGTCGATTGCACCAATGACGTGTGAGAAGCCACTAATGAGGTAGAACCCCTGTTTTGTTTCCTGCTGTTTCTGCAGTGTGTTAGGGAAGCAGATGTAGCGGGTGTGGGTCCAATGATGGCATCCAGTACTTTGGGCAAAAAGGCAGAGAATGATGGCTTTGAAATTCCGGCAACCAGGGCACCAGTTGTTTGAAAAGAGCCACTTGCCAGCATGTGAAGTACGGCAAGCAGCTTGGTTTCTGTTGGGATGGTGCGGGGTGTCAGCAAGGTGGGTGCCAACAGTGGCTCATTGTTTCGCAGCAGCTGCTGAATGGCCTGCCAGTTCAACCTGTACCTCTGGATGATGTCATGTTCCTGAGGCCATGAAGGGTTGTTCTGGGGCGGAATATCCTCTCCTGCCTTCTGCGCTGCCTTTGGGGTCCCTGCTGGTGTTGTGGTAGCTGCTGTTGTTGTTGCTGGGCTCTGCGTCTGCGTGCACGCTGGATGAGAAGCACCTCCTTGTCTCCCTTTTGCTGTTCTGCTGCTCTGCTGTTGCTTCTGTGTGTTCTGATTAAATACAGGTGTGTTTGTCCCATTTTAACGCCTGCCCTGACTCAAGCGTTAAATTTTGACACAAATCGGGCTGTGCGTCATTTTATGGCTCCGCCTCCCGGCTGTGCGACATTTTTGCCCGAAAGCATAAATACGACGCACGCCCGTTGAAGTCATTTTTTGGACGGGAACGCCTACCTTGCATTTGATTAATGCAAGGTGGGTTGCCACATCAAAAAAATGATGCGCACGGCGGGATTTTGACGTCCGCGGGCTCGGGCGTCAAAGTTTAAATATGGGGCAAGGTTTGCGCTGAATGTGCGTCAAAATTTTTGACGCACATTCGGCGCAGACGGAGTATAAATATGCCCCTTTATTTTATTTTTTAAAGTGCCATAGGGGGCCTGAAATGGGCCCCCATCCACGGCATAGGGTGCAATGGCCATGCCCAGGGGACCCTGGTCTCCTGTGCTGGCCATTGGGATGGTGGGCATGACTCCTGTCTTTTCTAAGACAGGAGTCATGTGTTATGGATGGTTTTGCATCAGAAGATGACTGTAGGCGGGTTAGAGTAATTTTTTTTTACTCTAACCTGCCTAACGTCATTTTATTTTACACTAGCCTACCCTTTGCACCAGCTTGCACCATTCCATAAATATGGTGCCCGGCTGGTGCACCGAAATGGTGCAAGCTCGTGCTAAACTTTTTGGTGCAAAACTGATTTAGTGCAGTTTTGCCCCAAAAAGTATAAATCAGGGCCTAAGTGCGAAGAATATGCCCAGACGTAGGTGCTATGCTCACTGCACCATTATATTCAAGCCAGCCTGGCTAAAGAAGGGTGATACAGTGAAACTGGTCACAGGATGCTCGTTTCTGGTCAAGGAAAGACCTGGCTTGTCAGTTCATGGTGGATTGCTCCCATAGGGAACAGGGTCATGACTGATTTGCATATTGTTGAGCCTAAACTGGGGTGGTGTGGTAGGCAAAAAAAATAGATTTACCCCAGGTCATTGCGCCTGTCGATGAATGTTTTTATTGTTCAGCATTCCGTTCATCATCTGTTCTCTTTACTTTTGTCATCTTAGTGAGAAGGGTATGCCCAGATATGGGCCCTGTGCCCTCTATGCCACTGGATTCAAGTTAGTCTGGCTGATGAAGGGTGATGCATGAAACCGGTCCCTGGATGCTTGTTTCAGGTAAAGGGAGAATCTGGCTTGGCTGTTTGGGCTAAACTGTTTCCATGGGGGACAGAGTCAAGACTCATTTCCATATGGCTGGGTCCAAACTGGAGTGGCATGGTGTGCAAAACAATGATGGATTAAATCTAGATCTTTGCGACTGGGGGTGCAAGTTTGCATTATTCAGCATTCCATTAATCATCTTTTTTTTTGTTGTTGTTGCTTTTGTCACCCTAAGTGGTAGGGGAATGCCCAAACATGGGTCCCGTGCTCACTGTGCCACTGGATTCAAGCCAGCCTGGTTGATAAAGAGCGATATCCTTAAACTAGTCCTGTCCTTCTTGTTTCGGGTCATTGGAGGGTCTGGCTTGGCAAGTGAGGCGGGACTGTTTTCATAGAGAACAAGGTCAAGATTGATTTACTTGTGACTGGGTTCAAACTGGGGTGGCACGGTGGCCAAAAAAATAATGGATTTACCCTAGATCTTTGAGACTGGGGTGAATGTTTGCATTTGTCAACATTTCACCCTTCATCTGTTCTTTTTGCTTTTGCTGCCCTAAGTGGGAAGGGTGTGCCCAGACGTGGGTCCTGTGCTCATTGCACCAGTGGATGCAAGCTAGCCTGGTAGATGAACAGTGATACCCTGAAACTGGTCCCCAGATGCTTGTTTCTGGCTTTGGCAATTTGGGCTTGAATGTTTCCACATAATTCAATCGAAAATGGGATGGCGAGGTGGCCAAAAAGACAATGGATAAAACTCGGATCTCGGATCGATGGGGGGTGAATGTTTGCATTTTTCTGCTTCTGTCCATAATCTGTTCATTTTGCTTTTTTTGCCCTAGGTGTAAGGGTATGCTTAGATGTGGGTCCCGTGCTCACTGTGCCACTGGATTAAAGCTAGCCTGGCTGATGAAGGGAAATACTCTGAAACTGGTGAAATGCTTCTTTCTGGCCAGGGAGGGTGTGGCTTGGTAGTTTGGGCTGGAGTGTTCCCATGGGGAACAGGGTTAAGTCTGATTTGCATATGGCTGGGTCCAAACTAGGTAGTGTGGTGGGCAAAAAAAGCAATGGTTTAAACCCAGATTTTTGCAACTGGGGGTGAATGTATGCATTGTTTAGCATTCCGTTCATCATCTGTTCTGTTTGCTTGAAAAGCACACTGGACATCTCTGGGTCAGGTTTCGTGTACAGAATATGAAGAGGGATGAAGGGGCATATTTTTGAGCCTCTAGTGCCATCTTGCGCCACATTTGCATCATTTATTTCGATGCAAATGTGGCATTAAGGTGGCATTTCTTACACGCCATATTCACAAAGTGGGACAATTCTTGCATTGAGCCACTTTGTAATCTTTTGCGCCACATTATGCCTGCACCAGGCTTAATGTCTGCAAGAGGGGTGTTCCGGCACTGGGGGGGAATGTAAAAATGGAGCAAAGGAATCTATGAGATTCCTTTACCCCATAGTTATCGGCATTTTTTAACACCTGCTAAATGCAGGCAGTAAAAAGAGGCTTCCTTTTATTACAATATCTGGGTGCTTTGCAGGATTAGCGTCATAATTTGTGACGCTAGTCCTGCAAGGTGCTGGACTAGCTGTAGGAGACTGGCCTGGTTTATAGTGGGTACCTTGGGTGCTTACACCTTACACCAGGTCCAGTTATTCCTTATTAGTGAAATGTAGTAGTGTTCTAGCAGCTTAGGGTGATAGAGGTAGCTACAGCAGAGCAGTTTAGGCTGAACTAGGAGACATTCAAAGCTCATTCAAAACCACTTATAGTTACACATTACTAATACACAAATAAAGAAAATACTCAGTGTTACCAAAAATAAAGGTATTTATTTGGCTGACACAGTACCAAAAATATCTTAGAGGCAATACTCCTTCTGGAGGTAAGTATTATACACAATATATACACTAGACACCAAAATAAGGTAAGTAATTAGACATAGGATAATGCAACCAATAGAAAATGCTATAGAATGCAAATGGAGAAAATATGTCTAGGGGCAACTTCATACCATATACTAAGAAAGTGGAATTTGAATCACAAATTCCCCCTAGACAAGTGTAGTGTGTGCAGAATCGCTGGGACTGTATTCACAAGTGTCCCCTGGGCATGGCCATTGCACCCTGCGCCAAGTTAGGGCCCCCGATGGCACTCTAAAAAAATAAAATAAAACATACTTACGAATGTGCACCCTCCTTCCTCTGGTCTTCCTCTGGTGTGGATGGGGGTGTTCCTAGGATTTGGGGTGGGCATCTGGGGACCCGCTCTGACCATTTAAATGGGTCCACAGGTCCCCTAATGCCTGGTCAAGACCCAGGCATTAAATGATGGTGGTAAGCAAGCTTAGCTCAATTATTTAGCCCCTCCTCCCACTGTGTTTTTTTTTGCATGGGGAGATAAATATGCGCCCATATTTTACTTTTTGATGCAAAACTGCGCAAGTGCAGTTCTGGGACAAAAAGTATAGCGCCGGCTTGCGTCATTCCAGAGCGCCAGACGGGTGCAAAGGGTGGGCTAGCGTTTGGAAAAATTACATTAGCCGGATGGGGTGGCGGTGTGAGGGAAGAGGGTTTTGCACCAAAAAAATGACGCTAGACTGGTTTCCTTACTCAAAACCATCCATACCACAAGACTCCTGTCTTATAAAAGAGAGGATTCATGCTCACTTTCCCAATGGCCAGCACAGGGGACAAGGGTTCCCTGGGCATGGCTATTGCACCCAGTGCAATATAGGGGGACCCAGTTCAGGGTCCCCAAGGGCACTTGAAAAAAAAAAATACTTACCTCTACTCACCCTACTTACCTGAAATGGGGTCCCCCTATCCTCTGGTGTCCCTCTGGTATGGGTGGGGGGTTAGGGTGGGCACTTTCCATGGTGTTTGACCATGGAAATGGGTCCACATGTCCCCTAACATCTGCCCTTACTGAGGCATTAAATATTGGCGCTAAGCAGGCTTAGCGCCATTATTTAGGCCCACCTCCCCCTGTGCACCTTTTTGTATGGGAGGATAAATAAGGTGCTAGGGGCTTTGAGACATTTTTGGATGGGAATAACTACCTTGCATCTCATTGACGCAAGGTTCTTGCATGCATCCAAAAAAGGTCTTTAACTCCAATATTTTTAGGCTAGACGGGTCTGGCCTCAAAATATAAATATGGAGTTGAGTTTGTGCTGAATTTGCGTAAAAAAAATTATGCAAATTCAGCGCAAACAGTGTATAAATATGCCCCACAATATCTAAGAATGGACTTAAACACTGTAGTGTCTTATTGTTCATGCAGCTATGCCCTCATCTGTGGAATAATGCACCTTGCCATAGGGCTGTAAGGCCTGCTAGAGGGTTGACTCACCTGTGCCTCAGACAGTGGTTTGTGGGCATGGCACCCTGAGTGGGGTGCAATGTTGATGTTGTCTTTTAATCCTTACCAGCACACACAAGCTGCAACGGCAGTGTGCATGTGCTTGGTGAGGGGTCCCCTGGGATGGCACAATAAATGCTGCAGCCAGTGGGGACCTTCCCTGGCCACAAAGCACTTGGTACCCTGGGTTCCTTTTACAAAGGACTTTGCTGTGTGCCAGTTGTGGGAACAATGGTACAGTTTTGGTCACTGGTGCTGGGACCTGGTTTGCAGGATCCCAGCACACTCTCAGTCACATCAGAATCAATATCAGTCAAAAAGTTGGGGATGTTAACCAAGCCAAAAGGGGCACTTTCCTACAACACAGTAATCAGTTACTTCACATGTGTAGGAGGCTGGCCTGGTGTGTGGTGGGTACCTATGGTACTTACACCTTATACCAGCTCCAGGTATCCCTTATTAATGTAGTGTAGGCAGTGTAGCGTAGCCAGGCTCTAGAGGTAGCTGTGGATGAGCAGTAAGGCTTATCTAGGAGACATACAAAGCTCATACACTACCACTGTATTCACACAGTACTTACACACATCAAAGACAACACTAAGGGGCATATTTATACCCTGTATGCGCCACATTTGTGTCTTTTTTACACACATTCGGCACCAACTTAACTCCATATTTATATCTTGGTGCTCGACCCGTCTAGCATCAAAATATAGGAGTTAACGTCATTCTTTGGATGTGTGAACCCAACTTGTGTCAATGAGATGCAAGGTAGGTGTTCCCATCAAAAAATGACTCTAATCCCGTAACGCCATATTTATCCCCCGTGCAAAAATGACTCACGGGTGGGAGGCGGATCCCAAAAATGACATTAACCCCATTTTGCGTCAAATTTTAACGCCTGGGTCTGACGTGGCATTAAAATGAGGGACATACACCACTACTTAAGGAAAAATCACAGAAGGAACATTTGCTACCTGCAGGACAACGTTGAAGTTGTACTGCTCCAGCTGGGCACACGCTGCAGATGTCCGCAACGACAGCTTCTCCCTCTACCTCCACAACAGCAATCCCAAACACCACCACAGCTCCCAGAAAGGCAACGCAGAAGGCAGGAGAGGATATTTCAGCAGAGGACAACCCTCCTTGGCCTCAGGGAGCAAGACATCATCAGGACTTACTGTCTCAACCAGGAGGCCATTCTACACCTGCTGAACCTAATTGCACCAGACATTAGAGCACGGCTGTAAACTCCCTACAACATACCACTCATCACAAAGCTCCTCACTGTTCTGCATATGCTGGCTTCTGGATCCTTTCAGACAACAGGGGCTCTAGTGGCTGGTGTCTCCCGCCAACAATATCTGTTTTCCTGCCTAAGGTCCTAGATGCAATCATCCGCCTCACACCCCACCACATCTACTTCCCAAACACCCAGCAACTGCAGCAGGAGACCAAGCAGGGATTTTATCTGATTTCTGGGTTCCCGCTGGGCGCAATGGACTACACCCATGTACAACTGGTGCCACTTGCAGCTACAGAACACCTATACAGGAACCATAAGCACATACATTCAATAAATGTGCAGGCCATTGTGGACCACCGTGGGTTCTTCAGGAACATCTCAGCCAAGTACCACGGCAGCGTCCATGATGCTTACATATTCTGGCACACCACCATCAATGAGTGATTCCGAGATGGACAATACAGCAATGACCTACTTGTCGGTACGTCAACCAACCAATCAATACACACAACACACCAACCCTGTGGGACAAACAATATATACACTATAACAAAGATTCATGGGCATGGGACCACAGATGTACTGGCAACAACACATATGCAACATGCCGCAGTACACCGCTATGATTGGACATCACAAACACAGACACCCACATGTACCTAAAACAGCCACATACTAACAGCCACACCACATGAAGGACAGATAGAGCTATGTCCACTTTGCATACAGAATAAGACCACAAACCACTACAAATGTCCTCTGGTTGACTACTAAGTATACTTCACACACATTAGACTAAACCAAGAATAGCTCAGACCTGTCAATGGCCTATGACATGGACATGTAAAGAAAGTCACACCTAAACACATCCCTACCACATTCATGTTGTAAAAGACCCAGGCACAATCTACATCAAATGCCTCCCAAGTGGTGCCAACTACAACTACATCCCATCTACACATACCTGACATACCTGTAGGCTGCACAAACATCTGTTGAATGCATTGTATCGCACACATAGGAAGACTAATGTACCTGCCATTAAAGGCAATGGAGCAGAATCATGAGAGATGGTGCCACAACTACACAACTAACACCTCACATGCCACACTTAGCGCCCCCTAACACCATCATGCCTGTACTGTAGACTAACAATAGTACACCATGGTGCAGATTGACTGCTAAACTGTCATGTATATGGATGCCATAGTAGGCCCCTGTAGGAGTATAGAGGACATGACTGACCATACATGCACTGACACTTCATAAAAGTAGCTGGGCCTCTTCCCAAAGTCTGCACGGTGCATGTGTAGTAAGACTGGCTGAAAATCGAATTACTAGGACGTTAGGACATACACCTGTACTAAATGTGATCATCATACTAATATGTGATACACACCCGTGGACACCTGCACACTCATCACATGTTTGTTGTCCGGCAGAGGCTGCTTGTCAAACTTTCATTCCTCTTAGACCGCCACTGTGGTCTAAACCCTGCCAGCCCTATTAGGAGTTCACTGCTATGCCTGTGGGCCGAAATACTTCTTTCGTACGCCGGCCCTACTGGGAAGAGGACCCAAACATTGCAGCCAGCTCGTAATTGATCCGACTGCAATGTGGTGTTGGGGGGGTGCAGCAGCACCGGTTGCGCTTTCTACTGCATGTAATTTGTGCATTGGAAAGTGCTACATGCCAATTGCATGGCGAGTGCACGGACCTCCGGGGGCACCTGACACCCCCATTCCACCAGCCCTTGCATGGCAGTAGAACCACCATGCAAAGGCTGGCAGACTTGGGAGTCGAAACCCAGAGGGCAGTGCTGCTTGCAGCTCTGCCCTGGTGGATTAAGACCACTGGGAATGCCAGGCAGCTGGCTGGTGGCAACTGGGCAATCTTGGCGGTCCAACGTGGTGGGTCCACTACGGTCATAATGTGGTGCTCATACTGCCACGACTGTGGCGGTTTAACTGCCACTGTGAGCCTGGCACTCTTGAGACCGCCAGATTTGTAATCAGGGCCAATATGGTTAACACAACCATCAGCTGCCACTAAGGCCCACTAAGTGTTGCATTGCATGCATAGTGCCACATGCAAACATCAACGGAATCGGCTGGCTTTGTAGGGCAACTATGCTGGCTACACATCTGCCACCATTGTGCTGCAAGGAGGTGGTAGCTTCCATCTAATATGAGGACCCTGCTACTAAAATGGACTACACAAAACATGTTACATGCATGATGAGCATATGTATTGGAATCCTGATGGTCATATACAGGTCCTCGAGTCAGTACTCAAGAATGTCATGTACATCAACACAGTCAAATTGAACCATATTACAGGACCTGGAACATACACAACACCACAATCACCTCTGATACACCACTCAAACTGCAACCAACTACTGCCATGGAATATTCCAGATCCCTCTCAAGTCTTCACTACATTAATCCCTCTTATCTTTGCAGCTGCCCAAGGTTATGGCATACAGCTGTGGGTCATTACCCCATTTGCAAATCCAACTACCATTGAACAACATGCCTACAATGAAGCACACTGGAAAACACCCAATGTGGTGGAGAGGACCTTTGGCCTTCTCAAATCCAGGTTCAGGTGCCTGGTCATAACAGGAGGAAGCCTCCTGTTTGCTCCCGCTGGTATGCAAGATCACACTGATGTGTGCTATCCTGCACAACATGTGTGTCAGAAACAATGTCCCCACAGTGGCAGGAGTTCACTGGAGACAGACAATTTTTGACAACTTTTATACCTAGTCAACCAAAAAGGTTCCTTGTGAATACCTACAATAAATTGTGTTTAACAACATAATCCTTAATCTACTCATTGTCCAATACATATACCATTGGAATGCAAATCTAACCTCGGGGAATGTGTCAGAAACACAAAAACAAGTATGGTACACAGATCCTTTGTGATGTAGGGAGGTCTACAGACTCCATCTCACATATCAGTGACACCCAAACCATGGCATGTGACTTCTGAAGGACAAGATCCACATAGCACTACATTTTTTGTAACATCATGTGGGCAATGTGCAATTTCATAGGACATTCACCACCACAACACAATGCCCAACAGGTTGCATGCATGGGGGCCACACATAAGGTAGGGGCTGTCAAAAAATGGAGGTTAAGTAACGTTAGAACTGACACCCTCTCACTACTCTGTGTGAGTGTAGCTTTGTCTGCACTGTACATGTGTGTCAAGGGGATGGACATCATGGGTAACGATGCTTCTTCAGTAATTGCCCATGGAATTTAGTCAAAGTTGTAAGCTGAGCCTGCACATTTTGTCCATGGGAATATGTTCTGCCACTGCAATTGGCCACATCCTTGACACATGAAGGACTATAAATCATGTATGGCACATACACAGTGGCTGGGTAATGGTCAATAGTTTGGCAGTGACAAAAAGCAGCTAGGGGTGTTGAATACATATGGAAACACATAACAGATTGTAAGATCTATGATTTTTAATGGGAGAATGTATCAGCCAAATGATAGTCTGTCTGGAATGTAGGCAGAGTGTATAACATACCCTCTCTACATAGGGTGCACACCTGTCACACAAATAGGCTTGATTCACACCTGCCTACTGCTAATAATGAGAAATACATGAAGACTAATGTATGGGTGTCCGTCCCAGGTATCAATGGCTATCCCATTATCCACAATGATTGACATGTGTCTGCATGTCTATACAATATGCCCAGTATAACAACATTACACAGCACATAGCAATACAAACCACTCATTGTCACTTACATGACAGATCCATTACATGTTACCAAATGTAACATAATAGCACATGCATGTACCGGCCTACAATATCACAGTCATGTGTAGCATGTATGAACATGTGCAGCATTGTCCTATACTGTCAGAGACCCACATCACACTGAGTGGGAGTAGACACAGCCATATCATTAGCATCTGGCAAAGGATAAATACAGCAGTAAGAAGATAATACACCTCAACATCAGTCAATCATGGTAAGAGTCAGCTACCTTGTGGCATGCTGGGAGAATTGCATTGCCATGTTCAACGGTGGATGTGGATGTACAGTTCTGAGATACCCACAAATTCTTGCTGATACAACACGCCATGTCACGTGGAGACTACTCAAGTGTTGTGACATGTGTAATGTCATGTGTGTCTGGCACTCCTTACATCTCACTAATATCGCCAATGGGACATCGACTACTAAGTAGACAGTTGTAGGAGAAGGGAATATCTCCACATTACATGTTTTATCCTGTCCCTATATCACTTGACAATGTTGCTGTAGAAGATGTGTAAAAGGTGCTAGCAGCCAAAAGACTGGGAGCAATAGAGGACACAAACATACCTCACCAGAAATGGCAGACAAAAGGGATACCTACCAGACAAACACCAAAACAGACACTGTAAGACACCAATGTCTACATGTCAAACTTTAACTGATGCACTTAGAGGGTGGGCACATTAGTACATGACCCAGACATGTTTGCTACTACCATAGCATGGAATTTGCCCTTTGGATGGTACCAGAACAGGAGAAAGTCACATACAACTCCATCTGTACCATGTCATTTGTCCAACCTTTATGTCACAACAGTTTTGCAACTCCTAAGCAGGCTGAACAAAGACACAACTTTGGACTCCAAAACATCCATACATGTCCTATATGTGTAAGCACACGACCTCCGTACCTGAGAGGGGAAGGCTGACATCAAGTACTGTATTGGAATTCATTACAACCAGGTCTGTATGACCACATTTGTGCATGTCTCCATCTCCTAAGACTGTGCACAGGCTGGAAATTAGCTATCATAAATGGCAGAGATTCCAGCTCAATAAACCCACGCAACACTGCTCTGACAATATCACTGTATGTTAATGTCAGATGCTTGATGCATGTGTACAGGGGGCAGAGTGAAGTGGAGCACCATTAACCTACACCTTTACATGCAATCATGGGTTTGTGTTACCACACAAACTCACACATTGATGAAGATGGGTAGGCCTCCATCTATACCACACTGCAACACAGTGGTACAGCATTATATGTGACAGTCATGACTGACATGATGCTAACTGATCTGATTATACATTTAGAGGCAGGCACACATATCCCAAAGATCTCTGCATACATGTACCACCATAAAGGGCCAACCATGGTAATATGAGTGGATTCATTTCAAAAGGTAACCTAGCAGAAATATTGTGGCATAGATGTCATAAAACCTGTGAGATTAAAAATGTTCTCATCGATTGTGTACTGACATACAAAACATAGGTGCCATTGATGTGCATACATGTACCACCATAAAGGGCCAACCATGGTAATATGAGTGGATTCATTTCAAAAGGTAACCTAGCAGAAATATTGTGGCATAGATGTCACAAAACCTGTGAGATTAAAAATGTTCTCATCGATTGTGTACTGACATACAAAACATAGGTGCCATTGATGTGACTACACAGGCAATAGTAACAAAGACAGCTTTTGTCTATGCAGGAAGATGTCAATGTGAGCTTGCACATCCCTTTGATACAGCAATGTTGTGATGTATGACACAAATGACATACCACATGTCTATACAGACACATGGCATATAGCATTGTTCACCAACACACGTCTCCATAAAATCTGCAGCAACTAAGATGCATGGGAAAATATAATATCTAACCAGAGAGTAGACACACATGCACACTCAACTTGACAGGGGGTACGTGATATCAATGCAGTCTCAGTCCACTGCATACTCTGAGTACAAAATGTAATGGTTTACACATGCCTTAGCATGTGTTTGACACAGAGCCTAAATACAAATCTGTTGTACGTATGTACCTATATATTGCCCACAGACATAACTATGTACTCCACCTGCTATTTACTTATCATACACATATGTAAACACATAGCACACATGTGCCAACATACATGTGGACACAGTGTAGGACACATGCACATATGCACAAAGTATGAGTGAGAACTTAGAGCTGAGTCATAAATACATGTATTGGTTGACATACCAATGACACCGCAATGTGATTCATGCAAAGACTTGCACATGTAGCCCAAAAATCATATACCACATAGAAGAATAGCCCATGTAACATGTGAAATGAATCAGGGTGCATTCAAGGGATACAATGGAAAAAATTTCTCTATTCCGATATGTGTTTTAAAAAAATGATGCAGTTGCATCAATACCACGTCGCAACATTGCGAAAATGACACCTGGGCCCTGAGCGTCAATTCATAGTTTCCACTACTCTCAGTGCACCATGGAGAAAAATTGATGCATGACTCATGTATCAATATACATGCATGATGGTAAAAACGTAACATACACTCCCAGGAAGTTATGTACAAGTATATCCTGCCTGCAAGCATGGTACAGTAAGTGTAGTTTCACTTTCACTTCACAGTCTGTTCCCCTGTGACTTTATGTGGCTGTGTTTTGGTGTTGCTGGTGGATTTGTGGTGTGTTTGGAGGTCTTGTTGTGTCCCTTGTGATGTGTCCTGTGTTTTTGGTGTTTAAATTGTCCATTTATTTGTATTTTGTATTTATAGTGCACTGTTTTTGTCATTGTATTGTGGGGTGTCTGTCTGGGGTAGTTTAGTTGCTGGGGTAGTTTGAGGATCTTCTAGAATCAAGAGGAACCTCTGCCAAGGAGAAGAGCTAAAGAGCTGAGGAGAAGTGCTGCCACTGACTGTGACTCTGCTTTGTGGTCTTGGGGTTTGGATCCAATACTTATACCCTTTTCTGCCTTTGAAGTTGGCAAACTTCAAAGTAAAGTCTCAAGTGTCTGTAAGATCCTTTTTTGACAAGACCAGGCCCCAGCCACACACCAAGAGGTTGGAGACTGTATTGTGTGAGGGCAGGCACAGTCCATTCAGGTGTGAGTGACCACTCCTCCCCTCCCTTCCAGCACAGATGGCTCATCAGAATATGCGGGCTACACCCCAGCCCCCTTTGTGTCACTGTCTAGAGAGAGGTGCAAACAGCCCAACTGTCAAACTGACCCAGACAGGGAATCCACAAACAGGCAGAGTCACAGAATGGTTTAAGCAAGAAAATGCCTACTTTCTAAAAGTGGCATTTTCAAACACATAATCAAAAAAACAACTTCATAGAGATGTATTTTTAAATTGTGAGCTCAGAGACTCTAAACCTCTATTGGGTCCCAAAAGGAATCTGAGCTTTAATAACATTTAAAGGCAGCCCCTAGGTTAAACTATGAGAGAGAGTCATTGCATCAGTGAAAACCGAATTTGGCAGTATTTAACTGTCAGGACATCTAAAACACATAAGTACATGCCCCACCTTCAACATACACTACACCCTGTCCATGGGGCTACCTAGGGCCTACATTAGGGGTGCCTTACATATATAAAAAGGGAAGGTTAAGGCCTGGCAAGTGGGTACCCTTACAATGTCGTATTGGTAGTGCAAGACTGCACACTTAGACACTGCAGTGGCAGGTCTGAGCCATGTTTAAAGGGCTACTTATGTGGGTGGCACAATCACTGCTACATGCCCAGTAGTAGCATTTGATTTACAGGCCCTAGGCACCTCTTGTGCACTGTACTAAAGATTTACAAGTAAATCAAATATGCCATTGAGGAAAGCCAATTAGTTATACATTTTACATTGGAGCACTTGCACTTTAGCACTGGATAGCAGTAATAAATTGCCCAGAGTATCAGAAACAGCAAAAACAAAGTCCAGCACACATGAGTAACCTGGATATACAACTGATGACATCTTGTCATGAGAAAGGTTGGGCAAACCCTGACCTGCACATCACTGTTGTCAAGACATGACAGCACTGGAACCCCCTACCTTGTGCCATATAGTCCTAGGTGTGTTCAATAGCACACACATGGTGGCTGCATGGATGCCCTGAAGGCCACAGTAATTGTGTCACAGCTTTGGGTACTACAACTGTATCCAGGAGCGTCCACAGATGCATGTCAGATATCCTCACAGCACCAACTACACACACAGCATTGCCTTCTTATGCATCTGTGATGTGACCTATATCAGTCACAATTTACATGGTGACAGAACCATATTGGTTACACTGCTGACACCTGGATGTTAGGAGATTAATAGACTTTGACCTGAAACATCCTGAGTGTAATTGTCTACACATTGTGTAAACTGATTACTGCAGTTCAGGTCATTATGGTTCCTTGTTGAACCACTACCTCATCATCTCCGGAGGGTACTGTGGCACCTGTGGTATGTGTAAGTCTCCTACATAATCCCCCTAGAAAGTAATGTAGTTAGAACCCTACATCTGTGCCAACTTGTCAACAAGTGTGAGCTATGTGTGGCATACATTGCTGATTATGGTAATGTGACAAGGTTGTCTACAACAGTCATGCTTTGTACATATACAGCTAGCCTGTGACCTATGATGGCAGACATTGATAAATATGTAGTCAGCCATTAATATTCCGTTTACACACAATTCCATGCCAGCACACGTTGCCCTTAGAACTACATGCAAGCTAATCGCATTGCACAATCCCACAACATTCATGATGGGAATGTGATGGAGCACCATGTGGACGGACAATCGGCAGTGCAGCACTCCGCCATATTCACAAAGCAGGGATGCGCCGTATTGAATAGGAGAGGGCGCATCACTGTGTTGTCAACTATGTTGGTGCTCATCTTGCTTCCAGTGCTTGACCCAGCCACCCTTACCCATGGTGCATAGCTGGCTGCGTAGAGGGGGAGAGAGTCATTGTGCATGGAGAGACACCTTCCTACACAAACAAAATATTCAAGCAGCTCCCATTAAAATAGCAAAGTATGGAGGGTACAACAACATATATGTTGGCTCATTGTGGCCTGCCAAAGCCACACAGTTTTCAGGATTTGCTACAGTCTCTAGTATATGAAAATGTGTAGAACTGGAACACCATCTAATTGCTATGGGTGTTGCTGTGGCACAGCCACAGAGGCACCCATTGCGCGCTCCTTTCACGCAAAGTACTGCATGTGAAGGGGCAATATTGACAAGTTTATGTGAAGCCTCAAAATATGTCATAAGCCCACCCTGTATACACAGTGTGGGCACAGCGTCTCCGAAGCCTCACAAATATTGAAGCTCTGGTGGTACCTGGGCCTCTTACACATGTCCCATGATGTCACCATCCATCCTCCTATGATTTCTGTTCATTGGCAGAGAAAACTGCATCATTCATTGCATTTCACACATCTGACTGACTCATATCAAACCCTGGAGTACCTAAGAGGAGCCACAATATGACACTTACTGGATACATCAGGGTCTTCAAATCTAGCCACCTCTCCGATGGTGTATGGGGCAGGTCCACCTGTAAGACATGTATGTTGAATATTGCTTAGTGTAAATCCTAGTTAATGTAAATGGACAACATAGTTCAGTGTAAAGTTGTTAGGCTGTGTGAGGAAGTCATCCTAATGGAAGATCAGTTAATTCTGACAGACAACTATGATCAATCAATCACACACACTCTCTAATAATGTAGACCCACACATCTAAAAACCATCACTATCCATGACACTCCTGTGGTGTATTTCACAGCACCATGTATGCATGGCATTGTCATGCAGCTGTTTTTTAGCGCAACACCTCCATTACAATTTGGGACAGCTTGGACATGTATATCCCACCAGAGGGCCATATAATGTTGGCTGCAGTGGCTAGCCCATTATCACACACATAGCATGTCAGCCTGCATCAGAAGTAGTATACATCTATATCATGATCATTGCAAACTGCTGAACTGCTACCCTGGGAATGTGTGGTTTTTCCAAGGTGTTGAGGATTGACATCATACATCCTTCAGTAAAGAAAGTGAAATGTGTGTGCCATTACAAGGCAGACACACAATGAAAATTACAATGGGAGTGAACTCATGTGAAGACAGTTTTAGCTACCTGCACATTGACTGATCTGAAACATGGATGTATTGCCAATGGTGTGTGCCCTGCCATTGTTGCCATGGTATACCATTGTTGAACCAGTGAAGGATGAGTACATGGGCATAGGAATGTGGCTCAACACAAACACACTTGCTCAGTGGTCAGAGCATGTATCTGGTGTTGCAGGGTACTGAGTGATGTGCCAATGATGGAGCTTAAGCATTGCAGCCTCATACTGTCAGTGAGGAGCAGCAGGCCAGTGGAACTGACCCACCACGTGTGTGGTCATGGAGACCATATAGGCTGACTCTGATTCACAATGCACAGGTCAAATGGAACCGCCAGTAGTCTGGTCCCAGTGCATGGTTAGGCTCCCTAACATGGCCTTGCATGAGGACACCAAGAGGCCTATAGGACTACAGTATAGCAACACCTATAGCATATATTCTGTCCTTGTGGGCCTTAATGCACCCCCACTCACATCCATGTGTGTGCTTAGTCATAATTAAGTCACAGCACGATGGCAGTGTGGGCCAACATCATGTATACATGTGAAGGCCAATGATGCACTCCGTAGGAGATGCTACAGATCACGGAAACTTCTTCTGAGTCCATAGGGGCCCTTCTCAAACATTTCTATGCACAAATGTCACACCTTCGCTCAGCAGCCCTTTATAGTGTTTGGAATTCATACTCTGGAACATTTGTAGTGACACTGAGGTCTGGAGTTTGCCCTCCCTAACTCATTTTTACACACCCTCTCATGCCTGTTTCATGGCACAGGCGTCATTAGTATACTAGTTGTATGTGTACCAATTAACCTGTGCATGCACCACTACACTTGGCGCCATATATATGGAAATGGCGCAGCACTTAGTGCTAGGCCTGTTGAAGTGCGGGCCCTAGTGCACTCCTGATACCACCATGTGTGCGCCGTCTGCAATAGACTGCACACCATGGTGGTAGCTAGGGGGAGTGGGGTCAAAATTGATTGGCAGTAGTATGGTGCTTTGCATGATTAGCATCATAATATTTTTCCCGGGTCCTGCTAAGCTCCCAGGGGCCCATTGATCATGATGGGAGCATATTTTTAACGCCTGCAAAGAGCAGGCATTTAGGACTCTGCCACAAATGGGGTGCAGCAGTCTCACAGACTTCTTTGTGCTAATTTGGAGGACCCCTTTGTGCCAGAACGGCCCCTTGCATACATTGTGGCTGGCACAACCATGATGTGTGCGAAGCCTTACAAAAGTGGTGCAATGCATGCATTGCGCCACTTTGTAAAGACTACGCAGAGTAAATGGCAGGTTAGCGCCGCCTTACCGTCAATCATATGACATTGTGGCAGTGCAAAGGTTGCTCTAAGGGCTCTCACATATGCCCCTTCATGACGGTTATGCAGGGTTCATCATACATGTGTCCTGCATTGGCTAAATTGTACGACATTTGAACTGCAGGCCTCAAGTGGTGCAGAGACTCGTTATACAGGTTGCAAACGACATGTTCACAACCATTACAAGCAGCACTCAGACTTATCTGCAACTGTCAGTCAAATGCTAAGTGCAGCCGACTGTATGGCAATGGGAGACTTACCAACAGTTCTGCCAATTTCTATTCCCAAATGATCCAGCAGATCCTGCTCCCTTGCCACCAGATCTTCCCACTGATGCTTGAGCTGGTGCTCATTGTGTCTGGTCTTGTATATTCTTGCCAAATGGTAAACAACCTTGCCCCACCGCAGCTGCCTTGCCTCGATGGGGTAGCCCAGGATCACCTGGCCGCCCAGTTGCAGCATCAGAGGCAGGTAATGGACCACCAACCATATGAACCTCCGCAGTTCATCAGGCGACATTCTCCCCATCCTACTCTTCCCAGACATTACAAAAGGGTACACGACGTCACCCAAAATAATGTAAGAAAGGAAACTTAAACCTAACACCTACCCCAACCTCCTCAAACTACCCCATGGGCTATCCTGCAGTTGCTGCTTCTGCCTGTGAAAGGGGATAAAGACTGGACTTTGTTGTGCATTCTGCTTGAGAGGAATCTCCAAGGGCTTGAATTGAGCTTGCCTCCTGTTGTTGAAGTCTCAGGGCCATCAAAGACTTCCCCTGACAGCACCTGGACTCTCTGCTGAGACTCCTACCCATCCAAGTGGTGCCCTATCCAGTCCCTGGGCCCTTGAAAGGTGACGTTGACAGACAAGAATTGAAAATCCACACACAGACCGCCGTGCGTGGAATTGTTTGACATACCTTCCGCAATGCGGCTAATAAAAGACGTGCCGCCGGTTTCGCGGCTGAACTCGACTCTCCACCTGCATCGCGCCTGGGAGATTGATACATCACGGGTGGAGAAATGACGCACAACACCCGCTTACTGAGGCTGATAATGACGCAAACCCGATGCAGCGTGATTTTCTGACACCGTTCAACCGGATTTTCCACTCATCGTCCCTGGGCATCAAAGTCAACCTGACTCTGCACAGATCCGAGGTGCCCTGTCCAGAAATCAATGCATCCCTCTCTTGCGAAGGAGAAAAACTACGCATCGCCGACCCGACCGTAGAAGGAAACGACACACAGCCTCACTTGCTAATAAGGAATCGACACATTGGTACGCTATTCTGACGCACGCTCGCCCTTGCAGCTTTATTTCTGACACTAACCTGGTACCTTGCATAACAACAGCATTTTCACTGTTTTCAAAGGATTAAGCATCATAGGCCATATTTATACTGTGTGCTGCAAAACTGTGCAAACGCAGTTTTGCGGCAAAAAGTATCGCGCTGGCATGCGTCATTCCAATGCAGCAGCCAGAAGCCAAATTTATCGAATGCTGCATGCTGGTGCTCAGGTTGGTCTCGAGTCAGAAAAAATGTCATTAGCCAGGTGGGGCTGGCGGGACAGGTGAAGGGGGTTTTGCCTCAAAAAATTATACTAGGCTAGTTAGAGACAAAAAAATTCCGTTAACCAGCCTAGTGTCATTTCCTGATGCAAAACCATCTATAACACATGACTCCTTTCTTGTAAAAGACAGAAGTCATGCCCACCACCCCAATGGCCAGCACAGGGGACCAGGGTCTCCAGGGCAGGACCATTGCACCCAGTGCCATGCAGGGGGACCCATTTCAGGGCCCCCAATGGCACTGAAAAATGTTTTATAAAATGCTTACCTATACTTACCCCACTTACCTGGGGTGGGGTCCCCCATCCTCTGGTGCCCCTCTGGTGTGGATGGGGGTGTTCCTGGGGCTTGGGGTAGACACCCATGGGCCCATGCCATGGTGTTTGACCATGGAAATGGGTCCACAGGTCCCCTAACACCTGGTCTGACCCAGGTGTTAAATAATGGTGCAAAGCATGCTTTGCACCATTATTTGGCCCCTCCTCCCACCCGTGCGTCATTTTAGCACAGGGGGATAAATATGGGGCTTTGGGGGTAGAACCATTTTTTAGATGGGAATGCCTACTTTGCATTTCATTGAAGCAAGGTAGGTGCACGCATCCAAAAAAGGTGCAAACTCCTATATTTTGACGTTAGATGTGTCTAACGTCAAAATATAAATATGGAGTTAGGTTTGCGCTGAATTTGCATTAAAAAAATTATGCAAATTCAGCACAAACTGAGTATAAATATGCCCGTGATTCTTTTGAAACTTCATATCTTGACTTGTGTACGTTGGATTTATGTCGTTTTGGTCTTGTTTGATTTAGATAAATATTTACTATTTTTCTAAACTGGTGTGGTGTCCATTCTGTAGTGTTTTCAGTGTATTATTGTGTGTTGGTACATATACTTTACACATTGTTCCTGAAGATAAGCCTGCCTGCTCATGTCAAGCTACTAAGGAGGTGAGTGGGAATTAACTGAGTGTGATTCTCCTTTACGCTGACTAGAGTAAGGGTCCTTGCTTGGACAGGGGGTACCCTGACTGCCAGCCAACGACCCCATTTCTAACATTGGTTATTAGAGGTGAGGATTGTACTCGTATTTGTATTTGACATAGGGTGATTAAGGGGCATATTTATACTCTGTTTGCGCTTAATTAGCGCATTTATTTGACGCTAATTCAGTGCAAACTTAACCCCATATTTGTATTCTGATGCTAGACCCATCTAGCGTCAAAATATCAGAGTTAACATCATTTTTTGGATGTGTAAAACCACCTTTTGTCAATGAGATGGGAAGTAGGTGTTCCCGTCCAGAAAATGACTCTAAGCCCCTAGCGTCATGTTGGAAATTGCCTTTCTGCAGGGTCACCCACATAATGTTTGCCTTCCTCCTTCTCTTTTTCTGACCTCATTTTTTCTGGCTTTAGGACTCTGCGCACTTTACCACTGCTAACCAGTGCTAAAGTGCATATTATCTCGCCTTAAAACATTGTGACATTGGCTCATACCCAATTAGTTTATTTAATTTACTTGTTAGTTCCTAGTCAAGTGCACTACATGTGCCCAGGGCCTGTAAATTAAATGCTACTAGTGGGCTGCAGCACTGGTTGTGCCACCCACATATGTAGCCCCCTAACCATGTCTCCGGCCTGCCATTGCAGGGCCTGTGTGTGCAGTTTCACTGCCACTTCGATTTGGCATTTAAAAGTAATTGCCAAGCCTTAAACTCCCCTTTTTCTACATAAAAGTCACCCCTGAGGTAGGCCCTAGGTAGCCTGTAGGGCAGGGTGCTATGTAGGTAAAAGGCAGGAAATGAACATTGGTGTTCTATTTGCCCTGGTAGTGTAAAACTCCTAAATTCATTTTACACTGCTGTGAGCCCTGCTCCTTTCATTAGATAGCATTCGGGCTACCGTCATATACTATTTGAGTGATAGATCCTGATCTGAAAGGAGTAGCCAGGTCGTATTTAGTATGGCCAGAATGGTAATAGAAAGTCCTGCTTATTGGTGAAGTTGGATTTTATATTACTATTTTAGAAATGCTACTTTTAGAAAGTGAGCATTTCTCTACACTTAAATTCTTCTGTGCCTTCCAATCCACGTCTGGTTAGGTTTAGTTGATAGCTCCCTTGTGTTTTCCACTCAGACAAACCCAAACACAGGATGATCAGTCACACTTGCACACCTCTGCATATTGAATGGGTCTTCCTGGGCTGGGAGGGTTTAGGGCCTGACACTTACAAGTCAAAGGACAGTAGCCTGCCCACACACAAAGGACTGCCACACCCCCTACCGGGGTCTGGCAGATAGGATGGAACTGAAAGGGGACCTGGTGCACTTTTAAGCCACTCTTTGAAGTTTTCCCCATTTCAAAGGCACATTTGGCTATTTAAACAGGGCCTCTGACCCCACCAACTCAGACACTTCTGGACAAGATACCACTGGTGAAAATCCCTGAACCAGACCCTGCAACCTGCCAAGAAGAACTGCCTGGCTGCCCAAAGGACTCACCTGGACTGCTTTTCTGAGAGGGACTGCTGCCTTGCTGTTACCCTGCTGTCTGGCTGCTCTCTGGCTGTGCTGAGAAGTGCTCTCCAAGGTCTTGGATAGAGCTTACCTCCTGTTTCTTGAAGTCTCTGGACCAAAAAGACCTAATCTCTGCAAATAACTCCTTATGCGGTAAAATTCGACACACAGCCCGCAAAAAATGACGCACAGCCTGCATCACGGTGACAAAATCACTGCACGCCGAACCGGATTGACGCAGACCGATTTTGTGAGAGAGGATCAATGCAGTGCCAGTGTTGCGACTGGAACTTCGACGCACGGCCCACTGGTTTGATGCATAGCCGAGCCGGAACGATGTAGCCTGACTTCCTGAGAGGAATTGACGCAGCGCCTGCTGTGCAACAGAAATTTCCATGCATCGCCCACAGGATTGACGCAGCTCCTGTGAATTTGTCCTGCATGCCCAGGATTTCAATGCATCGTTCCCAGGCCATCCAAAAACCCCGCAACCTGAAGAGGATCCAAGGTAGCGCACCGTAAATCGATGCAAAGCCTCCCTCCACATGGAAAATAAACAACACATCGTCCATGCGGGCCCGGATGAAACCGACGCATACCTCCCCGTTTTCCAAGCATCTCCTCCTCTGCAGTCCCTTGTGGATATTTTGAACGCAAACCAGGTACTTTATATAATTTTTACAGTGATATTTCAACGTATACTACGGCACCCACAAAGGCAATGCAGAAGGCTGGAAAGAATATTCCAGAACAGGACAACCCTCCTTGGACTCAAGGAACAAGACCTTATTAGAACCTACCGTCTCAACCAGTAAGCCATTTTACTCCTGCTGCACCACGTTGAGCCACAGAGCACAGCCAGGCTGCAGACACCACATAACATCCACCTATCACAAAGCTGCTAGCTGTCCTGCGGATGCTGGAAAGTTGCTCATTCCAGACAACGGGGGCACTGGTCGCTGGTGTGTCACAGCCGTCTTTTCAAGTC
Organism: Pleurodeles waltl; assembly: GCF_031143425.1. Taxonomy (NCBI): domain Eukaryota; kingdom Metazoa; phylum Chordata; class Amphibia; order Caudata; family Salamandridae; genus Pleurodeles; species Pleurodeles waltl. Next base: position 646,452,435 of record NC_090447.1, read on the forward strand.
TTCTTGCCGAAGGTATTAGATGCCTTATCTCCCTGACACCCCAGCACATCTGCTTCCCCAACATCCAGCAAATTCAGCCGGGGATAAAACAAGGCTTTTGCCAATTTGCATGTGCTGGGTGCAATGGACTGAACCCATGTTTGACTTGTCTCACCTGCAGCAACAGACCATTTATACAGGAACCGGAAGCATACACATTCCATATATGTGCAGGCCATAGTGGACCATCGTGGACTATTCACAAACATTTTAGCCAAGTATCCTGGCAGTGTCCATGACGCCTACATATTCAGGCACAGCAGGATCAACAAACACTTCTCGGATGGCCAATATGGCAATGGCCTACTTATGGTAAAGTCAACAAACCTAGCAAGATACACATAACACACCAACCCTGTAGGGCACACAGGACATGCGCCACTTCAAAAACACATGCCCAGGTTAACACAGATGTGCAGTATCAATACATGTGCACCATGCTGTAGTACAGTACAATCAAAGCACAGCACAAACACACACACCCACATGTACCTAACACACTCACAACTTGACATTCACACCACGTAAATGACAGGTGGAGCTATGAACCCTTTGCTAACAGAAGATGTCCACAAACCACCACACATGCCCACAGGTTGGCTTCTAAATATACTTCACACACACATTACACGAAACAAAGAATAGCACAGCAATGCCAATGGCATACACCATGACCATATGAAGAAAGTCACACATAGCCCCAGCCCCCTCAAATTAGCTGTGCAATTCTCTGCCAGAACATACATCAAATGCCAGACAACTGGTGCTAATACCAACGACATCTCATCTACCAATACCTGACTTACCTGTAGTGTGCATATACATCTGCCTGATGCATTGGGTCACACACATAGGAATACCAAATTAGCGGCCATTACATACCATGTGTCAGAATTGTGAGAAGTTGCACCACATCTACTGTAGTGCAACCTCACATGCACCACTTACTGACCCCCAATACCATCATGTCTCTACCGTAGACAATAAATGGCCCACCACCGGTCAGAGTCACTGTTGGACAGTGCAGGTCATGGATGCTATAGTGGGACCCTGTAGAAGTATTTAGGACATGACTGACCTTATATGCACTGTCCTAAGGGACACATTTGTAAAGTAGCTGTGCCCCATAGCATAGCCTGCACTGTGTATGGTTGACAGTATAAATGCTGATTCATGTATTGGAAGCTAGGAGAAACACTGGTAGTAATGTTGATCATTCTAAAACAATGGGATGCACACCCTTGTACACCTGATGGCCGGCATTAACATCAGCTGCCACTCGAGATCACTAAGGGACCCTCGTTAGAGCCCCTAGTGCCATTGTCATGCTCTGCACTATATGTACAGGTTGGCGGATGACTACTCTTTTGTGACTTGATGCTACATTGTAAATAGGGCCCCCTCCCACGCAGCACTTTGTGTGAAAGGGGAGTGCAATGTTTGTTGCCATAAGGATATCCCCCCAAGACGGAGCATCATGATGCTGACTCAGATGTAGGTGTCACCTAAAACCTGAGGCAGTGGCAACATCAAACAGCACCCCGGGTGTGGCCTTTGCAGGTAGCAATAAGGAAATAGACTATGATTTGACCTCATATGAATGTGCCACCTATGCGTGCTGCATACTGTGGCACACACAGAAAGAGCTTATTGCCCATGAAAATAGTATATGTATAGGAAGGTGTCCCTTCCTGCACAGATTTATCCACCACCACAGGGCAGCCATCCTAGCACCCTGGTGCAAGGTTGTCAGTGTTGGTGCACGGCTGCATATTTGAGGTCGGCGCAGGGAACAACAAAGGGTTGCCTTGTAACATATAACACATGGTGCATTCCTGCATAGTGAAAATGATGCAGCACGGTGGTGCCAATTTTGGAGCTGTGTTGTGCACTGCCATTTACTCTGTAAAATGGGCCTAAGTGTTGCACTTCATCTGTACTGCCACATGTCAAAATGGCTGGGATGTCCAGGCTTTGTAGGGCTACCATGTTGTCACTACATCTGACCCAATTGTGTTGCAAGAATGTCTCATGGCCCCTCCAGTAACAGCACACTGCTGCATATATGCACTACACAACACATGGTACATACACTCTGAGCATCAGTTAGAAATCCAAATTAGATGTCCCAGGTCCTTGAGCCAATACCCAAAATTGTCATGCCCAACAACACAGTGCTAGTAAAACTTAGCACAAGGCTAGGAACTTACAGCATACCACAAACATGTCTGAATCACAAACAACTCTGACTAACAACTGCCATGCTACATACTAAACCTGTTGCAAGCTTTAACAACTACTTCCATCTTTTACCTTTGCAGCAGATCAGGGTTACGGCATAGAGCCATGGGTGATAACCCCATTTGCAAACCCTAACACAGCAGCAGAGCGTGCCTACAATGAGACAATCAGGGACACCGTCAGACATGCAATGTGGTAGAAAGAACATTTGGCATCCTCAAATCCAGATTCAGGTGCCTGGATCTGACAGGAGGCAGCCTCCTTTCTGCCCCACCCATTGTGTGTATAATAATCCTCACATGTGCCATCCTGCACAACATATGTGTGCGAAAGAACGTGCCATTGTACGACCAGGTTGCTGACCTGCCTGAGGAGGAGGAGGAGGATGGTGCTGACATTATGGAGGGGGAACAGCACAATACAGCTGCTGGGGTACGCCGGAGACAACATATTGTTGAAAATGTATATACATAAGAGCCACGGAAATCACCATGTCAAGTTTGTAAATAGACACTTTTCCAACAATCCTGCATTGGTCTATTCAATCTCCACTACATATACCATAGAAATGTGACTCTAACCTCAGGGACCATGTAACAATCACTAAACTGACAAGTTTTGTAGCAACATTATATGTGATGTTTACATCATACTACCACCTTCACACACATCACTTGCAGCCCTATCAGCGGTACGTGACAACTGAAGGACACAATCCAGGGACGACTACATATTTTGTACATTCACGCTGCTTACTTGCTAATCAATAGCCCATCACACCCAACTACACCATGTCCTAATAGGATGTATTCAAGGGGCCCACACATGAGGTAGGGGATGTCAAAAATTTGAAACTTACGTTATGTTGGAACTGAACACTGTCACTACTCAGTATGATAGTTGCAATGGCTGCATACAACATGTGTGATGAGGGGGGACTTCATCTGCCCAGGGATAGTAACTAATGGAAGAAGTCGAGCCTGCGCAGTTTATCCATGGAAAACTGTCCTGCCACTGCCATGGGGTACAACCTTGACACAGGGTAAACATGACATCACTCACTGCACAGACACATCTGTGGAATGCACATTGGTATGGATGAGAATTTATGCAGCGAGGGCTGCAGGTCCACAATACAAAAACAATAACTATTGGTAAATGAAATGAGTTAAATCAAAAATGTGTGATCAATGCATATTCTGGCTGGAATGTAGGCAGAGTGTGTCACACACACTATGGCCCTCATTATGACATTGGTGGTAAGTCCCACTTAACGCCATGCCGACCGCTGCCAACATACCGCCTTGTGCGGCAGATTACCACTACCCATATTATGACACATACATAGCAATCCGTTACTATACAGCCACACATACAAGTCCGCCAGCCCAAAGGTCAGTGATAAACTGGTGGTACCAAAACCCACACCGTTAGGCCAACCGAACTATGCCCACAGCATTATTACCCACAAATCACCACTGCGGACATTCAACCGCGGTAAACCATTGGAGGTACATACCACTGTGCTCAAAATACACACAATAAAACAACACCACATTGGACAATTCACACTACCCATACCTGACACACATACACACACTACACCCACACACCCACACCACTTAAAAACACACACCCACACTACCCACAATCCCTTTCAACCCAATACAACCCAAACATATTGACAACTGAGAGAGACAGACCAAGAGCACCCACAGAACCAGAGCCACAAAACACAATTACCCATACACCATCCACGTACCTTACAGCACACACCCCAACACATCACCTCACACACACTCACACACACCACACATACTACACCCATGGTACCACAAAGACACCCCAGGTTCTCAGAGGAGGAGCTAAGGGTCATGGTGGAGGAAATCATCAGGGTAGAGCCACAGCTATTTGGATCACAGGTGCAGCAGGCATTTCATTGCTAGGAAGCTAGAGCTATGGGGGAGAATCGTGGACAGGGTCAACGCCGTGGGACAGCACCCCAGAACAATGGATGACATCAGGAAGAGGTGGAATGACCTAAGGGGGAGGGTGTGTTCCGTGGTAGCAAGACACCAGATAGCTGTACAGAAGACTGGTGGTGGATCCCCACCTCATCCCCCACAACTAACAACATGAGAGGAGCAAGTCTTGGCAATACTACATCCTGAGGGCCTGGCAGGAGTAGCAGGAGGATGGGACTCTGGTAAGTCAACTCTTTACTACTTTCACCCCCCTACCTGCATGCCATCACATACCTCCACCATCACCCTTACTCCCATCACTTCACCACTTCACACACACCCCACCATCACAACCCAACCCTCCTAAAACCAAGCCCTGCCTGCAACACCAATGCATGGACACTCATCACAGATCTGCACGGACAACTGTCACTAAAACATGCACATTAGAGACCATCACCTAGCCCACCAAATCGGTACTCACACAAGGCAAAGCTGCCAGGGCAATAACAACCCTAGAGGGCAACACACTCATGCACAAGATGTCACACGCAGAAACTATAACACTGCTATTACATCCCCACAGGTCCCCCATCCAATGTCACCGGAGAGGAGGTGCCGGCAACCTCCAGTCCCCCCCAGAAGAGGCCCACAGTGATGATAGCAGCTCTAGATGCCTGGATCTAGATGACCAACCTGGCCCATCAGGGAGCTCCGGACAGTCGGTTACCCAGGCACAGTCCCATACCACCACAAAGCCTCCACCCTCAGGAAATACCACCACAGCACCCACCCAGCCCATACCTCTGACCCCAGGAAATGTCACCCTGTCCACCTTGAACTGCCATTGTTCCACTTCCTAGGCCCCTTTGGACAATGCACCTGTGATCCTCATAGACTGGACTCTATCCTGGACTTTCCTCCATCAGCAACCCAGCCCATTGCACACCCCCCTCCACTTATTAGCACCTAATAAACACCCTTGGTAAAACTAAAAGTATGGAATCTGTCAATTGATTGAACTATATATCCGCTTAACAAGCTGCAAACATTGCAATTCAACTGTACAGTAATGTTTTCATAGGTATGACCTGTAGTTGGCTGCAGTCAACACACAAGAAGCCAGAGTGGGGCACAGATATCTGCAAATTGAAATGCCGAAGGGTTCAGTAAGTGGCCATAGTAGTGTGAAAAACAGCCTACCATGTACAATGTCCAACACAAAACTGTCAATGGAAGGTGAAGTTACAGTGTCCTACCTGTGTATCACTGGAAGTATTGTTGAATGATTGCTGTTCTGTTGTCCTCATCCTCATCCTCATCCTCTGCCTCCTCTTCATCACTGTCCACAGGGCCACTGCTGCCACACGCCTATCTCCAGCCTCATCCTCCTGCAGGAAAGGAGGCACCTGGCATCTCAAGGCAAGGTTGTGCAACATACAGCCACAATGATCTTGCAGACCTTCTTGGGTGAGTAGCACAGGGAACCACCTGTTAGATGGAGGCACCGAAACCTGGCCTTCAGGAGGCCAAATGTCCTCTTGATTATTCTCCTTGTTCGCCCATGTGCCTCATTATAACGTTCCACTGCCCTTGTCCTGGGATTCCTCACAGGGGTCAGTAGCCATGAGAGGTTGGGGTAACCAGAGTCACCTGCAAATATAGAGGTATACCTGTTATCGAAACACTAACCCTCAGGGCCCACACCATACTCATACACCAACATATACTGGGTGGGAACCATGGGCTCACTTATTACCCACACCCGGTGCCTCTGGAGTTGAGCCATCACATATGGGATGCTGCTATTCCTCAGGATAAAGGCATCATGCACAGACCCAGGATACTTTGCATTGACATGGGAGATGTACTGGACCGCCAGGCACACTGGTCCTCATTACAACCCTGGCGGTCGGTGTTAAAGTGGAGGTAACACCGCCAACAGGCCAGCGGTTAAAAAAAGGTATCAGGACCACGGAAACCGCCAACACAGACAGCCACTTTAACACACAGACTACCATGGCGGTAGCAACAAACACCGCGACGGTCACCGCCACCATACAGGCGGAAGACAATTTACCACCCACCACATCACAACCCGCCAATCCACCAGCTTTTCCGGGGTGGTACCAATGCCATCAAAAGCATGGCAGAAACAGGAATTGTAAGGGAAACCACTCACCTCTCGACACTCAACGAAGAACCAGGACGCCATGGAGCCCGAGTTACAGGTCCTGCCAATGCTGGTCTACCTCTTCATCTACCAGGAACATCAAAGACTGCTGCAACGACGACGGTGAGTACTGCACCTGGTACACAGGGGAGGGGGAGGAAAAAGAGAGTAACACACACATGCAACATGCAATACCCCCACCCTCATCCACAACACCATACACACAAACACATGCAACAACATTACATATACACCCATAACCCTCTGGAAGAACACAAGGACAAAAGGAATTGAGTCAAATTAGTGATATTTTAGAAATAGGCAGATATACTATGGAGTTTGGAAAACAGTATTAACACAAATATACAATATGTACAGAAGGCCGTACATTGTCCATTCACAAATGTCCGTGGGCCACTGGGCCAAAAATCATGGGCCAAGCCCACACTTGACTCCTGCCTCAATACGGAGAGATCACTGCAGGGGCATCAGGTCGCAAACACACAGGCACCTCAGTGGGATGGGGAAGGGGGGGCACCTCATCCGGAAGATGGGACAACTCAACTGCTCCTGGAGGGGGCTACATGCCCACTGCTTGATCCTGGGGAGTGCAAAGCCACAGTCTCTCAATTCTCTCAAGTGGGTAGTTTGCTCACTGCTTGGTCCTGGGGAGTGCAAAGCCACAGTCTCTCAAGTCTCTCAAGTGGGTGGTTTGCCCACTGCTTGGTCCTGGGGACTGCAAAACCACAGTCTCTCAAGTGGGTGGCTTCTCCACTGGTTCTGGAGGGGGCTTTGTGCCCAATGTGCTTCATCCTGACAAGGATAGGGTGAGTGGATGGCTTCTTCCACTGGTTCTGGAGGGGGCATTGTGCCCAGTGTGCTTCATCCTGCCAAGGATTGGGTGAGTGGATGCCTTTCTCCACTGGTTCTGGAGGGGGTTTGGTGCCCGTGTGCTTCATCCTGCCAAGGATTGGGTGAGTGGATGCCTTTTTCCACTGGTTCTGGAAGGGGCCGTGTGCCCAGTGTGCTTCATCCTGCCAAGGATTGGTGTGAGTGGATGCCTTTGTCCACTGGTTCTGGAGGGGGCCTTGTGCCCAGTGTGCTTCATCCTGCCAAGGATTGGGTGAGTGGATGCCTTTGTCCACTGGTTCTGGAGGGGGTCTTGTACCCAGTGTGCTTCATCCTGCCAAGGATTGGGTGAGTGGATGCCTTTCTCCACTGGTTTTGGAGGGGGCTTGGTGACCGTGTGCTTCATCCTGCCAAGGATTGGGTGAGTGGATGCCTTTCTCCACTGGTTCTGGAAGGGGCCTTGTGCCCAGTGTGCTTTTCCCACTGCTTGGTCCTGGGGAGTGCAAAGCCACAGTCTCTCAAGTCTCTCAAGTGGGTGGTTTGCCCACTGCTTAGTCCTGGGAAGTGCAAAACCACAGTCTCTCAAGTGGGTGGCTTCTCCACTGGTTCTGGAGGGGGCTTTGTGCCCAATGTGCTTCATCCTGACAAGGATAGGGTGAGTGGATGGCTTCTTCCACTGGTTCTGGAGAGGTCTTGGTGCCCAGTGTGCTTCGCCCTGCCAAGGATTGGGTGAGTGGATGCCTTTCTCCACTGGTTCTGGAGGGGGCCTTGTGCCCAGTGTGCTTCATCCTGCCAAGAATTGGGTGAGTGGATGCCTTTGTCCACTGGTTCTGGAGGGGGCCTTGTACTCAGTGTGCTTCATCCTGCCAAGGACTGGGTGAGTGGAGGCCTTTCTCCACTGGTTCTGGAGGGGCCTTGTGCCCAGTGTGCTTCATCCTGCCAAGGATTGGGTGAGTGGATGCCTTTCTCCACTGGTTCTGGAGGGGGCCTTGTGCCCAGTGTGTTTCATCCTGCCAAGGATAGGGTGAGTGGATGGCTTCTTCCACTGGTCCTGGAGGGTGCATTGTGCCCTGTGATGCAGATCTTTGGGAGTGCAAGGTCACAGTCTCTAACCTGTGTACAGACTCACATACTTTGCAGGGGCCAGGACGCACAACAGGCCATGGAGGCAGGACTACACACTGTCCGCCGGCAGTGACGGCTGCTCAGTGGTGGCAGTAGCGGTGCTGGTGTCGGTCCTGGCAGTGGTAGGGGGAGGCTCCAGCCCATCCCCTGCAGCCTCGGACGGACGCCCACTGGGGCTGCTGGTGCTGGTAGTGGTTCTACTGTCAGTAGTGAAGGTGGCGGTGCTTGTGGCGGGGCCGCTGGCGGTGCTGGCCATGGTGCAGGTGCCGGTGCTGCCAGTGGTGGAGGGAGGCTCCAGCCCTTCTCCTTCAGCCTCGGACAACTTCCCACTGGTGATGCTGCTGCTGACAGTAGTGGTGGCAGTGGTGGTGCAGGTGGAGGTGCTTTCTGCGTGGCTGCTGGCGGTGCTGCACGCGGTGCAGGTGGTGGGGCTGACGGTTCTGCTGGTGGGCATCAGGACTTCACCTGCATCCTCTGTCGGCTGAAGTGCCTTGCCTTCGGATTTCTGCCCCTTCCTCACCTTGGCTGATGTTGTTTTTCCCTTGGCTCTGTCAGCTGGATGTTTGGAGGAGGCCTTGCTGGGTGGGTCATCATCCATGCCCCAGCTTCATGCTTGCCCCTTCTTCACCTTGGCAGGTGGAGGTATGGTTTGGTCCTTTGCAGGGGTTGTTGGTACACTGGCTTTCCTGACTGGTGCGCCCTTTGAGCCTCTGGGAGCTGCAAGGTCCACATTGGACGGCGATTTAGTGGCTGAGGTGCTGGGCTGGGTTCTGGACACCCTGGACTGCGGGGAATGACAGGGGGAGGGGTAGGGAACAGGTTAATGTTAGCTAGGAAATGTTTTTTAGACACACTGGGGTGAAACGAGGCAGAGGGTTTGGGAGTGGAGGAAGAGGAAGTGGTTGTAGGAGGTGTCTGTCTGCTGAGTTTGGGTGCAGATGCATGGGCTGGATGCTGTTGTGAGGTGGATGGCTGTTGGGTGGGTGGGTGCTTGTGTTTATGCAGGAGGGGTCAGGGACACACTGGGAAAGGACACAGGGGACGTGTGCATGGATGTGGAGGTGGTGACTGCCAGTGAAGGGTGTGTTGTGATGGGTGTGCTGGTGATGGAGGTAGTGGATGAGGATGTAGTGCATGCAGGTGTGAGTGGAGACGCTACCGGGAGGGAGGTGAACGATGAGGAGGAGGGGGACACAGTGGAGGCAGTGGATGTTGGAGTGTCTACATGGGGATGGTGCTTGTGTGAGTGCCTGTGAGATGAAGTGTGGTGCCTGTGTTTGCCTGAGCCACTTTTGTGTGGTGATTTGGGTGAATGCTGGTCTGAAGGTGTACTTGGGGTGGGTTGAGGTTGAGGGGATTGGGACTGGGTAGAGGAAGTTGGAGGAGGGAGGCTAGAGACAGGGACAATGGCTGCCATCAGTGCTGAGGCCAGAGCCTGAAATGTTCTCTGTTGGGCTGCCACGCCAGAGTGAATGCCATCCAGGTATGCATTTGTTTGTTGCAAATGCCTCTCGTCACCCTGGATGCCATTCAGTATGGTTGACTGCCCAACAGTGAGAGATCTCAGGAGGTCAATAGCCTCCTCACTGAGGGCAGCAGGGCTGACTGGGGCAGGGCCTGAGGTGCCTTGGGCGAAGGAGATGCCCACCCTCCTGGGTGAGCAGGCACGGGAAACACGCTGAGGGGCTGCTGGGAGGGCTGTGCTGGTTGGGCGGGTGGTGGCTGTACCTGTAGTTGAGGTGGGCACAGAGGTTTCCGCCACCGCCAGGGAGCTTCCATCAGAGGAGGAGTTGCTGTCTGTGGTCTCCCCTCCTGTCCCCGTCGTGGTGCTCCCCTCGCCATCCGCCCCACTGGTGCCCTCACTCTCGGTAGATTAAGCCTCCAGGCCTATGTGGGATGTAGCTCCCTCCGTCACCGGTGACTCTGCTCCTCCGCCAGATGATGCTAATGCACATAAGGACAGGGTGACAAAACAAAAAGGGGGGGGAGAGACAGGGAATACACTTGGTCAATGCCAGCAACACCACTACCGTTGGCGTACACAACACACAGGAAGCAGCCCTATGGACTAGGCCATGCCCAACCAGTTCCTAAGATAGTCATCAGCCTATGGGGTACAATGCCTAACGCCATCAGCTGCACACCATAAACCCAAAGGACCCTTCCCAGTAGTAGATGCCCACTAACACTATTGGTGTAGATGTGCCTCATAGCCTGCCCAACAAGGGACCTACCCTGGCATCTTTGCCCTGGCCTAGGGGCACCCATAGCCCCCACCCCACCACCCAGGTAACTCTTAAAGCGCGCACAGCAGGAGTCAGATTCAGTACTCACCCCCTTGTGGCTGTTGTGATGCCTTCAAGCACCCATCCAACTCCAGATAGGGCACTGACAGGATGCGGTACATCAGGGGGGGTCATGGTGCGACGGGAACTCCTTCCTCGTTGGGAGGACAGTGTCAACACCAGGACAGTGCGCGCTCTACGGGCGACTAGAATGCAAAAACCCAACACTCTCAAGGTAATGTAATTTATGCATTGTGCTGATATGTTATTGTTTAACCTTTTGCATTGCAGAATTCAATCCTGAAGACTCATTCTTAAAATGCTTATAAATACTGTTCATTTGCAATGTGTTGCTGCAGGCTTTCAGAGTGAGTCAGAGTGTGGTCCCTTTCCACGGCCTTCTAGAAGCTTTCCCTGCAGCATGCCTGGGTGTGGTTGCGGGCTGGGCCGAGACTCTATAAAAGGGAGCCAGCCCAGCTCCACGTGCTCACTATTCAGAGGTCCCGGTGCAGAGCAGCAGCAACTTCCTGAGCTCCTGTTCCGGAGGCCTACCTTGATCTTCCAGGCCTCTGCCCTTCACACTACAGTGGTGATCCTTAGTAAGGGCGGTAAGACGGAGGTTGGGCTGGGCCCTCTACCCCGTAATCGAGGACGCTCGAATTCTTGGGCCTAATTCTTCATGCTAAACAATTTGCTCATGCGCATGTGAATGTGCGTTTGGACTTTTTATGGCATTTGCATGCTGGCATTCAAATCGGCAAGATGCGCGATTCTTTGCTTGTGCGTAATTCATAATATTCATTGTGCACTACCATTTCCTTGGCAGTTTCATGGTGGCATTCAAATCGGCAAGATGCACGATTCTTTCCTTGTGCGTAATTCATGATATTCATTGTGCGCTACCATTTCCTTGGCAGTTTCATGGTGGCATTCGAATCGGCAAGACGCGCGATTCTTTCCTTGTGCGTAATTCATGATATTCGTTGTGCGCTACCATTTCCTTGGCAGTTTCATGGTGTCATTCGAATCGGCAAGACGCGCGATTCTTTCCTTCTGATTAATTCATGATATTAATTGTACGCTACCATTCCTTGGCAGTTTCATGGTGGCGTTCGAATCGGCAAGACGCGCGATTTGCTTCCTAGTGACTTAACCTTTGATATTCATTGTGCGCTACCATTCCTTGGCAGTTACATGGTGGCATTCGAATCAGCAAGATGCGTGATTCCTTTCTCGTGTTTAATTCATGATATTCATCGTGCGCTACCATTCCTTGGCAGTTACATGGTGGCATTCGAATCGGCAAGATGCGCAATTCCTTCCTTGTGCTTAATTCATGTTATTCATTGTGCGCTACCATTTTTTGGCAGTTACATGGTGGCATTCGAATCGGCAAGACGTGCGATTCTTTTCTCGTGCTTAATTAGTGTTATTTACTGTGCGCTACCATTCTAAGGCATTTACTTGGTAGTATTCGAGTTGACAAGTCACGTGATTTATTCCTTGAATCTACGTTATGTTATTCATGGTGCACAATCCTTCTATGGTGTTTAATACTTATATGAAAACCTGCAATGTGCGCAATTCACTTTCCAATGTTTTGAGAGAACACAAAAAGACCAGAGTTTTAGATGTAATGCTGTGTGTTTCTGATATGTATTCTTAAAATAAGATTCATATGATGGTTCAGAAATTACTCAGATTGTTTCCTGATTCTCATGCTAAAGAAAGTACTTGAATCTGAAAGTTTTATCTAACCTCTCTTGCCTCCCCCACAGGTATTCAGTCATCTAAAAGCCTAGTCATTTTAAGACTATGTCTTAGGTTGTTTATGTTTTCCAGAATGACGATGCTTAGAGTCATAGCATAGTACTGATTTCATGAGATGTAATTTTGATGTTGTGTGTTTTAACCTCTTGCTTCCTACAGGTCTCCTTCCCAGCTGTTCCCTTCCTAATCCCCTTTTCCCCACTTGGACTCTCTTGGACTCTGTGACAAATCTAATCAGAGTATTGGAGCTGTCTTGTGGTGGAAGTGTTGGGAACGTGCACAGACCCCGAGGATCTGGTGACTCTGACAGAATAGTGAGCCCACAAATTATTATCCTCCTGGTTTGTGTATGTTCTCAGCATGGCCACACTGGACGAGCTAGTCAAGGCTATCACCCAGCTCCAGTCAGAAGTGGTATCATCAAAAGATTTGACAAATAGCCTAGCTGATAAAGTGAGTCAGTTACAGGATAAGGTAGAGAAGAAGAAACAAAGTCCCAAAGGTGTGTCTTGGCCAGGTACTTCTTCTCAGACTTCTGGAGGTAATCCGACAAACATTTCCCTCAATGTTCCTTCAGCCATTCCTTTAGCTCCTCCAGGACGTTTCTCAGGTGACCCCTTGAAAGCGCAATCTTTCCTGGTTCCAGTGGAACTACACTTCACCTGCAGACCACATACTTTTCCCGATGCCCAGTCCAAAGTAACTTTCTTGTTATCATATCTGTCTGGAGATGCAGCTACCTGGGCTATTCCTCTTGTGCGTAAAGATAGTCCCCTATTGTACAACTGGAGAAACTTTGTTCATGAGTTTGAGCAAGTTTTTGATCATAGAACTGTAACACTGTCATCAGATCGTGAACTATTAGACTTACGCAAGGGGAATCAGGACTTAGTGACATATTTAGCCAACTTTAATCAGCTGCTCGCTGAGACATCCTGGACAGAGGAAAAACAAGCGGCCTTGTTTTACAAAGGACTCAAAGAGGAGTTAAAAGATATCTTGGCGCAAAGCGGCCCGCAACCTACAGACTGTCAAGAATTAATAAATCTTGTCTTGAGGCTTGATCGTTGTTTAAATGAACGAAAAGGAATGCGTAAAAAGACTGAAAAATATTCCTGGCGTGTTCACGATAACAGAGACTCAAGAACTCTGAAAGAAAGAACGCCTGAACCGATGGAGATTGGAACCCTCAGGAGACCTTTGACCAAAGACCTTCCATTTTTCATAAACCCACAGATAGGAATAGTTTACTGCTATTTGACAGCCACCACCCCAAATCTCTGCAACATAATTTACCTTTCGGTCAATTCCTGAGGTTAAGACGTAACTGCACAGAGGTTTCTGATTATAATAACCAGGCTGAGATTCTGAGCCACAAGCTAGTACAACGTAAATATCCACTACAGATTATCTCTCAGGCCAGAAAAATTACACACAGGATAGTCAGTAGTTTCCAGCCCCAGGCAGAAACAAGAGCCCAAAACCATCCAGAAAAAGTCCAAGTACCAGTCTCTGTGTGGATTTCTGCAGCAATTTTATGCAATTTAGATATTGCATCATATACTGAAGGTGAGTGATCGGGAATGAAAACACAGCAACTACTACCGATGATGCGACATGCACCACCTCGGTAAGGTAATATCACATCTAGTACCATACGATTTTGGAGCGCTACAATCCTCGCAATTTGGAGCTCCTCAGTAATATTCCCAAGTGCCCGAGCTGCCTGATTGGTAACAGCTTCCACAACCCTAGTCAATCGTCTCACTTTCCTACTGTTTAACGCAGCACCCACAAAGGGGAATAACCCTAAATTAAAATCAACATACTGTTGCAGGCTAGTATCCATTTGGTCTACCTCATTTGTACTTATTGCCCTTTTATAACTATTGTTAATGATGTTATTGAACAGTTTAAAATCTGTGTGATACGATGCAGGGGCCAAAAACACAGGGGTTAATAAAAAAGATACATAACACATACCTGACCACCCAACAGGTAGTTGGTAATATCCATAGTTACCGCAAACAAAATATGTATTATGTGAAGCTGTAAAACTACTATTATTTACACCCTCAATAGTTAAAATCAAGGTACAATCGCTTATCCCTACTGGAATTCGCCCAATGCTACTTATACATAAATCTGCTTTAGTTTTTGTAACAGAAATCACAAATTGTTCTTTCTTGTCAGAGTCTCTTATATTTGTGAAGACATATGGTATTGAAACATTGTCCGGTTGCTCTTCCCATTCCCATTTAGATCCTTTGGCTTGGGGATACCCATCTTTGTCTTGGTAGCATACTTTATTAAGGCGAAAAAGAAGTCCGCCCTCTGTACGTTTTCCAGATGCAAACAAAAGCATGTACCAAGCTTGACTAGAACCATTGTGTGAAAAAGGAAGAGGAATGAAAGGTGTTCCTCATTTCTTTTGATGCACAGGAATCATTCCATATACCCAACAGTTAGTAGTATTTGTAGCATTATGAGTATGATGCAACATCTGAATGAAAGTATTATTGAAGTACGATTGACGGTGCTTCTGCTCCTGATAGGGAAGCGTAAAGTAATAGTAATCCTCTTGTACTGGAGAAGTGGCAACAAAAAACTCACGAGCAGGAGCCTTCTTTTCAACAAACCAGGTGATTGTTGCTGTGACCACCAAAACAACAACAAACCCCATAGTACTAATGATCAGTTTGTTATTCATTTTAGCAACAGTGATAATCGACCCTTTCAGAAATGAATTAAAAACAATCGTTGGAGCTCTTATCCCTGGGCAGCCGCTGATTTCTTCACCACGGGCCAAGACAGGTGTCACTACTCTAATGCATTGCTGATCCCCCCCCTTGCCACATTGGCTCTCCGTTTCACTAACCCAGGGCGGTAGCTCAACCAGTTTTTTCAAAAAAAATTCAGATTATTTTCTCGGTCTCAAATTATATCGCGACACTCCAGAAGTTGTATGGTCCGGGAAGACCTCTGCAGATTCGTCAGGTGATATAGCACGGCCTTTCTCCGTAGTCAAAATCTCTCGATGATCGGTCAGCACAGCAGGTTCCACCAAGGTAGGTAGCACTCTCTTGCAGTGAGTACTATGGACCCAATTCTTTCGGTTTGTCACTCGAACTGCTGTCCTTGTCGCAAGGAGCACCTGTTCTGGGCCTCACCACCTTGGTTCCAAGCTGCTTGATCTTTCAAAGGACTTAATCATCACCTGGTCACCAGGTCGGAGTTCATGGCCTTCACCTGTAGATCTGTCAGGAAGTGCTTCTCGAACCTGTTGATGAATAGAAACCAAATTGTTGGTTAACTGTGCCAAATAATCATTCATCAGGACACAAGGTACATCATATACAGAATTTGGCTTAGGAACTCCCCAAATGTTCATTGGCCTTCCGAATACTATTTCATAGGGGGTCAGGCCTGTTCGAGAGTGTGGCACTGACCTAATAGACAATAATGCCAACGGTAATGCATCCGGCCAAGTTAAGGATGTGGAAGCCTGTATCTTCGCTAACTTCAGCTTCAAAGTAGCATTATACCTTTCCACCATCCCTGCTGATTGTGGGTGGAAATCCGCATGGAACTTCTGTTTAATCGCTAATCCTTTTAGGACATACTTAATAACTTCCCCCAACAAAATGAGGTCCGTTATCACTCCATAAAAGTCTGCAAACACCAAACCTAGACAAAAATTATTTCAAAAGCACCTTCGCTGTGGTAATGGCAGTATTATCCTTTGTGGGGTACGCCTCTATCCATTTACTGAAGGCCCATACCACCACTAAGACATACTTTAAATTGTTGCAGCGTTCAAGCTGAATATAATCCATTTGTAGAACTTTAAAAGGTGCAGTTGGTGTAGCAAACGCTCCCGCAGAAGTACGTGTCCCTTTTCCAGGATTGTATTGTAAACAGATCAAACAAGACTGTACTACTCTCTTAGCTGTACTGGAAATTTCTGGATGCTCCCTAACTTGCGTAAGCAACTTCGTTATTGTTGAAGCTCCAAAATGTGCCAGCCCATGTGCCATCTGAACCATAGGTTGTACAAAAGCTATAGGCAATTTCCATTTATCCATCTGCTTATTCCGCAAATAGCCCTCATCATCCAATTCTCCATCTTCAGACTATTGCTCACGTTCTTTCACAGAAGCAGATTTCTGTATATCTAATACGTCTTGTCTAGCATTATGCCAACGTTCAGCTTGTGACTTCACTACGTACATGGAAGTAATACTTTGCTGCATTGCAGTCTCACGTGCTACGCGGTTTGCAAGAGCATTACCTTGCCCTATCTTATCGGTCACTTTCTTATGTGAACTACATTTCACAATAGCTAGTTTCTTTGGATATGTCAATGCAGTCAAGAGGTTATGCACTAATTCTCTGTGCAGTATCTGCATCCCATGGGATGTGAGAAAGCCTCTCTCCTTCCAAAGCAAACCAAAATCATGAGCCACTCCAAAAGCATAGCGGCTGTCTGTATAAATGTTCACACATAAGTCAGTACTAAGCTCACATGCTCGTGTCAAAGCTATTAGTTCAGCTGCTTGAGCTGACTTCTGTGGTATACGAGCTGTCTCCACTACCGTGTGTATTGTGGTGATTGCATATGCAGCTGAGGTCGAACTATCTGGCAACTTCAAACAAGACCCATCAACCCACAGTTCCCCGTCTACATCTAGAAGGGGCGTATTTTGTAAATCAATACGACCCTTTGTCTGTTCTTCAGTAAGGAATATACAATCATGTGTTTCTTGTGACTGAGGCTGAGTCACTGGATATGGCAACAAAGTGACTGGATCTAGTGTTGCACATCTCTTCAGTGTAATGTGAGGAGCCAGCAATGTCAACTCATATCCTTTGATACGAGTGCTAGTTAAATGTTGTGTCTTTGTTTGATTTAAAAGAGCATCAACCGCATGGGGTACTAACACCAACAGCTTATGTGACAAAACTACCCCTTCACTCTGACGTATTGACACAGCTGTTGCAGCAACTGAACGAAAACACCCAGGCAACGCTCGAGCAACAGGATCAAGTACTGCTGAAAAATATGCACAGGGACGCTGCTTTTCGCCATGTGTCTGTACTAAAACTGACAATGCACATCCATCTTTCTCATGTACGTAAAGTGCAAAAGGCTTCATGTAATCTGGAGTACCTAACACTGGTGCTGAACAAAGGGCTTGTCGCAGCTGCCGGAAAGCAGTCTCACATTCATCTGTACATGGGAGGGGCATTGGAGTATCTTTAGTCAAAAGTGCTAGCAAAGGTTTGACAATGTGTGAAAACCCTAATATCCATTGCCTACAAAAAGAAGTAAGACCAAGAAAAGCCCGAACATCTTTCTGAGTAGAGGGTACTGGTATGTCTAAAATTGCTTGAATACGATCTGATGTAAGTACACGGCCCTCCTTAGACAAAAGGTGACCTAAATAGGTTACCTTTGGTCTACAATATTGCAATTTCTTTCGTGACACTTTATGATGGTGTGAAGCAAGAAAAGAAAGTAAGGACAAAGTGCACTTTTCACATTGCTCAGGGGTATCAGCCGCCAACAAAATATAATCGACATATTGTATGAGAGCCACACCTTCAGGCAAAACAAAAGAATCAAGTTGTCGTTTTAACGCTTGACTATAAATACTTGGACTCTCCGTATAGCCTTGAGGAACTCTGCAAAAACTACATGATTGTTTATTCAAAGTAAAACCAAACAAATATCGGCTGTCAGGATGAATAGGGATCGAAAAGAAAGCATTCTTCAAGTCTATCACAGAGAACATAGTTGCTGTTGGGGGAACCAAAGTAAGAAGTGTTGTGATGTCAGATACCACAGGATATTGTGGTATCACAATCTTATTGACTTCTCGTAAATCAATAATGAATCGGTAAATCCTAGTATCAGTATCCTTTTTCAGAATAGGAAGAATCGGACTGTTACAAACAGTATACAGAAATTCCTCAACAACTCCAACTGCAATAAGATCATGCACAATTCGTGTGAGTGCTTCTTCGCCCTCCTGTGAAATTTTGTATTGAGGCAAACGTGGCAATACAGCTCCCTCCTTGACACTAATACGTACTGGTGGAATAATCATTTGTCCCACATCAGTATCTGAAGTAGCCCACAAAGTACTAGGGAGTGAAGCTAATGCAATATCCTCTTTCACAAGACAAACTCTTTCCATCACAGGATGATTATCATTTAAAATAACACACACCCCTTCAGGAGAGCATCGTATTGTAGCCCTGAAATACTTGAGCATATCAAGACCCACAATATTGTCTGGTGTATTTGGAGAAAGCAAAAATGGACATGGAGCAGTAAATTTATCAACATGGAATGCAAGTGGTTGTGACAATGGGCTAGGGGAAGGTGTTCCATCGAAACCTATCGATGTAATGGTTAAGCCAGACAGGGGAGCCCTTGGAATCAATTGTTTAGACAAGGCGCTACGAGTAGCTCCTGTAGCAACCAGAAACTGATCAGCAGAACCCAAAACATGTGCTGTAACATAGGGACCCCTCTGATCTACTGGAACTTCAACTGATTCCTTACTCATCCTAGGCAATCCTATGTATAAGCAGAATCTTGGAAATCAGGCTGCACATGGTTAGACATCTGGTATTGGTTCCGTCTATCAAAAGTGTTAAACCCATCCTGCCCTCGTACATTAACATCAACCCTAGCATGATCATTCGTGCTTCTTCTAGGTCCTGAATAGCCTGAGCGATTTCTCATTTGTCCAAGACCACGTGAACACTGCTGAACACGTAGTGCTGGACAATCGGCAGCCCAATGCCCAAATTTCTTACAATACGCACACTGATCAACAGACAAATTTGAACGAGTGTAAGAAGAACCATAAGATCCACGTCCACCTCTATCACTACTTCTAAAAGGCGGAAGATAAGCTCGAGCCAACATAACCTTCGTCTTTAATTCTTTAATCTTTTTATCCTCGCTACCTTTTGCTTCTAATTCCTGACGTTCATAATACTGAGCCATAGTCAAAAGAGAAACCGGAGTAGAGGTAGTCCATGAACTTTGACTAGCTTTTAGACGACTAGCTATTCCTGGTTACAGATTAGCGACATATTTATCGACAAACAAATGTATGCCCGTATCATCTGACAATAACTGGCCGCTAAAATCATGAAATGCTTCTTCAAAGCGTGTAAAGAAATCAGAGACCGCTTCATCTGCCTTTTGCTTACAAGACGCTAAAACAGTCCAATCTATCTTTTTAGGGGGAATAATCGTTTTTAACTTAACTAATATGGCTGCAGGAAGATCTAGAATCAACTGATATGGCTTTTTCGCAGGTTCCCTATCCCCGTCCATCTGTTCTAATTCTTTCCATGACGCCCGCATTCTTTCCATGCACGATCATCAATTTTACGAACAGTTCTCCACATATCTGGCGGTAATATCAACCAGAAAAATAAATCCTTGTCAGCCAAAGTCATAGTACAAGAACTAATTGCTCCCTCAACTTCCTCATAAAAGGCGGCTGGATTTTTCCGCGGGTCAGGTAATGCTGTTTTAAGTGCCATTACATCTGCCCTATTCCAAGGAGTATACACCCAATTATAAATAAAATAACCCTTAGCATCAACAGAAGTTTTATCATCACTTGTACCCAATCCTTTAGGAGGAACATACAAAGGTGCGGCCTCCCGCATTGGTTTCGCGTGAACTATCATAGTCTTATCTGTTCCGAAGATGGAAGCTTGCACCCCACCGGTCTGAGATGTCCGTGCAACTACGTCCACAGCCCTTTTCTCCTCTTGCAAGCGGACTGCCGTAACACATAATTTCACCAAACGCTTGATTGCATCAGCCACCTGGGAGAAAACAAAAAGACCATCACGCATTTGCTTATGATCAGCTGCTACGTCATCGGGCTCTAACTCATCAGAATATTTCCGATATAGTTCAATAACTTCTGAGCCAAATGCCTCAGTAAAATATAGCTGCTCCTTTTCCGTCCACCCCTTCATGTTGTCTAAATGTTCAGAAGCAGAGACAACGCTACGAATTGTTTTACGAGCAATAGATCTAAGCTCAGACGCACAGTCAGCAGGCAACATAGAGCGACTGTCTCGCATCTTCTGTTGCTCCAACCTGGGGACCTTAGCTAACTCATGAGGGGCAGAAGGAACGACATACAGAGGTGGAGGGCAATCTAATAACAATAAATCATCATGTGGTTTATTAAGGATAGGATAGAGAGGTTGCCTAACGGTGTATTGGCCAGTTACCTATAATTTACGTTCTTTCTCGTCTAGCTCCTTTAAGTCATTTATTTCTTTCTTTCTCCTTTCCAATGCTTTCACATATACATTCTTCCGCTGCTCTTTCTCAAGCAAGGCTTGCTCACGCTTCACTCGTCCACGCACTTCTTTCTCCCACATTCGTACACAGTCAAACATATCTCGCCCAGACTTTGGCTTACACATACATTGTTCCACATACTCAATCTTTCGCAAATCAAATGACCCATGCATAGGCCAACGTAACTCAGGATCCGCACGAGTGTATTTATTCCATAATGTGCTGTACATTATAGAAGAAAGACCATGTTTAACATACATATCTCTATTGGGCGTCCCCTCTGGGGGTGCCGGTTGCGATTCTTCCAGTCTCAAATTGGTACCATTACAAAAGCAACACATCCTACGAAGTGCGCTAAAAACAGGCATGCCAAAAATAGTGCAGAATATGCAATAATATAATCAAAGTAGCACTTAAGGTGCCGTTCAAATCAAAATTAAATTGGAGAAAATTCTCCTCATTACCTGCCTATATAAATTGCAATTTATATATCAATTCAAAGGACACAAATTGACTAGGGGAAGCGCGCCTTGAGCGTCTTGTGGCTGGAGGAGGAGGCGGCAACGGCAGCGGCAGAACAAGCAGGGCAGGAGCCCTTTAAATTTAATCCTTGCGCTCCCGCTCGGCGGGAAGCGCCTCTTGAGCGTCTTGTGGCTGGAGGAGGAGGCGGCAGCGGCAGAACAAGCAGGGCAGGGGCCCTTTAAATTTAATCCTTGCGCTCCCACTTGGCGGGAAGCGCGTCTTGAGCGTCTTGTGGCTGGAGGAGGAGGCGGCAGCGGCAGAACAAGCAGGGCAGGAGCCCTTTAAATTTAAACCTTGGGCTCTCGCTCGCGTGACGCGTGCGGGCGGCGCCCGGGCAAAGCCCGGGCCAAGAGCGGGCCCGTCCTGCGCCCGTCAGCGGCCGGCAGAGGCTGGGCTGGGCCACCCCCCTGAGATCTTCCCCGCGAGCTCAGGACTTTGTACAGAAATCTCCAAAACAGGTACTGTGTTTTTCTTCCTTGACCCTCCGTGACTATATTCTTGTAGCCTGCACCTCTCCCGTTTAAAAAAATCCCCAAAATACTGGGATAAACCCATCTACCATTCTTCGCCCCCATCTTCCTAAAAGCAATTGTTTGTTATTCGACCTCCTAAGTGAACCTCTACCTAGCAGTCAACTACCATAGAACTTCTGTGCTTAAGGCAGCTAGTAATAATGGGAAAAAGGAAACAAAAAGAACCCAGCGTAAATGATACTTTACTTCAAAAAAAACATACGTCAATTCTGAAATTTATCTCAGGAGCAATGGGGGAAATCGACAAACAGATTACCAATGTTGAGGGAAAAATACTTACCCAGAATAGGCCACTAGTACCCCCTAACCTTTCGCCTTTAACAACAACTCCTGAGCATTCGGCAAAACCTTCTGGAAGTGAAACCCAGACTAAAACTACTAATGGTTGTATTCAAGATACAATTGACTCTATCTCAGATGGTGATGACCATACTCCCTCACCAAAACGTGAGAGGAAACCCCAACTAGCAAGGAAGGACATACCATCAAAACAAGAGCCGCCTGTGAATGTTAGACATGGCTCCTCGAAAGCACAACCCAATGCTTGTATCCAAAACGTTCAAACTCGCCCTCAAAACGAAAAATCTGATCATAAGAATAAACCCCATACAGTGAAAGGGAAAACTAGTGCCGCAGAGCCATTGACTGCTCTAGAAAAAATAGTTAGTACACGCTTTGACCAAGTAATGGAACGCCTAACCCAATTGGAGGGAAAAATTGATTATCTGCTTAAAACATTGAATCCACAATTAATAAACCCTTTTACCTCAACTGCACGATAGCTTTGTCATACCGATCTCAACGCTAGGCCCCCTCTAACGCATCAGACCCAACCACCCATTTCTCAGATTACCCAAAGACAAGTTGACCCTTGTGCCTCACCTGAAAGAACTGGCAATGCCCAATCCTACAAAATGTCGCCAAAAAGAGGGGAATACGTAACTATTCCTAAAGTTTACCAGGGTGCCCCTTTAACAGGGAGAGACATACTTGACCTCCCGCCTGCGGCAACCCCCTATGTGGCAGTTCTTGCCAATGTCCCACTCTATCTGGAGCACGGGGGGAATCATGGGCAGCTCTGAGGAACAACGCCTTGAACTGGATTGCAACTCGCCTGAAACCTGGCCTGACAAATAAACTTTTTGAAGACATCAAGATGGTTAGAAGGGTAAAATGGGTGGGTAGAAACCATAAAACATTCAAGGGTGATTGCGTAGTTCTCTCATTTAAAACCCCTACACTGGTCAAAGATATCTTAAGAAGTTTAAGTCCACATCAGATTACCGACCATGGCGTTGCCCTGCTTCCTTTGGGTTTCTTTTATACGACCAATAAAAACCATGATGGACCTGGCCTCTGTCTTGAGGATTATAGAATCAGGCCTGAGTCGCAACATATGATTCCTACTGCGAATAGATTTTGGGGGCTCAGCATGGAAGATACTGATTGACTATTATCTGATAAGGAATCCTGCAGGCTCAAGCACCCTACAGAAACATTGGACCTCGCCCATCTGGGTACAGACAATTCGGCAGCAGACACTGGAGGAGAACGATCGGACATGGAACCCTCCTCTAGACAACCTGTCAATGATGAATTGTTTCCAAGAGCCCTCCCAAAAAAACCTTCTACCTGTGCCCTGACTCCTCTCGTATGCACAGAAACCATTACTATTCCAGGGAAAACTCAGATAATTGATAAGTCTTTTGCGGGCCAAGCTAAAACAATGCATAAAGACCATCTTTCTTTTTTATTTTGGAATGTGGCCGGCCTCCGATCTAAGGTGGAGAATGAGGCCTGGTTAGAACACATCTAGCATTTTCCCTGGGTGTGCCTCCAAGAGACCTGGTCTGTGAACCCGATTCACCTAAATGGCTATAGGACACTACATACTCCTGCTGTTCCTTCCGCATGGGGCAGGGCTAAGGGCGGTTGGTGCACCTTTATATCCAATAAGTGTGATACAATCAAGGACATTTCTCTAATATCTAATACGTTTTATCAAGTGATTTCATGTCATCTAAAAAAATATTGCACAACTGGTGGTCATTAATTTTTATAACAATGTACCTTTTCAACATCTCCGAGTAGTACTTAACCTCCTCCAGGATGATATAGACCGAGTATGTGACTCTTCAAATAAACAGTCTTATATTGTGTGGGGAGGCGATTTTAACATATACCTGTGTCCCAGCTCAACTAAGGGCTACTGCCCTCACGCCCCTGATGGTGATGACGATTCACTACACTTCATACACAACAATTCAGGCAACTCGTTGAATGAAGTTCTATTTAGCCTTGACCTCATCCTATGCAACTGCCTGACTCAGGGCAGGCCACAATTGAAACCCACTTTTAACGGTAGGCAAGCCAACACAACAATTGATTTCATTTTACTATCTAATAACCTCCTCCCTTATGTACTTGATTACGATATTCAAGACACCATATTCAGCGACCATAACCCTAAAACCATAGGTCTCACATTTTCCCAACACGCTCTTATACACAGGGACATGGAAGAGATAGTAGAAAATATTGAACTGGGAGCAAGAAATGGTTACACCATTCGGTGGTCAGACATTGAACCTATGGGTTTTATGAAACAACTAGTGACCAATTATGCTAACGAATTTAATATTTGCCTTGCAGACAACACGAGTCCACGAGACTGTATCGAGGCCTTCATGGTAATTACGGCTGGTATAAAACAGTTTCTTAAGGCAACTTTTAGCAAATGGAAATTGAAAGAGGATAAAGGCTGGTTCAATGCTGAATGTAAACAAGCTCGCAAGAACCTAAAATGTCATTTACATTTACAAAACCCAGATAAACGTCAACTACGTTTAAAGAGGAAGGAGTATAAAAATGCCATAAAGAAAAGAAAACAGAACTTAAAAAATGAGGCATGGCAATCCCTCTATGATGCAAGCCTCCGGAATGATAATGTAAAATTCTGGAAAATTGTGAACTCCCCGCTCCTATGTGATGAAGAAATACCAAAAATTTAAATTGCCATCACGGAAGAAGAGTGGGTTGCCTTCTTTTCTGCCATATACTCCTCAGAAAATTTGGCACTAGAAACAAATCTCCCTAAACTAGACTCCCATGACCTCATCTCACCATGTACTCTAAACGAGGTCACTGACGCTATTAATGCAAGTAAAAGCGGAAAAGCCCCAGGCCCAGATGGAGTCCCAGTTCACATCTATAAATCTAATATCTCTCTTTGGGGTCCACTATTGACGCAGGTGCTACGCGCCTGCTGCTCAACTACTTTCATCTCGACCTGGGCTGAGTCTATAATTATTCCAATCTATAAAAAGGGAGATCGCCATAATCGCGCATGTTATCGTCCTATTTCACTGCTTGACACACTTGCAAAGATTGTGGGACGCATCATTTTAAATAGATTACAAGATTGGATAGAGGAAAATCACATCCTCTCTGATCTACAATATGGGTTTAGGGCTGGCATAGGGACAACGGAACAGG
Source organism: Pleurodeles waltl (assembly GCF_031143425.1). NCBI lineage: Eukaryota > Metazoa > Chordata > Amphibia > Caudata > Salamandridae > Pleurodeles > Pleurodeles waltl. The sequence continues at coordinate 646,477,781 of NC_090447.1, forward strand.
CTCTTAACCTAGAGATCATACTTGGTAAATACACAAGGGCCACTATACCTTGCATTTGTCGATTTAACCTCCGCATTCGATTGTGTGGTGCACTCAAAATTGTGGCCTATTTTGCTGGACATGGGGGTTGATACTACCATAGTCCACTTTATCAGGGAATTGTACGCTGGTGCAAACGCCAAGGTCCGCTATGGGCGTCAAGGGGAATGCACTTCATCTTTCCCCATTGAATGAGGGGTGCGTCAAGGTTGTGTGTTAGCTCCCTTATTGTTCGCTTTGTATATTAACAGTCTAGAGGGGACTCATTCCGATGCCTGTGGTGATCTTCCACAAGTAGGCTTTCGGAAGATCCCGGCCCTCTTGTATGCGGATGGCGCCGTTCTGATGGCCCGCACCCCAGTCGCTTTGCAAAGACTAGTAACAACCTTTGATAATTGCATGGACGTCTTGGGCCTCAAAATTAATCACACTAAAACTTTCTCTATGACATATCCCAGAAGCCGCACAAAGAATTGCCATATAGACTTAAAAGGTGCAAAACTAATCGACACAGGGACATTTTCGTACTTAGGCATTGTGTTCGATGACAAAGGTACATGGGTACAAGCCATAAAAGCGAGAAAATTGTTATTCATGAAAACCGTTATGGCGATAAAAAACTTTTCTAAAAGGGTGGGGAGAGCAATTCCCAAAGACATGATGACTCTTTACAATGCGAAATGTGTTTCAGTAGCACTGTACGGAGCTGGACTTTGGGGATATCGAGACTGCACTACCTCACAGCTGACCGAAAATGCTCTCCTGAAAACAGTCCTAAGTGTCCTGCAATCAACATCAACAGTAGTATGCCATTCAGAAATGGGAGTAACATACCTTACAGATCTCATTCGTGTCCAACCAATTCTACTCTGGCATAAAGTATGGACCTCAGATCCAGCGAGGTTGAACAGGGCTATCATAGTAGATGCCCTAGCACTTACCCACTCGTCCAAAATTCCATGGCTAAATTACATAAAGCACTTTCTTATTAAACTAGGCCACCCTGAGCTGTTTTTTACCCCAGATGAATTGAAAACAATTTCCAGGAAAGAGCTGAAAAACACTTGCCTCACCCACCTGGCCGAATTGAGATGGGATGCGGAGGCAAATAAATATAGTGTCAGGAGAAACCATATGATACAGCAAACGAATGGCATGGAACCATACTTATCCAAAGTCACGAACCCAAGACATCAGTTTGTCCTTCCGCGCTTGAGACTAGAGTCTTTTCATCGTCTCGTTAGTTTTCCCCTGATTAATGATTGGTCTTTACAATTGGAAAAATGTCCCTGCGATAACGTCTCCGATCAAAATACAATGCACACACTTCTCTTTTGCAAATATTATTCAACCTCTAGGAAAATGTTTGTGATACCACTTTTAAAATTAATGCATTTTAAACAATGTCGCCCAGCTTTTTTGTATCTTTTATCCCTTCCGTCTATCATGGTTTGCAATGGATTAGCCTTGTTCCTGTGTTCAGTGATTAAGGCCAGACAATGTCTCGAGGCAAATGGGTGAGACTTCCAAGCACTATATTTGAGATTATTTTACTTGTTTTAATCAATTTGTTTATTAATTTTTACTTCTTTTTTACATTTTTTACCTGTTTCTTTTTATATTCATATTTATATGTATTTTATTCTCTGCATCCTCCCTCCTTTCTATTCTGAAAATTGTTTCTTATGTATAATGACTTTTATGATTGCTAAAAACAATCGAATAAAGTTTCTTTGATGATGATGATGACTAGTCACCCAAAACACGAGAGCCACAGTAAGTAGTGCTACACTACATCACCAAACAAAGGCATCAAAACCCACAGCAAGTGCCTTGAAACGGTTCTTACCAATCACAGGGTGTCCAGGATCCAACTGCCAAGTTCTAAAATCGACCAAATGGTCACTGCATGACGAATGAACAAAAAGGATCTCAGTCGAGGACCGGCGCCACCTGGATGGTCAAATCAGAAAGAAGGGAAAAACGCTGTGGTTGCAATGACTCGGGTCTCCTCAGGCATTGATCGTCCACAGCGAGATCCCAATCCTTCGTCGCGACCAATACGTTGGGCGTCCGAGTCGCCCATGAGTCCCTGTTTGGGCGCCAATTTGTTGAAGTAAGCCTCAGCAAGGCCTACTCGTGCAAGGGGTTCACCTTTCTCTGCACAAAGTCCTCAGACCATGTAGGAAGAAGTTGGCACAGAAACTGAAATAAAAGACAAAGTTTATTAACCTCATGAGGTGGTACTACAGTTCAAACAGCACCCTTTGGTAATGTCTGAAGTAGCACACTGAACTGAGAGAGCATGGTCCTTTTATACCCACGCAGTGGTTAAAAGGGGGTGGTACAATTATAGAAGCAAGACTTGCATACATGTAAGGTCATGTGGAAAATGCACAGTCGACAGGTAGGAGGAGCTAACAGTTTTCACAGACTAACAGCTGCAGACCTTACTGAGCATGTGCGAAAGTGGGAGATGCTAAATATAACTTGTCACTAGGCAGATTTTCAAGAGTAGTTAACAGAAAGGTAGGACAGAGCACATGGTGAGCACATGGCAGCATGTGGCAGAGAAAATGGCTGCCATGAATACAAAATGGATTCCGTGAAATGTTCACAATAGTTACTAAATACAAGATGTCTTCTGCTAATGCTTAATCTAATCGCTGCTAAACTACAACAGATGCATACACAGGATGTGGACTTGGGTGAGAGGACACCATGGTTATTAGCGACACATACTAACTGACGCACAAAGAACTGCATCTACATGATCACCTGTCCATGCAATTTCCGATACATCGTGATGACCACTAGAATGGTCAAAACACGTATCAATGAGCATTGGAGCACTATACGATGTCAACGAGCCGCAACGAAATTGACTAAACATTTCATTGAATTCCAACATACACCTGACGACCTGAGATGGGTTGTATTGGAACGCATTACAAACACTAGAGACTGTACCAAGAGACTCTTTGAGAGAGAACAATGCTGGGTGCTTAGGTTAGGAACACATCGGACTGGACTAAATGATGATATACCCTGGTTGGAATTTACTAATCGATAGTCACAGGGTTCGATCTTTTCACTATGGAGATATCACAATCAATATAGTTTTTTTAATGGCAGCCTCCATTATGCTTAGATCTACGAATATACAACCATTTCTGAGGTTCAACATCATTTTATGATTGTGTTACCACAACTGATTCTATTGTGACTCCCTCTGTTGTCAATGGCTGCATAGTGCACCCTCCTACACTGTTTATGCCCCCTAGATGGCAACTTTCATTTCAGTATGATTGGGATATTTTCTATTTTCTATTATCTTTCTACAGACAGTCCTTTGGAATTACCATTTTGGGGGTACAGCTATTGGTTGCCACCCTTGTTTGACCACAGGTCCCCCTCTGTATTGGTATTCCACTACAATATGGCTGCCATTTTTTTGTTACAAAAACATCTCTACAATATGGCCGCCACTATTTCCTATTCCTAACCCCATTACAAAATGGCCGCCACTCTTTTACTGTTAGGGAATTCCTTCAAGATGGCCGCCACTATTTACTATTCCTAACCCCATTACAAAATGGCCGCCACTCTTTTACTGTTAGGGAATTCCTTCAAGATGGCCGCCGCTTTTCTCCAGTACTCTTTCTAGCTTGATGCCCCACCACCATTTATAAACCCCTCTCCAGCTATGTCTCACTTTTTCTGGGACACGGAGCAGGGGTAGGTTATCCACCCAGTGGCCACACGAGCGGGGTAAATCCTATGTTACCTTTCTTTAAGGAGCAGAAGAGTAACTATCTGTATTGCAGACCACTTTCTTTGCCCCTTCTTGATCCTTGGTAGGAGCTGTCATTAAACATTGGACACTACTATGACCCTGTGTCCTTATTATTAATACTATTGGTGTACATTATTGGACTGAAGATTGTCTACACTATACACATTTTTTGGACATGTTTGACTCGTGATTTAAGATTATTTTGATTTGACGAACAATATTCTACGTAGTTATGGTGATTACCTGTGTCCTCATACTTAGGACTTTCTGTTATTGGACATTTTTGAGCCATGATTTAAGGTTGTCCTGAATAGTTTGAATGGATTTATAATCCTTGAGATATTTATACTTGTTACTTATGACATGTCATCTATATCTATACTTAGTTGACTATACAAGCCTGGACCACTGATGCTTATCGCAATCCCGATGGGGCCCATCCTTTAATACAAGGAGGGTAAGGATTCATCCTCTTAATTGAGAGGAGTCAGTTTGATTTATATTTCACTGTGTGATACACTGCACATTAGGGTTTCTCACCGGAATGAGCTCACTGTGCACATGGTTATATTTGTATTTTGAGTCTGTTCTTTTGCTCTTTGTAGGTTTTTGTGGTACGAAGAAATCCCGTATTGGGTTATAACATGGGGATTAGGTAAGATTTTTGGTCCTGACGAATCGCACCGCTGTTAACAGACATTTTTTGCGAGAAACATGTTGACCCCGATGATAGAAGTACAGTTAGTTCTGTACTCTAACTCTCCACATTCCCCTAATTCAGGGACTTACAGTTTTTTTGTTTCTGAGGGTGGACTAGACATTACTTCTAATCCTTACCCACACTCTGCTTTTAATCATGACAGGGGTCTGGGTTGATTAAATACGATATTTCCAGACCTCTATCCATTTTTATTTTTACATACCCATATACCAATCCCACATACTAGCACTCAGCTACTGGCATTCTGTACACTCAAAAGATCTCCGGCAAAGAGCCCCCACGAGGGGCCCATTAGGCATTGCAGTGCCGACCTGACGAGGAGCAAAAGCCCGATGATGAAGCATGTCACCATTTGGTAAGTGATGGCTCTTGTTTAATTAAGAGCAGACTCTTAGACTCTATTACTTACTGTTTACATTTGTACTAGTCTATTGGCTGGAACTGTGTACTTTTGTTTTTTTGGAAAGATGAAAAGGACCTACGCAGATAAAATGGACAATGTCTCTATTGTGGGCGGAAAGGTCATTTCGTCAAAGACTGTTCAATCAAACCAAAGAACAAGCGAGGTCCAGTTCAGAAGGTTGCAGCCAATGCATCACTTGAGTCAGAAAACTAAAACACCCAAGATGAAGAGAAGGGTTGCTCTTGGGTGTCACTGTGGACCCTTCACAATCTAAACATCTCAAATTGGGATTAAGAGTTCAGGTTAAGAAAAAGACCTATTTCAAGAAGGCTCTAGTCGATTCTGGGGCTATCGGGAACTTTGTTGACGCCCAATTGGTTTGTGCATGGGGGATCCCATGTATTGAAAAGAAGACCCCAGAAATAATCCAGGCAGTTGATGGGGGAACTCTTGACTGGAGGTCCGGTAACTTCTCAGACTGTTCCCTTGTCGGTGATTTGTGAAGATAAAAATCAAACAAAGAAACATAAGGAGAAACTTATCCTTGACGTGATCCATGCTCCCCAGTATGGGATTATCCTTGGCTTGCCATGGTTAACTCATCACAATCCAGAGATTAATTGGGCTGAACGAAAGGTCGTGTTCTCATCTGCACTATGTAAAGAGCAATGTCTCCAAAGGACTCAAGAATCGGAAGTTTGCAACTCTTACGGAGCTACTGCTGCAGAGAAAGAAGTTCAGTTGCCCAAACAGTATTCATCTTATGAAGATGTATTTGATGAGAAAGAAGCAGAAAACTTACCTCCTCATAGATCTTATGACTGTCAAATTGATCTAGTCCCAGGTGCGATATTTCCCAACTGTCGTGTGTATGCCCTGTCAGAACATGAAAATCAACATTTACGAAAATACTTGGATCAATTCTTAGAGAATGGTTTCATTCGCCTCTCTAAGTCTCCCGCAGCTTCTCCTTTGTTTTTTGTTCCAAAGGCAAATGGAGAACTTCGAACTTGTATCGACTATAGGGGTTTGAACAAAATCACCATCAAGAACAAATATCCTTTGCCCCTAATTCCGGTCTTACTGGAACAAGTAAAGAAAGCCAAAATCTACACGAAGCTTGACCTTCGAGGTGCTTATCATTTGGTCAGAATGAGAGAGGGTGACGAATGGAAAACAGCGTTCAAAACAAGATATGGCCTTTTTGAATACACCGTCATGCCTTTTGGCCTGTACAATGCTCCAGCAGCATTTCAATTATTCTTGAATGGCGTTCTTAGAGAGTACCTCGATATATTTGCCATAGTCTACATTGATGACATTTTGATCTACACAGACAATGAAAATGAACATGTCCAACATGTCAAGAAAATTCTGGCAGCCCTTTGTAAACACCATTTATATTGCAAACTAACCAAGTGTGAGTTTCATGTTACCACAGTCGAGTTTTTAGGGGTTATCCTTACCCCTCAAGGTATGGTGATGGCAGAAAAGAAAGTAAAAGCCGTATCCGATTGGCCCACCCCAAAGACTGTTCGTGATGCACAATGTTTCCTGTGGTTTGCAAATTTTTACTGGAGGTTTATAAATCATTTCTCCCAGACAGTGGCTCCAATTACTAAGCTATTAAGAAAGAAAGAAAAATGTGTATGGTCCCCAGAAGCCGATCAAGCCTTTTCAACTTTGAAAGAAGCTTTCTCTACTGCCCCAGTCTTGACTCATCCAGATGGGGATCGACCTTTCATAGTGGAAACTGATGCTTCAGATGTGGCGATAGGAGCAGTCTTGTCACAACGAAACAAAGACACTGGTCAACTTCATCCTGTAGCTTACATGTCTCGGAAGTTGAACGAAGCCGAACAGAACTATGTCATTGCTGAAAAAGTGCTTCTGGCGATTTGTGACGCCTTTAAAGAATGGAGACATCATTTGTTGGGTGCCCAATATACTGTCACAGTATATACTGATCATCGCAATCTTCAATTCATGAGTTCCGCCAGACTTTTGACTCCTCGGCAATTACGCTGGATGCTGTTTTTTGCTGAGTTTGATTTTGTGGTAACCTTCCGGCCTGATAAAGATAATCGCAAAGCTGACGCCTTGTCCCTCCAAGAGTCTACCACGTTGCCTGCAGTTCAAACCTCCAGAGCTATCATTGCTCCTGACAAGGTACTATGTATCATAAAAACTGAAGATTTCTTTGAAGACATCCGCAATTCATTCACTGTTGGAAAATGGCAGACGTGGGCCCAAGCAGATCCCAAAACGTCAATCAACTACCCTTTCATGACGCTTGTTTGTTTGTGCCCACTACCAAACTTCACAAGATAGTGTTTCATTGGTTGCATGTTATACCTACGGAAGGTCACCCAGGTACTCCTAAAACTCTTGAATTAATCCAACGCTATTTTTGGTGGCCTACCTTAACAAAAGATGTAACACAATGGTAAACTACTGCGAAGTCTATGCTTGCACTAAAACAAGTCATTCAAAACTGAAAGGGTTGCTACACCCACTCCCAACCCCAAGTCGTCCGTGGGAGCACATTTCTTTAGACTTTATTACTGGTCTGCCAGTGGTTCAACAGCATTCAGTAATTCTGGTGGTAGTAGATAGTCTCATGAAATATGGACATTTCATTGCCTGTAAGAAATTGCCCACCTGTAGTGAACTGGCAACTATCTTACTGAATAGAGTGGTTCGTTATCATGGACTGCCAAAAGTGATCCTCTCCGATCGGGGGTCGCAATTTGCCTCCAACTTCTGGAAGACATGGTGTAAAACACTCCAAGTGACATCTACACTATCTACTAGCCACCATCCTCAAACATATGATCAAACAGAGAGACAAAATCAGACTTTGAAGCAATACCTACATGCTTACGCTGAAAAAGCACTTCATTCTTGGGCAACAATGCTCTGGTTAGCTGAGTTAGCCTATAACAACTCCTTCCACACTTCTACTGGTGTTACACCCTTCTTTGGTTTGTTTGGCCATCATCCTGACACCTTGCCCATCACAATTCCTCAAGAAAGTTGTCTTGCTCCAGCTGTGTCAGAAACCATTCAACATTTGCATCAAACCCAGAAATTGATTCAACAGCATTTAGAAAAAGCCAAACAAAAATACAAAAAGCATTATGACAAGAAACATTGTGAGGGACCGCAGTATCAACCAGGTGACAAAGTATGGCTTTCCACAAAACATATAGACTTCAAGAAGAAGCACATGTTCAACCCTAAATTCATAGGTCCTTACACTGTCCTTCAGCAAATCAATCCTGTGACCTATAAACTGCAATTGCCAAGATCATTACGGATTCATCCAGTGTTCCATACTTCCCTCTTAACAAAGGCAGTCCAAAAGGTCCGCCCTCATCCAGCTCCTGTTCTAGTACAGGGGGAAGAAGAATACAAAGTCAAGAAAGTGTCGGATTCTAAACTGAGAGGGCGTAACCTATGGTACTTAATCTCATGGAAAGGTTATGGCCCTGAAAATAACTCATGGGTTTCCGCATCTGATATTCATGCTCCAGTACTTGTGAGACGCTTTCATCGTCTCAATCCAGACAAACCAGGCCCTAGAGCGCGTCTGGGAGAGGGGAGTACTGTCAACACCAGGACAGTGTGCGCTCTACGGGAAACTAGAATGCAAAAAACCAACACTCTCAAGATAATGTAATTAATGCATTGTGCTGATGTGTTATTGTTTAACCTTTTGCATTGCAGAATTCAATCCTGAAGACTCATTCTTAAGATGCTTATAAATACTGTTCATTTGCAATGTATTGCTGCAGGCTTTCAAAGTGAACCAGGGTGTGGTCCCTTTCCAGGGCCTTCTAGAAGATTTCCCTGCAGCATGCCTGGGTGTGGCTGTGGGCTGGGGCAAGACTCTATAAAAGGGAGCCAGCCCATCTCCACGTGCTCACTATTCAGAGGTCCCGGTGCAGAGCAGCAGCAACTTCCTGAGCTCCTGTTCCGGAGGCCTACCTTGATCTTCCAGGCCTCTGCCCTTCACACTACAGTGGTGATCCTTAGTCAGGGCGGTAAGACGGAGGTTGGGCTGGGCTCCCGACCCCGTAATCGAGGACACTCTAATTCTTGAGCCTAATTCTTCATGCTAAACAATTTGCTCATGCGTGTGGTGCACAATCCTTCTATGGTGTTTAATACTTATATGAAAACCTGCAATGTGCGCAATTCACTTTCCAATGTTTTGAGAGAACACAAAAAGACCAGAGTTTTAGATGTAATGCTGTGTGTTTCTGATATGTATTCTTAAAATAAGATTCATATGATGGTTCAGAAATTACTCAGATTGTTTCCTGATTCTCATGCTAAAGAAAGTACTTGAATCTGAAAGTTTAATCTAACCTCTCTTGCTTCCCCCACAGGTATTCAGTCATCTAAAAGCCTAGTCATTTTAAGACCATTTCTTAGGTTGTTTATGTTTTCCAGAATGACGATGCTTAGAGTCATAGCATAGTACTGATTTCATGAGATGTAATTTTGATGTTGTGTGTTTTAACCTCTTGCTTCCTACAGGTCTCCTTCCCAGCTGTTCCCTTCCTAATCCCCTTTTCCCCACTTGGACTCTCTTAGACTCTGTGACAAATCTAGTCAGAGTATTGGAGCTGTCTTGTGGTGGAAGTGTTGGGAACGTGCACAGACCCCGACGATCTGGTGACTCTGACAGCCAGCCCCAGCTGGGCCTCTGCCATCTTCTTTGCCCAGCGGCGCAGGTCCTCCCACCTCTTGCGGCAGTTGGTGTACTGCATGTCAAAGACCCCCAAGGTCCGCACCACCTTGACGATGGCACACCAAATACCCTTTTTCTGGTGGGCACTGACCTGCAGGGAAAAGACAGCAGAAAAGGGAATTAGTCACCCGTCCGGACCGTCACACTCATTGCCCACCAGATCCCATCCCCATCCCCTGACGCACATACATTGACCACCTTACATGCTGCACTCTGGCCAGGACCCCTCGGCCCCCCCAACATGTGGATTACACACACAGAACTCCAGACATTCATGGCCCACGCATCATGCTCACAGTGTACTCACCTGTTTGTCTGGAGGACCGTAGAGTAACGTGTACTGGGGTAGGACCCCATTCTCCAATTTCTCCAACTCCTCCGCATTGAAAGCAGGGGCCCTTTCTCCAGACACTCACACTTGCAGTGAAGGTCCTCACCTGTTGAAGGCCAGGTAGCAAGTCAGTCGATAGATAGAAATGGCAGTGACGTCCGCGACGGTGTGTACCGTCACCGCCGGCGTACATCGCCATTGGCTCCTGGAATCCATAGGGCCCAATGATAACCAATGCGAAGTTGCGTGGCGGTCATCGACCGCTTACCGCGAAGACGCACAACGCCAGTGCAATTACCTCATTTCCACTTGTCCCTCCTCACAGGTCAGGGATCCGCCATTTCAGGGGGCCACAGGGCATGGCACCTAACTGCATCACAGCAGACATTGGCACAGCACCTGATTTTAGGGTTCACATTTTGTTTCTGTAAAGTTAAAAAAACACCATTATTTCAATTGATGTGGGAATGTGACCATCTGCTCACTGTTCTCTTCCATAGGCACCAACCGCTGAGGCTGCATATGAGATGGTGGCATCCTCTGGTGTACAGACCCCTGGTGGACCTTGCAACAATGGAGAACAGACACATTATCATTACCTACAGACTTGATGGTGCCACAATCCAAGGCTGTCTTGTACAATGTCCAACAGTTAACTGAAATGTAATATGAACGTACAATGTCTTACCTGTGTGTCACTGAAAGTATTGCCGAATAATGTTGCTCCTACTGTCAACATCTTCTTACTCTGCCTCCTCTTCCTCACTGTCCAAAAGCTCCACCACTGGCACAAGACCATCTCCAGGCTCATCCTCCTGCAGCAAAAGCACCTGGCGTCTCAAGGCCAATTTGTGCAACATGTAACAGGCAACAATGATCTGGCACACCTTCTCAGGTGAGTAGTACATGGATCCACTAGTCAGATGGAGGCACCGGAATCTGGCCTTCAGGAGGCCGAAGGTCCGTTCTATAATCCTACTTGTACATCCATGTGCCTCCTTGTAATGTTCCTTTGCCCTTGTCCTGGCATTCCTCACTGGGGTCTTTAGCCATGAGAGGTTGGGGTAACCAGATTCATCTGCAAATATCGAGGGATACCTGTTAGACACACACTAACCCTTATGGACAAACCCACATCCAGGCACCTACTCATACTGTGTGGGGACCTTGGGCTCACCTATTAGCCACACCCGGAGCCTCTGGAGTTGGCCCATCACATATGGGATGCTGCTATTCCTCAAGATTAAGGCGTTGAGGATGGAGCCAGGGTATTTGGCATTCACATGGGAGATGTACTGGTCCATCAACCACACCATCTGCACATTTAGAGAATGATAGCTTTTTCTATTCCTCATTGCTCGTTTCTCCGGGTGGGGACGACAAATGCCACATGTGTACCATCAGTGGCACCTATGATGTTGGGGATATGTCCCAGGGCATAAAATGAGCTTTCACTGTGGCCAAATCCTCCACCTGAGGGAATACGATGTAGCTGTGCATGTGTTTCAACAGGGCTGACAACACTCTGGTCAACACGTTAGAGAACACTGGCTGAGACATCCCTGATGCCATGGCCACTGTTGTTTGGAAGGAACCACTTGCCAGGAAATGGATCACTGAGAGGATTTGCACTAGAGGGGGGATATCCGTGGGCTGCCGGATAGCTGACAGCACGTCTGGCTCCAATTGGGCTCACAGCTCCGTGATTGTGGCCCTGTCAAGTCTGTAGGTGAGGATAATGTACCTGTCCTCCATTGTTGCCAAGTCCACCAGGGGTCTGAACATGGGGTTATGTCTCCATCTCCTATTCATCTGCAGCAGTTGTAATCTAGGGGGCAAAACAGGTAGCGGCTGGTCAGAATTCCACATTCCCAAACTGTACACTGCATTGCATGTTGTGACTGAAACAGTATGTTGCTGGATAGGCCCAAATGGTGCCTATGTGTACTGTGATTCAGATAGGTGCCATGGCCTGCCTCCCACTAAAATGGACGGAGGGCGAGGGGAGCACCACGGCGGAGACTGGCGGAGACAGTTCTGACAGTGAGAACTCCTATGATGGAAGCTCCCTGGTGGTGGTGGTAACCTTTGTGGCCACCCCAACTGCAGGTACAGTTGCCACCCCCGTACCAGCACCGCCCTCCCAGCAGCCCCTCAGCGTGTTTCCCGTGCCCGCTCACCCAGGAGGGTGGGCATCTCCTTCGCCCCAGGCACCTCAGGCCCTGCCCCAGTTAGCCCTGCTGCCCTGAGTGAAGAGGCTATTGACCTCCTGCGATCCATCTCTGTTGGGCAGTCACCATAGCGAATGCCATCTAGGGCCTGGCAGGCTATTTGCAACAAACAAATGCATTCCTGGAGGACATTCACTCTGGCATGGTGGCCCAACAGAGATCAATCCAGGCTCTGGCCTCCTCCCTGATGGCAGCCATTGTCCCCGTCTTTAGCCTCCCCCCATCTTCCTCTGCCCAGTCCCATTCCCCTGAACCCCAACCTATCCCAAGCACACATTCAAACCAGCATGCACCCTAGACAACCCACTGGAGTGGCTCAGGCAAACACGAGCACCACACATCATCATACAGGCAGTCACACAAACACCATCCAGATGCAGAGACACCAACATCCACTGCCTCTACTGTGTACCCCTCCTCATCCAATACCCTCCCAGTAGCGTCTTCACTCACACCTGCAGCACTACATCCTCATCCACTACCGCCATCACTATCACCTTCACACCTATCACTATACACCCCTCACTGGCAGTCACCACCTCCACATCCAATCACACGTCCCGTGTGTCCTCTCCCACTGTGTCTGTGCCCCTCCTCCCAAAGTACAAAAACGCAAGCACTCAGACACCCAACAGCCATCCACCTCACAACAGCATCCAGCCAATGCACCTGCACACAAACACAGTAGACAAACACTCCCTCTTCCTCCACTCCCAAACCTTCACCCTCTTCCCACCCCAGTGTCCCTAAGAAGCTTTTCCTCTACACCGTTGACCTCTTCCCTACTCCTCCCACCATCCTTCACGTCGGGCCAGGGTGGTCAGAACCCAGGAGAGCACCTCAGCCACCCAGTCCACTGCCACAGTAGTATTGGCAGCTACTGCAGGTGGGAGAGGCTCCAGGGAACCAGCCATCAGCACTGACAGTGTGCCTGCACCAGCTGCCAAGGTGAAGGGCAAGGAGGCACCACCAGCTGCCAAGGGCAAGAGCAAGGAGGCACCACCAGCTGCCAAGGTGAAGGGCAGGGAGGCACCACCAGCTGCCAAGGGCAAGACCAAAGAGGTACCACCAGCTGCCAAGGTGAAGGGCAAGGAGGCACCCAGCTGCCAAGGGCAAGGTCAAGGAGGCACCACCAGCTGCCAAGGGCAAGGGGCCTGGCCCTGCAGGCAGGAAGGACAGGAGGCCTGGTGCTGGCACTGATTCTGAGCCCCCACCACCAACCATTGTGGTTCAGCTATCCGAGGCTGCAGGGTAAGGGCTGGAGCCTCCACCGCACCACTGGCATTCCCAACAACAGCACTGCCACCAGCACTGCCACCGGCAACAGCAGCCCCAGTGGGCAGCCATCCAAGGCTGCAGGGGACAGGCAGGAGCCTCCCCCCACCACTGCCAGCACAGCCAGCAGCTCCAGTGGGCAGCCATCTGAGGCCGCAGGGGACGGGCAGGAGCCTCCCCCACCACTGCCAGGCCCGACACCAGCCCCAGTGGGCAGCCATCCGTGGCTGTAGGGGATGGGCAGGAGCCTTCCCCCACCACTGCCAGGCCCGACACCAGCCAACCTACTGCCACCACTGAGCAGCCATCACCGCGGGCGGGCAGTGTGTAGTACTGCCTCCATGAACTGTAGTGCGTCCTGGACCATGCAAATCCTGTGGGTGTGACACCCAAGTGAGAGATTGTGAGCTTGCACTCCCCAGGATCACCATCAATGGAAGAAGCCATCTACTCACCTCCTCCTTGCCAGGATGAAGCACACTGGGCACAAAGCCCTCTCCAGAAGCAGTGGAAGAAGCCATCTACTCACCCCCTCCTTGCCAGTATGAAGCACACTGGGCACAAAGCCCCCTCCAGAACAAGTGGAAGAAGCCATCCACTCACCCCCTTCTTGCCAGGATGAAGCACACTGGGCACAAAGCCCCCTCCAGAACCAGTGGAAGAAGCCATCCACTCACCCCCTCCTTGCCAGGATGAAGCACACTGGGCAAAAATCCCCCTCCAGAACCAGTGGAAGAAGCAATCCACTCACCCCCTCATTGTCAGGATGAAACACACTGGGCACAAAGCCCCCTCCAGAACCAGTGGAAGAAGCCATCCACTCACCGCATCCTTGGCAGGATGAAGCACACTGGGCACAAGGCCCCCTCCAGAACCAATGGAAGAAGCCATCCACTTGAGAGACTGTGGCCGTGTACTCCCCAGGACCAAGCAGTGGGCAAACCACCCACTTGAGAGACTGTGGCTTTGCACTCCCCAGGACCAAGCAGTGGGCAAACCACCCACATGAGAGACTGTGGCTTTGCACTCCCCAGGACCAATCAGTGGGCAAACCACCCACTTGAGAGACTGTGGCCTTGCACTCCCCAGGACATCGCACAGGACGTCCCCTCCAGGACCAGTGGCATTCTACCATCTTCAGGCTGAGGTGCCCCCTCGTTTCCCGTCCCCCTGAAGTGCCTGTGTAGTTTCAACCTGATGCCCCTGCGGTGTTCTCTCCGTGTTGTTGCAGGAGTCCAGTGGGTCCTTGGCGTATGTTATGTGGCCCTGTAGCCCGTGAACATTGTGGACTGGGCTGCGTCCCTCCATTTGTATGTATGTATATACTGTTTTGATTTTGAAGCGCAAATTTCTAGATTCTTATCTTATTACACTCACTTTAATCTATTCCTTTTTTCCTTGCATTATGCCTGAGGGGTACGGGGTAAATATTTTTTCTTACTGCATCTGCTTATGTGTCCGGTGTTGGGGGTGGAGGTGTTGCGTGTGTGTGTCACTCTCTTTTTCCTCCCACCCTCCCTTGTGTGCAAGGTGGCTGTACTCACTGTGGTCGTCTTTGCTGGCGTTGATGTTCATAGTGAAGAGGAGATAGACTAGCATGGGGAACACCTGCAACTCGGGCTCCATGGCAGGGTGGTTCTTCCCTGAGTCTCCAGAGGTGAGTCCTTTGCCTTCTGAGATATGTTTCCTCCATGATTTTGATGTCATTGGTACTGCCCCAGAAAAGGTGGCGGATAGGCCTGTTGTAATAGTGTGGGCGGTACATTGACTTCCGCCTGGCTCTTGACGGTTACCGCCATGGTGCTTGTTGCTGCCGCTGTGGCGGTCGGTGTGTTAAAGTGGCTGTCTGTGTGGGCGGTTTCCGCCGAGGTCATAATTCCCTTTTTGTTACCGACAGCCTGTTGGTGGTATTTCCGCCGCTTTATCACTGACCGCCAGGGTTGTAATGAGGACCTGTGTACCAAAGATGTACACGTCAGACAAATATGCTGTCTTCACACATGTCTCCAGAAAATCTGAATCTAAATACGGAGACAGATGTGTGGTTGTATTTCCTAGGTAGCGACAGTTCGCCAATCATCAACAATTCCTGATCTGTGTATGCAGCTTTAGGTAGTATGCTCTGTATGGCAACATGACACATCACATACCAAAACACAATACACAATCACAATGCAGAATAATTGCATGGTACTAAATGTTAATATGTGTCCCATACATGTTATAGACTCCCAAAGCACAATCTGGAGTGGGTGCGCAACTATGTGTTGCAATGTCCAATACAATCAGATTGAGTCGGAGTACACCTAGCCATGTAGGTAGGTTGTTCCAAGAGATGAATACAGACTTGAGATGATTTCTAACCGTTACATCATACATTCATGGTTAGAGTCAGCTAGGTTGTGGGATGCTGGAAGAATTGAAGGACCATGTTCCATGGAGGGTGTGGATGGACAGCTCAGAGATACCCACTGATATCACCAAATAGTACACGCCATGTCACCTGGAGACTACACAAGTGCTGTGCCATAAGTCATGATATGTGTACATCTCATAAATCCCACCAATGGTACAGGAACTAACAAGTTTCCAGTAAGAGGAGGAGGTAAGATCCCAACATCACTCAAGTCATATGTTGGATTCTGTCCCCACATCACCACACAATGCAGTTGTCGAAGATGCATACTAAGCAGTAGCTGCCAAATATCTGTGATTGATGGAGGACATAATACATGACTTCACAGAAATGCTAGAAAATAATAGGCAAGTGAACAGACATACTCCAAAACAGACAGTGCAACACATCATTGATTGCAGGTCTATCCTTCCCGTATGTATATTGAGGCTGGCCAGGTACGTACATGACCCAGACATCTTTGGCACTACCATTACATAACAATTGGCATACACCTAGAGCATCTTATGTACAACACCATCTGTACTATGCCAGTAGTTGATCTTTGAGACAACTACACTCATACAACCCCTACACATGCTGCAAATGGAAACAGATGATGAGTCCTATGAATGTGAGATGTCCTACATGTGCAAGCATCCGAGCACAGTACCTGAGAGGGGAAGACCTGACATCAAGTGCTGCATAGCAAACAGCACATTCTGGTCTGTATGAACATATTTGTGCATGTGTAGAACCACTGGGGAATCAGCATAGGCTGCTAAGTTCCAATCATCAATGGCCGAGGTCCCAGCTTTTTCACTCCACAGACCACTGTCCAGACTACATCAACATATGGCATAGTCAGGTGCTTGATGTAGCTGCACAGGGGCAAGAACAAAGTGGAGCACCAGGGGCTTGCAGCCTCTCAAACAAACATGTGTTTCTGTTTCCATTCATACCCACACATTGATGATGTAGCGTAGCGCAGCAAACTATGCCACACTGCTACAGTGGTACCCAGTGGTACAGCAGAGTATGTGACAGTAATGACAAACATGAACAACGCAAATCTGATAGTCCATTTGGAGGCTAGCACACATATACAACATATCACTGCACACTTTCAACCATGATGGCCCCGGCATTGTAACGTGTCAGGATTCAGGACAGTAAACAACCTAGCAGTATTATGATGGTACAGGTAGCAAAACACCTGTGACATCCATATATTATCTCTACATGTGTACCCACATACATATTGAATGGGCACCAGTGATGTGACTGCATATGTAATAGTCAAATTCAAATGTCTGCCCATGATGTAAGATTGTAATGTGACCTTGACCATCCCCTTCAGACACCAGTCTCATAATGTGTTACCAAAATGCACTTACACTTGTTTCTACACACACAAGGCATTTTACATATATCACAAACACTGATGTACATGACATCACTAGCAACTGAGATGCATGGGTAACCACATGGCACACGTGTACCTGAGCAAAAAGTTGGAACATACAACTACAAACCACAGAGTCAACACAAAATGCCACATAACTGATCAGTGGAAATGTGATGTTAAAGCAGGTCAAGTACATTGCATACTCTGTGTCCAAATTGTAATGCTGACACATGACATAGCATGTGTTGGAGTCAGGCCATCTCATATCATCAGTCATGGGTATGTCTAAACACTATTGTCACAGAGTTTACTATGTGGTACAACCACACATTTAGATACCTACACATATCTGCATATAGGGCACATATGTGCCAAACATATGTGGACACTCTGCTGGTACACATATATATCTGTGCACGACGTGCAAACGATTGCATGTTGTTGACTCTGTAACACACTAATTGCTGGAACCGACCAATCACACCCTTACCACATTGCTACATGGACTTCCACATGTGGCCATACCCCATATGCCACATTGCAGCACAGCCCATGTAATATGTATGGTGAATCAGGGGACACTCAAGAACAATACAAAAAATCATGCAAAGAAGAAATGAGGCAAAAAATATGACGCAAATGCACCAAAAACCTCAGCAAAAGCTAAGAAATTTACACATGGGCCCTTAGAGTGAATTCTATGTTCACATTCCTCTTAATGCAGCCTTCTGTGAAATCGACACATAACCGTCATGCGTCAGTGTAAACAATGCACCTGCACTATGCGTCTAAAAAAACCGAGGCATATGCCTAATGCATCAAATAAAAACATGCATAACTGAAAAACGAGATGCAGGGGCACAGGAAGTGATGTAATAGGAAATCCTGCCTACAAGAATGGTACAGTGGTTGTAGTTTCAATTTCTCTTTACAGTCTGTGCCTTTGTGACTGTGTGGTTGTGTATTGGAGTTGGTGGTCGATTGTTCAGTGTGATTGGAAGTTTGTGGTGTCCCTTATGCCTTGTCCTGTGTGATTGTATGTGCATTTTGTCCTAGAAGTTGTAGTTTTGTGAAGTTTTCGTCCAGTTTTATAATTGTACTGTGTGGTGTCTGTCCGAGGTTGATAATTAGTTAGAATAGTTGGGTTAAGTTTCCTTTTATTTTGCATAATAATCTTTTGGGGTGAACACATTACATCTGTCAACATGTCTGGCAAGGGGAGGATGAGTAGAATGAGCTTGGTGAATTCATTTGGCTAGTTGCACACTGCCTGCCAAGGATTCTGCAAATGGGTGGCCGGGTGATCCTCGGCTACCGGACCGAGGCCAGGCGGCTGTAGTGGAGCAAGGTGCTCCACCACCTGAGGCTTGTCTACCAAACAGGCCAGAATGACCACCAGCTGAAGCATTGTTGGGCAGATCTGGTGGCCAGGGACATCATCTGCTAGATCACCTGGGGAGCAAGATAGGCGGAACTGTTGGTGAGTCTCTATTGGGATACTATGGACTGTTTAATGCTTTTGAATGACAGTAGCAGATAAGTTGGAGTACTGCATGCAATGCTTGTGAACAGGTTGTATGCAACTGGTATGGAGAGTATCTGAACCAGTTCAGGCCTGGAGTTCACATGTCCAACAATGATGCCAATGCAGGTCAGATGTCTGATGAGATGTGCACAACCATCACGAAGGCATACATTTCAGAGCCCATAGCGTCACCTGTGAAATGGCATTGTGTCATGTATGAAATGCTAAGGCACTGACATCCTACCATTTTTCGTAGGATTGTGTCAACAAAGTGGTGCAATGCTTGCATAGTGCAACTTTGTGAACATTTCACGCACATGAGCCCTGCCCCAGTGTAGGAGGCTGGCCTGGTTTGTAGTGGGTACCCTAGGTACTTACACCTTATACCAGGTCCAGTTATCCCTTATTAGTGAAACATAGTTGGTGTTCTAGCAGCTTAGGCTGTCTAGAGGTAGCTGTAGCAGAGCAGCTTAGGCTGAATTAGAAGACATGCAAAGCTCCTGTAATACCACTATAGTTACACAGTACTTATACACAATAAAAGAATATACTCAGTGTTACCAAAAATAAAGGTACTTTATTTTAGTGACACAAGGCCAAAAATATCTTAGAGGCAATACTCCTTCTGGAGGTAAGTATTATACACAAAATATACACTAGAGACCAAAATCAGGTAAGTAAATAGTCACAGAATAGGGCAAACAGTAGAAAATACAATAGGATGCAATCGGCCTGGAGGCAACACAAACCATATACTAAGAAAGTGGAATGCGAATCATAAATTCCCCCCTAGGTAAGTGTAGTGTGTAGAGGGGCACTGGGAGTGTAGGAAAACACCAAAGGTAAGTAAAATACCCCACCCCAGAGCCCAGGAAAGTAGGAAAAAAGTACTGCAAGTTTCCTCAGGACACACAACAAGTTGTGAGAAGAGTTATTGCAAGAACCAATCATGACTGCAAGCAACAAATGGTGGATTCCTGTACCTGAAGACCTGTGAAGAGAGGAGACCAAGTTCAGAAGTCGCAGAAGATTCCAGGAAGGACAGGAGCTCCTGCCAAACTAGAAGAGGGTGCAAAAGAGGATTCTCCGGTTAGAAGAAGTCTGCAGAGGCGCACCAAAGAAGATGGCTGCGGGTTCCTGCGTGATACAGGAGATGTCCCACGTCAAGATGTTGCATGCAGGCAGTTTGCGGCGCTGGATTCGTCCAACAAGCCTTGGTTCAAGCAATGTCGCGTTTTGTGTCAAAATGGTGCTGCCTGGACCCAGGAGAGTACTGAGGGCCTCAACTCAGAATGAGGAGGCAGAGGGGGCTCCCAACATTGGAGAGAGCCCACAGATTACCAGGCAGCATCCACGGGAGTCCCAGGACACAGGGACAAATGAGGTGCAAATTGCGGTTGGCGCAGCACAACAAAAGAATGTCCAACGCCGCCGGAGAACAACTCAGCGAGTTGTGCATTGCAGGATGGAGTGCTGGGGACCTGGGCCACACTGTGCATGAAAGACTCTTGCAAAAAGCGCAGAGAGGCCCCAGGACATAGAGAAGACATGGTGCACAGGGGTACTGTGGCAATCGGGAAGGTAAGCTCTTACCTCTATCAAATTTGGACAGCTGGACCTTAGGACAGTCTGGGTCGAAAGGGTCCACCACCTGTGTTCCAGGGAGCACGCTTGTCACCAGGAGAGGAGTCCCATTGTCTTGGAAGGTGCCTGCTGGAGCAGGGAAGTCACTCTGTCACTCCAGGGGAGAGTCCTTCGGTTCATCTGGTGCAGGGTGAAGGCAGGGAGTCATCAGAGTGTGCACACCTTCGAAACTGTTGCAGTTGCTGGCTGGAACTGACGTTTCAGGGTCACAGTAGCCTTTCTGGTTGCTTTGCTGCTTTTACAGTGGTTCCTGGAGCAGTCTGCTGTTGATCCAACGGTCAGAAGCTGAAACAGAGGTTGCAGAGGATTCCTGAAGGAAACTTGGAAGTTGAATCTGAAGAGGAACCTACAGGAGAGACCATAAATAGCCCTGAGAGGGAGATTGGCTACCTACCCAGGTATGCACCTATCAGGAGGGGTCTCTGAAGTCACCTGCTGGCACTGGCCACTCAGAGATCTCCAGAGTGTCCCCAAACCTTGGAAAACAAGATGGCTAATGCCAGGGACACACTGGAGGAGCTCTGGGTACCACCCCTGGGATGGTGATGGACAGGGGAGTGGTCACTCCCCTTTCCTTTGTCCAGTTCCACACCAGAGCAGGGACTGGGGGTCCCTGAACCGGTGTAGACTGGCTTATGCACATGAGGGCACCATCTTTGCCCTTCAAAGCATTTCCAGAGGCTCTGGGAGGCTACCCCTCCCAAGCCGGTAACACCTATTTCCAAATGGAGAGGGTGTAACACACTCCTCCCAAAGGAAATGCTTTGTTCTACCTTCCTGGGACTGAGATGCTCAGACACAAGGAGGGCAGAACCCTGTTTGTGAGGTAGCAGCAGCTGTAGCTGCAGTGCAAGCCACAGAGAGCTGGTTTGGCAGTACTGGGGGTATATGATGGAGCTCTCAGGATGCATGGGATTGGCCCCCCAATATCAGATTTTGAATAGGGGACAATTCCATGATCTTAGACACCTTACATGGCCATATTCAGAGTTACCATTGTGAAGCTACATATAGATATTGACCTATATGTAGTGCACACGTGTAATGGCATCCCACACTCACGAAGTCTGGGGAATTGGCCCTGGACAGCGTGGGGGCACCTTTGTTAGTGCAAGGGTGCCCTCACACTTAGTAACTTTGCACCTAGCCTTCAGTAAATGAAGGTTAGACATATAGGTGACTTATAATTTACTAAAGTGAAAAAGGCTGTGAAATAGTGTGTGCTCTGTTTCACGCAGGCTGCAGTGGCAGTCCTGAAGAAGGGTTTGTCTGAGCTCCTTATGGGTGGCAAAATAAATGCTGCAACCCATAGGGATCTCCTGGAACCCCAGTGTCCTGGGTACATAGGCACCATATACTAGGGTGCCAATTGAATTGGAATATGAAGTCACTAAACTATAGTGACTAATTTGGAAGCAGAGAGAACATAACCACTGAAGTTCTGGTTAGCAGAACTTCAGTGACACAGTTAAGCACTACTGACAACACACACATAAGGCCACAAACTATGAGCACTGGGTTCCTGACCAGTCGGATCCCAGTGAGACAGGCAAAACATGCTGACAAACAGGCAGAATTTGGAGGTAACATGCCAAGAAAGATGGTACTTCCCTACACCCAGCCATTATGTTTGCAAAGGGGGTTTACCAGCCTTAAGCGGGGCAATGGGTATGGCACATATAATTCTATTATACAACTTTGCCACATCAATCATGAAATAATCAATTCCCTATCCCCGTCCATCTGTTCTAATTCTTTCCCTGACGCCCCAAAAACTGCACGATCATCAATTTTACAAACAGTTCTCCACATATCTGGCGGTAATATCAATCCGAAAAATAAATCAATGTCAGCCAAAGTCATAGTACAAGAACTAATTGCTCCCTCAACTTCCTCATAAAAGGCGGCTGGATTTTTCCGCGGGTCAGGTAATGCTGTTTTAAGTGCCATTACATCTGCCCTATTCCAAGGAGTATACACCCAATTACAAATAAAATAACCCTTAGTATCAACAGAAGTTTTATCATCACTTGTACCCAATCCTTTAGGAGGAACATACAAAGGCGCGGCCTCCCGCATTGGTTTCGCGTGAACTATCATAGTCTTATCTGTTCCGAAGATGGAAGCTTGCACCCCACCGGTCTGAGATGTCCGTGCAACTACGTCCACAGCCCTTTTCTCCTCTTGCAAGCGGACTGCCGTAACACATAATTTCACCAAACGCCTGATTGCATCAGCCACCTGGGAGAAAACAAAAAGACCATCAAGTATTTGCTTATGATCAGCTGCTACATCATCGTGCTCTAACTCATCAGAATATTTCCGATATAGTTCAATAACTTCTGAGCCAAATGTCTCAGTAAAATATAGCTGCTCCTTTTCCGTCCACCCCTTCATGTTGTCTAAAAGTTCAGAAGCAGAGACAACGCTACTAATTGTTTTACGAGCAATAGATCTAAGCTCAGACGCACGGTCAGCAGGCAACATAGAGCGACTGTCTCGCATCTTCTGTTGCTCCAAACTGGAGACCTTAACTAACTCATGAGGGGCAGAAGGAACGACATACGGAGGTGGAGGGCGATCTAATAACAATAAATCATCATGTAGTTTACTAAGGATAGGATAGAGAGGTTGCCTAACGGTGTATTGGCCAGTTACCTGTAATTTACGTTCTTTCTCTTCTAGCTCCTTTAAGTCATTTATTTCTTTCTTTCTCATTTCCAATGCTTTCACATATACATTCTTCCGCTGCTCTTTCTCAAGCAAGGCTTGCTCACGCTTCACTCGTCCACGTACTTCTTTCTCCCACATTCGTACACAGTCAAACATATCTCGCCTAGACTTTGGCTTACACATACATTGTTCCACATACTCAATCTTTCGCAAATCAAATGACCCATGCATAGGCCAACGTAACTCAGGATCCGCACAAGTGTATTTATTCCATAATGTGCTGTACATTATAGAAGAAAGACCATGTTTAACATTCATATCTCTATTGGGCGTCCCCTCTGGGGGTGCCGGTTGCGATTCTTCCAGTCTCAAATTGGTACCATTACAAAAGCAACACATCCTACAAAGTGCGCTAAAAACAGGCATGCCAAAAATAGTGCAAAATATGCAATATTATAATCAAAGTAGCACTTAAGGTGCCGTTCAAATCAAAATTAAATTGGAGAAAATTCTCCTCATTACCTGCCTATGTAAATTGCAATTTATATATCTATTCAAAGGACACAAATCGTCTTGAGCGTCTTGTGGCTGGAGGAGGAGGCGGCAGCTGCAGTGGCAGAACAAGCAGGGCAGGAGCCCTTTAAATTTAATCCTTGCGCTCCCGCTCGGCGGGAAGCGCGTCTTGAGCGTCTTGTGGCTGGAGGAGGAGGCGGCAGCGGCAGAACAAGCAGGGCAGGAGCCCTTTAAATTTAATCCTTGCGCTCCCGCTAGCGGGACGCGCCCGGGCCAAGAGCGGGCCCGTCCTGCGCCCGTCAGCGGCCGGCAGAGGCTGGGCTGGGCCACCCCCCTGAGATCTTCCCCGCGAGCTCAGGACTTTGTACAGAAATCTTCAAAACAGGTACTGTGTTTTTCTTCCTTGACCCTCCGTGACTATATTCTTGTAGCCTGCACATCTCCCCTTTAAAAAAATCCCCAAAATACTGGGATAAACCCATCTACCATTCTTCGCCCCCATCTTCCTAAAAGCAATTGTTTGTTATTCCACCTCCTAAGTGAACCTCTACCTAGCAGTCAACTACCATAGAACTTCTGTGCTTAAGGCAGCTAGTAATAATGGGAAAAAGGAAACAAAAAGAACCTAGCGTAAATGATACTTTACTTCAAAAAAAACCATACGTCAATTCAGAAATTTATCTCAGGAGCAATGGGGGAAATCGACAAACAGATTACCAATGTCGAGGGAAAAATACTTACCCAGAATAGGCCACTAGTACCCCCTAACCTTTCGCCTTTAACAACAACTCCTGAGCATTCGGCAAAGCCTTCTGGAAGTGAAACCCAGACTAAAACTACTAATGGTTGTATTCAAGATACAATTGACTCTATCTCAGATGGTGATGACCATCCTCCCTCAGCAAAACGTAAGAGGAAACCCCAACTAGCAAGGAAGGACATACCATCAAAACAAGAGCCGCCTGTGAATGTTAGACATGGCTCCTCGAAAGCACAACCCAATGCTTGTATCCAAAACGTTCAAACTCGCCCTCAAAACAAAAAATCTGATCATAAGAATAAACCCCATACAGCGAAAGGGAAAACTAGTGCAGCAGAGCCATTGACGGCTCTAGAAAAACTAGTTAGTACACGCTTTGACCAAGTAATGGAACGCCTAACCCAATTGGAGGGAAAAATGGATTATCTGCTTAAAACATTGAATCCACAATTAATAAACCCTTTAACCTCAACTGCACGACAGCTTTATCATACCGATCTCAACGCTAGGCCCCCTATAACGCATCAGACCCAACCACCCATTTCTCAGATTACCCAAAGACAAGTTGACCCTTGTGCCTCACCTGAAAGAACTGGCAATGCCCAATCCTACAAAATGTCGCCAAAAAGAGGGGAATACGTAACTATTCCTAAAGTTTACCAGGTTGCCCCTTTAACAGGGAGAGACATACTTGACCTCCCGCCTGCGGCAACCCCCTATGTGGCAGTTCTTGCCAATGTCCCCACTCTATCTGGAGCACGGGGGAATCCTGGGCAGCTCTGAGGAACAACGCCTTGAACTGGATTGCAACTCGCCTGAAACCTGGCCTGACAAATAAACTTTTTGAATACATCAAGATGGTTAGAAGGGTAAAATGGGTGGGTAGAAACCATAAAACATTCAAGGGCGATTGCGTAGTTGTCTCATTTAAAACCCCTACGCTGGTCAAAGATATCTTAAAGTTTAAGTCCACATCAGATTACCGACCATGGCGTTGCCCTGCTTCCTTTGAGTATCTTTTATACGACCACTAAAAACCATGATGGACCTGGCCTCTGTCTTGAGGATTATAGAATCAGGCCTGAGTCACAACATATGATTCCTACTGCGAATAGATTTTGGGGGCTCAGCATGGAAGATACTGATTGACTATTATCTGATAAGGAATCCTGCAGGCTCAAGCACCCTACAGAAACATTGGACCTCGCCCATCTGGGTACAGACAATTCGGCAGCAGACACTGGAGGAGAACGATCGGACATGGAACCCTCCTCTAGACAACCTGTCAATGATGAATTGTTTCCAAGAGCCCTCCCCAAAAAAACTTCTACCTGTGCCCTGACTCCTCTCGTATGCACAGAAACCATTACTATTCCAGGGAAAACTCAGATAATTGATAAGTCTTTTGCGGGCCAGGCTAAAACAATGCATAAAGACCATCTTTCTTTTTTATTTTGGAATGTGGCCAGCCTCCGATCTAAGGTGCAGAATGAGGCCTGGTTAGAACACATCTAGCGTTTTCCCTGGGTGTGCCTCCAAGAGACCTGGTCTGTGAACCCGATTCACCTAAATGGCTATAGGACACTACATACTCCTGCCGTTCCTTCCGCACGGGGCAGGGCTAAGGGCGGTTTGTGCACCTTTATATCCAATAAGTGTGATACAATCAAGGACATTGCTCTAATATCTAATACGTTTTATCAAGTGATTTCATGTCATCTAAAAAAATATTGCACAACTGGTGGTCATTAATTTTTATAACAATGTACCTTTTCAAGATCTCCGATTAGTACTTAACCTCCTCCAGGATGATATAGACCGAGTATGTGACTCTTCAAATAAACAGTCTTATATTGTGTGGGGAGGCGATTTTAACATATACCTGTGTCCCAGCTCAACTAAGGGCTACTGCCCTCACGCCCCTGATGGTGATGACGATTCACTACACTTCATACACAACAATTCAGGCAACTCGTTGAATGAAGTTCTATTTAGCCTTGACCTCATCCTATGCAACTGCCTGACTCAGGGCAGGCCACAATTGAAACCCACTTTTAACGGTAGGCAAGCCAACACGACAATTGATTTCATTTTACTATCTAATAACCTCCTCCCTTATGTACTTGATTACGATATTCAAGACACCATATTCAGCGACCATAACCCTCAAACCGTAGGTCTCACATTTTCCCAACACGCTCTTATACACAGGGACATGGAAGAGATAGTAGAAAATATTGAACTGGGAGCAAGAAATGGTTACACCATTCGGTGGTCAGACATTGAACCTAAGGGTTTTATGAAACAACTAGTGACCAATTATGCTAACAAATTTAATATTTGCCTTGCAGACAACACGAGTCCACGAGACTGTATCGAGGCCTTCATGGTAATTACGGCTGGTATAAAACAGTTTCTTAAGGCAACTTTTAGCAAATCGAAATTGAAAGAGGATAAAGGCTGGTTCAATGCTTAATGTAAACAAGCTCGCAAGAAGCTAAAATTTCATTTACATTTACAAAACCCGGATAAACGTCAACTAAGTTTAAAGAGGAAGGAGTATAAAAATGCCATAAAGAAAAGAAAACAGAACTTAAAAAATGAGACATGGCAATCCCTCTATGATGCAAGCCTCCGGAATGATAATGTAAAATTCTGGAAAATTGTGAACTCCCCGCTCCTATGTGATGAAGAAATACCAAAAATTTAAATTGCCATCACGGAAGAAGAGTGGGTTGCCTTCTTTTCTGCCATATACTCCTCAGAAAATTTGGCACTAGAAACAAATCTCCCTAAACTAGACTCCCATGACCTCATCTCACCATGTACTCTAAACGAGGTCTCTGACGCTATTAATGCAAGTAAAAGCGGAAAAGCCCCAGGCCCAGATGGAGTCCCAGTTGACATCTATAAATCTAATATCTCTCTTTGGGGTCCACTATTGACGCAGGTGCTACGCGCCTGCTGCTCAACTACTTTCATCTCGACCTGGGCTGAGTCTATAATTATTCCAATCTATAAAAAGGGAGATCGCCATAATCGCGCATGTTATCGTCCTATTTCACTGCTTGACACACTTGCAAAGATTGTGGGACGCATCATTTTAAATAGATTACAAGATTGGATAGAGGAAAATCACATCCTCTCTGATCTACAATATGGGTTTAGGGCTGGCATAGGGACAAACGGAACAGGCTCTTAACCTAGAGATCATACTTGGTAAATACACAAGGGCCAAGGCCGGAGCTCTATACCTTGCATTTGTCGATTTAACCTCCGCATTCGATTGTGTGGTGCACTCAAAATTGTGGCCTATTTTGCTGGACATGGGGGTTGATACTACCATAGTCCACTTTATCAGGGAATTGTACGCTGGTGCAAATGCCAAGGTCCGCTATGGGCGTCAAGGGGAATGCACTTCATCTTTCCCCATTGAACGAGGGGTGCGTCAAGATTGTGTGTTAGCTCCCTTATTGTTCGCTTTGTATATTAACAGTCTAGAGGGGACTCTTTCCGATGCCTGTGGTGATCTTCCACAAGTAGGCTTTCGGAAGATCCTGACCCTTTTGTATGCGGATGACGCCGTTCTGATGGCCCGCACCCCAGTCGCTTTGCAAAGACTAGTAACAACCTTTGATAATTGCATGGACGTCTTGGGCCTCAAAATTAATCACACTAAAACTTTCTCTATGACATATCCCAGAAGCCGCACAAAGAATTGCCATATAGACTTAAAAGGAGCAAAACTAGTCGACACAGGGACATTTTCGTACTTAGGCATTGTGTTCGATGACAAAGGTACATGGGTACAAGCCATAAAAGCGAGAAAATTGTTATTCACAAAAACCGTTATGGCGATAAAAAACTTTTCTAAAAGGGTGGGGAGAGCAATTCCCAAAGACATGATGACTCTTTACAATGCGAAATGTGTTTCAGTAGCACTGTACGGGGCTGGACTTTGGGGATATCGAGACTGCACTACCTTACAGCTGACCGAAAATGCTCTCCTGAAAACAGTCCTAAGTGTCCCGCAATCAACATCAACAGTAGTATGCCATTCAGAAATGGGAGTAACATACCTTACAGATCTCATTCGTGTCCAACCAATTCTACTCTGGCATAAAGTATGGACCTCAGATCCAGCGAGGTTGAACAGGGCTATCATAGTAGATGCCCTAGCACTTACCTACTTGTCCAAAATTCCATGGCTAAATTACATAAAGCACTTTCTTATTAAACTAGGCCACCCTGAGCTGTTTTTTACCCCAGATGAATTTAAAACAATTTCCAGGAAAGACCTGAAAAACACTTGCCTCACCCACCTGGCCGAATTGAGATGGGATGCGGAGGCAAATAAATATAGTGTCAGGAGAAACCATATGATACAGCAAACTAATGGCATGGAACCATACTTATCCACAGTCACGAACCCAAGACATCGGTTTGTCCTTACGCGCTTGATACTAGAGTCTTTTCATTGTCTCGTTAGTTTTTCCCTGATTAATGATTGGTCTTTACAATTGGAAAAATGTCCCTGCGATAACGTCTCCGATCAAAATACAATCCACACACTTGTCTTTTGCAAATATTATTCAACCTCTAGGAAAATGTTTGTGATACCACTTTTAAAATTAATGCATTTTAAACAATGTCGTCCAGCTTTTTTGTATCTTTTATCCCTTCCGTCTATCATGGTTTGCAATGGATTAGCCTTGTTCCTGTGTTCAGTGATTAAGGCCAGACAATGGGGGTTATTCTAACTTTGGAGGAGGTGTTAATCCGTCCCAAAAGTGACGGAAAAGTGACGGATTTACCACCAGCCGTATTACGAGTCCATTATATCCTATGGAACTCGTAATACAGCTGGTGGTATATCCGTCACTTTACCGTCACTTTTGGGACAGATTAACACTCCTCCAAAGTTAGAATAACCCCCAATGTCTTGAGGCAAATGGGTGAGACTTCCAAGCACTATATTTGAGATTATTTTACTTGTTTTAATCAAATTGTTTATTAATTTTTACTTATTTTATTAATTTTTTACCTGTTTGTATTTATATTCATATTTATATGTATTTTATTCTCTGCATCCTCCCTCCTTTCTCTTCTGAAAATTGTTTCTTATGTATAATGAATTTTATGATTGCTAAAAACAATCGAATAATGTTTCTTTGATGATGATGATGACTAGTCACCCAAAACACGAGAGCCACAGTAAGTAGTGCTACACTACATTACCAAACAAAGGCATCAAAACCCACAGCAAGTGCCGTAAAACGGTTCTTACCAATCACAGGGTGTCCAGGTTCCAACTGCCAAGTTCTAAAATCGACCAAATGGTCACTGCATGACGAATGAACAAAAAGGATCTCAGTCGAGGACCGGCGCCACCTGGATGGTCAAATCAGAAAGAAGGGAAAAACGCTGTGGTTGCCATGACTCGGGTCTCCTCAGGCATTGATCGTCCGCAGCGAGATCCCAATCCTTCGTCACGACCAATCCGTTGGGCGTCCGAGTCGCCGATGAGTCCCTGTTCAGGCGCCAATTTGTTGAAGTCAGCCTCAGCAAGGCCTACTAGTGCAAGGGGTTCACCTTTCTCTGCACAAAGTCCTCAGACCATGTAGGAAGAAGTTGGCACAGAAACTGAAATAAAAGACAAAGTTTATTAACCTCATGAGGTGGTACTACAGTTCAAACAGCACCCTTTGGTAATGTCTGAAGTAGCACACTGAACTGAGAGAGCATGGTCCTTTTATACCCACGCAGGGGGTAAAAGGGGGTGGTACAATTATAGAAGCAAGACTTGCATACATGTAAGGTCATGTGGAAAATGCACAGTCGACAGGTAGGAGGAGCTAACAGTTTTCAAGGACTAACAGCTGCAGACCTTACTGAGCATGTGCGAAAGTGGGAGATGCTAAATATAACTTGTCACTAGGCAGATTTTCAAGAGTAGTTAACAGAAAGGTAGGACAGAGCACATGGTGAGCACATGGCAGCATGTGGCAGAGAACATGGCTGCCATGAATACAAAATGGATTCCGTGAAATGTTCACAATAGTTACTAAATACAAGATGTCTTCTGCTAATGCTTAATCTAATCGCTGCTAAACTACAACAGATGCATACACAGGATGTGGACTTGGGTGAGAGGACTCCATGGCAATTAGCGACACATACTAACTGACGCACAAAGAACTGCATCTACATGATCACCTGTCCATGCAATTTCCGATACATCGTGATGACCACTAGAATGGTCAAAACACGTATCAATGAGCATTGGAGCACTATACGCTTTCAACGAGCCGCAACGAAATTGACTAAACATTTCATTGAATTTCAACATACACCTGACGACCTGAGATGGGTTGTATTGGAACGCATTACAAACACTAGAGACTGTACCAAGAGACTCTTTGAGAGAGAACAACGCTGGGTGTTTAGGTTAGGAACACATCGGACTGGACTAAATGATGATATACCCTGGTTGGAATTTACTAATCGATAGTCACATGGTTCGATCTTTTCACTATGGAGATATCACAATCAATATAGTTTTTTTAATGGCAGCCTCCATTATGCTTAGATCTACGAATATACAACCATTT
The DNA here is from genome assembly GCF_031143425.1 of Pleurodeles waltl. Lineage (NCBI taxonomy): Eukaryota > Metazoa > Chordata > Amphibia > Caudata > Salamandridae > Pleurodeles > Pleurodeles waltl. Next base: position 646,508,865 of record NC_090447.1, read on the forward strand.
CTGAGGTTCAACATCATTTTATGATTGTGTTACCCCAACTGATTCTATTGTGACTCCCTCTGTTGTCAATGGCTGCATAGTGCACCCTCCTACACTTTTTATGCCCCCTAGATGGCAACTTTCATTTCAGTATGATTGGGATATTTTCTATTTTCTATTATCTTTCTTCAGACAGTCCTTTGGGATTACCATTTTGGGGGTACAGCTATTGGTTGCCACCTTGTTTGACCACAGGTCCCCCTCTGTATTGGTATTCCACTACAATATGGCTGCCATTTTTTTGTTACAAAAACATCTCTTCAATATGGCCGCCACTATTTCCTATTCCTAACCCCATTACAAAATGGCCGCCACTCTTTTACTGTTAGGGAATTCCTTCAAGATGGCCGCCACTATTTACTATTCCTAACCCCATTACAAAATGGCCGTCACTCTTTTACTGTTAGGGAATTCCTTCAAGATGGCCGCCGCTTTTCTCCAGTACTCTTTCTAGCTTGATGCCCCACCACCATTTATAAACCCCTCTCCAGCTATGTCTCACTTTTTCTGGGACACGGAGCAGGGGTAGGTTATCCACCCAGTGGCCACACGAGCGGGGTAAGTCATATGTTACTTTTCTTTAAGGAGAAGAAGAGTAACTATCTGTATTGCAGACCACTTTCTTTGCCCCTTCTTGATCCTTGGTAGGAGCTGTCATTAAACATTGGACACTACTATGACCCTGTGTCCTTATTATTAATACTATTGGTGTACATTATTGGACTGGCGATTGTCTACACTATACACATTTTTTGGACATGTTTGACTTGTGATTTAAGATTATTTAGAATTGACGAACAATATTCTACGTAGTTATGGTGATTACCTGTGTCCTCATACTTAGGACTTTCTGTTATTGGACATGCTTGAGCCATGATTTAAGGTTGTCCTGAATAGTTTGAATGGATTTATAATCCTTGAGATATTTATACTTGTTACTTATGACATGTCATCTATATCTATACTTAGTTGACTATACAAGCCTGGACCACTGATGCTTATCGCTATCCCTATGGGGCCCATCCTTTAATACAAGGAGGGTAAGGATTTATCCTCTGAATTGAGAGGAGTCAGATTGATTTATATTTCACTGTGTGATACACTGCAAATTAGGGTTTCTCACCGGAATGAGCTCACTGTGCACATGGTTATATTTGTATTTTGAGTCTGTTCTTTTGCTCTTTGTAGGTTTTTGTGGTACGAAGAAATCCCGTATTGGGTTATAACATGGGGATTAGGTATGATTTTTGGTCTTGACGAATCGCACCGATCTTAACAGACATTTTTTGCGAGAAACATGTTAACCCCGATGATAGAAGTACAGTTAGTTCTGTACTCTAACTCTCCACATTCCCCTAATTCAGGGACTTACAGTTTTTTTGTTTCTGAGGGTGGACTAGACATTACTTCTAATCCTTACCCACACTCTGCTTTTAATCATGACAGGGGTCTGGGTTGATTAAATACAATATTTCCAGACCTCTAGACATTTTTATTTTTACATACCCATATGCCAATCCCACATACTAGCACTCAGCTACTGGCATTCTTTACACTCAAAAGATCTCCGGCAAAGAGCCCCCACGAGAGGCCCGTTAGGCATTGCAGTGCCGGCCTGACGAGGAGCAAAAGCCTGATGATGAAGCATGTCACCATTTGGTGAGTGAGGGCTCTTGTTTAATTAAGAATGTTTAATTAAGAGCAGATTCATAGACTATTACTTACTGTTTACATTTGTACTAGTCTATTGGCTGGAACTGTGTACTTTTATTTTTTTGGAAAGATGAAAAGGACCTACGCAGATAAAATGGACAATATCTCTATTGTGGGTGGAAAGGTCATTTCGTCAAAGACTGTTCAATCAAACCAAAGAACAAGCGAGGTCCAGTTCAGAAGGTTGCAGCCAATGCATCAGTCGAGTCGGAATACTAAAACACCCAAGATGCAGAGAAGGGTTGCTCTTGGGTGTCACTGTGGACCCTTCACACTCTAAACATCTCAAATTGGGAATAAGAGTTCAGGTTAAGGAAAAGACCTATTTCAAGAAGGCTCTAGTCGATTCTGGGGCTATCGGGAACTTTGTTGACGCCCAATTGGTTTGTGCATGGGGGATCCCATGTATTGAAAAGAAGACCCCAGAAATCATCCAGGCAGTTGATGGAAAACTCTTGACTGGAGGTCCGGTAACTCCTCAGACTGTTCCCTTGTCGGTGATTTGTGAAGATAAAAATAAAACAAAGAAACATAAGGAGAAACTTATCCTTGACGTGATCCATGCTCCCCAGTATGGGATTATCCTTGGCTTGTCATGGTTAACTCATCACAATCCAGAGATTAATTGGGCTGAACGAAAGGTCGTGTTCTCATCTGCACTATGTAAAGAGAGATGTCTCCAAAGGACTCAAGAATCGGAAGTTCGCAACTCTTACAGTGCTACTGCTGCAGAGAAAGAAGTTCAGTTGCCCAAACAGTATTCATCTTATGAAGATGTATTTGATGAGAAAGAAGCAGAAAACTTACCTCCTCATAGATCTTATGACTGACAAATTGATCTAGTCCCAGGTGCGATACTCTCCAACTGTCGTGTGTATGCCCTGTCAGAACATGAAAATCAACATTTACGAAAATACTTGGATCAATTCTTAGAGAATGGTTTCATTCGCCCCTCTAAGTCTCCCGCAGCTTCTCCTTTGTTTTTTGTTCCAAAGGCAAATGGAGAACTTCGAACTTGTATCGACTATAGGGGTTTGAACAAAATCACCATCAAGAACAAATATCCTTTGCCCCTAATTCCGGTCTTACTGGAACAAGTAAAGAAAGTCAAAATCTACACGAAGCTTGACCTTCGAGGTGCTTATCATTTGGTCAGAATGAGAGAGGGTGACGAATGGAAAACAGCGTTCAAAACAAGATATGGCCTTTTTGAATACACTGTCATGCCTTTTGGCCTGAACAATGCTCCAGCAGCATTTCAATTGTTCTTGAATAGCGTTCTTAGAGAGTACCTCGATATATTTGCCATAGTCTACATTGATGACATTTTGATCTACACAGACAATGAAAATGAACATGTCCAACATGTCAAGAAAATTCTGTCAGCCCTTCGTAAACACCATTTATATTGCAAACTAACCAAGTGTGAGTTTCATGTTACCACAGTTGAGTTTTTAGGGGTTATCCTTACCCCTCAAGGTATGGTGATGGCAGAAAAGAAAGTAAAAGCCGTATCCGATTGGCCCACCCCAAAGACTGTTTGTGATGCGCAATGTTTCCTGTGGTTTGCAAATTTTTACCGGAGGTTTATAAATCATTTCTCCCAGACAGTGGCTCCAATTACTAAGCTATTAAGAAAGAAAGAAAAATGTGTATGGTCCCCAGAAGCCGAACAAGCCTTTTCAACTTTGAAAGAAGCTTTCTCTACTGCCCCAGTCTTGACTCATCCAGATGCGGATCGACCTTTCATAGTGGAAGCTGATGCTTCAGATGTGGCCATAGGAGCAGTCTTGTCACAACGAAACAAAGACACTGGTCAACTTCATCCTGTAGCTTACATGTCTCGGAAGTTGAACGAAGCCGAACAGAACTATGTCATTGCTGAAAAAGTGCTTCTGGCGATTCGTGACGCCTTTAAAGAATGGAGACATCATTTGTTGGGTGCCAAATATACTGTCACAGTATATACTGATCATCGCAATCTTCAATTCATGAGTTCCGTCAGACTTTTGACTCCTCGGCAATTACGCTGGATGCTGTTTTTTGCTGAGTTTGATTTTGTGGTAACCTTCCGGCCTGATAAAGATAATCGCAAAGCTGACGCCTTGTCCCTCCAAGAGTCTACCACGTTGCCTGCAGTTCAAACCTCCAGAGCAATCATTGCTCCTGACAAGGTACTATGTATCATAAAAACTGAAGATTTCTTTGAAGACATCCGCAATTCATTCACTGTTGAAAAATGGCAGACGTGGGCCCAAGCAGATCCCAAAACGTCAATCAACTACACTTTCATGACGCTTGTTTGTTCGTGCCCACTACCAAACTTCGCAAGATAGTGTTTCATTGGTTGCATGTTATACCTACGGCAGGTCACCCAGGTACTCCTAAAACTCTTGAATTAATCCAACACTATTTTTGGTGGCCTACCTTAACAAAAGATGTAACACAATGGTAAACTACTGCGAAGTCTGTGCTTGCACTAAAACAAGTCATTCAAAACCGAAAGGGTTGCTACACCCTCCCAACCCCAAGTCGTCAGTGGGAGCACATTTCTTTAGACTTTATTACTGGTCTGCCAGTGGTTCAACAGCATTCAGTAATTCTGGTGGTAGTAGACAGTCTCATGAAATATGGACATTACATTGCCTGTAAGAAATTGCCCACCTCTAGTGAACTGGCAACTATCTTACTGAATAGAGTGGTTCATTATCATGGACTGCCAAAAGTGATCCTTTCCGATCGGGGGTCGCAATTTGCCTCCAACTTCTGGAAGACATGGTGTAAAACACTCCAAGTGACATCTACACTATCTACTAGCCACCATCCTCAAACATATGATCAAACTGAGAGACAAAATCAGACTTTGAAGCAATACCTACGTGCTTACGCTGAAAAAGCACTTCATTCTTGGGCATCAATGCTCTGGTTAGCTGAGTTAGCCTACAACAACTCCTTCCACACTTCTACTGGTGTTACACCCTTCTTTGGTTTGTTTGGCCATCATCCTGACACCTTGCCCATCACAATCCCTCAAGAAAGTTGTCTTGCTCCAGCTGTGTCAGAAACCATTCAACATTTGCATCAAACCCAGAAATTGATTCAACAGCATTTAGAAAAAGCCAAACAAAAATACAAAAAGCATTATGACAAGAAACATTGTGAGGGACCGCAGTATCAACCAGGTGACAAAGTATGGCTTTCCACAAAACATATAGACTTCAAGAAGAAGCACATGTTCAACCCTAAATTCATAGGTCCTTACACTGTCCTTCAGCAAATCAATCCTGTGACCTATAAAATGCAATTGCCAAGATCATTACGGATTCATCCAGTGTTCCATACTTCCCTCTTAACAAAGGCAGTCCAAAAGGTCCGCCCTCATCTAGCTCCTGTTCTAGTACAGGGGGGAGAAGAATACAAAGTCAAGAAAGTGTCGGATTCTAAACTGAGAGGGCGTAACCTATGGTACTTAATCTCATGGAAAGGTTATGGCCCTGAAAGTAACTCATGGGTTTCCGCATCTGATATTCATGCTCCAGTACTTGTGAGACGCTTTCATCGTCTCAATCCAGACAAACCAGGCCCTAGAGCGCGTCTGGGAGAGGGGAGTACTGTCAACACCAGGACAGTGTGCGCTCTACGGACAACCAGAATGCAAAAAACCAACACTCTCAAGATAATGTAATTAATGCATTGTGCTGATGTGTTATTGTTTAACCTTTTGCATTGCAGAATTCAATCCTGAAGACTCATTCTTAAGCTTAAGATGCTTATATATACTGTTCATTTGCAATGTATTGCTGCAGGCTTTCAATGTGAGCCAGGGTGTGGTCTCTTTCCAGGGCCTTCTAGAAGCTTTCCCTGCAGCATGCCTGGGTGTGGCTGTGGGCTGGGGCATGACTCTATAAAAGGGAGCCAGCCCATCTCCACATGCTCACTATTCAGAGGTCCCGGTGCAGAGCAGCAGCAACTTCCTGAGCTCCTGTTCCGGAGGCCTACCTTGATCTTCCAGGCCTCTGCCCTTCACACTACAGTGGTGATCCTTAGTCAGGGCGGTAAGACGGAGTTTGGGCTGGGCCCCCGACCCCGTAATCGAGGACGCTCGAATTCTTGGGCCTAATTCTTCATGCTAAACAATTTGCTCATGCTTGTGGTGCACAATCCTTCTATGGTGTTTAATACTTATATGAAAACCTGCAATGTGCGCAATTCACTTTCCAATGTTTTGAGAGAACACAAAAAGACCAGAGTTTTAGATGTAATGCTGTGTGTTTCTGATATGTATTCTTATAATAAGATTCATATGATGGTTCAGAAATTACTCAGATTGTTTCCTGATTCTCATGCTAAAGAAAGTACTTGAATCTGAAACTTTTATCTAACCTCTCTTGCTTCCCCCACAGGTATTCAGTCATCTAAAAGCCTAGTCATTTTAAGACTATTTCTTAGGTTGTTTATGTTTTCCAGAATGACGATGCTTAGAGTCATAGCATAGTACTGATTTCATGAGATGTAATTTTGATATTGTGTGTTTTAACCTCTTGCTTCCTACAGGTCTCCTTCCCAGCTGTTCCCTTCCTAATCCCCTTTTCCCCACTTGGACTCTCTTAGACTCTGTGACAAATCTAGTCAGAGTATTGGAGCTGTCTTGTGGTGGAAGTGTTGGGAACGTGCACAGACCCCGAGGATCTGGCGACTCTGACAGCCAGCCCCAGCTGGGCTTCTGCCATCTTCTTTGCCCAGCGGCGCAGGTCCTCCCACCTCTTGCGGCAGTTGGTGTACTGCATGTCAAAGACCCCCAAGGTCCGCACCACCTTGACGATGGCACACCAAATACCCTTTTTCTGGTGGCACTGACCTGCAGGGAAAAGACAGCAGAAAAGGGAATGAGTCACCCGTCCGGACCGTCACACTCATTGCCCACCAGATCCCACCCATCCCCTGACGCACATACATTGACCACCTTACATGCTGCACTTTGGCCAGGACCCTTCGCCCCCCCCCAACATGTGGATTACACACACAGCACTCCAGACATTCATGGCCCACGCATCATGCTCACAGTGTACTCACCTGTTTGTCTGGAGGACCGTAGAGTAATGTGTACTGAGGTAGGACCCCATCCCCCAGTTTCTCCAACTCCTCCGCATTGATGGCAGGGGCCCTTTCTCCAGACACTCACACTTGCAGTGAAGGTCCTCACCCGTTGATGGCCAGGTAGCAAGTGAGTGGATAGATAGATATGGCGGTGACGTCCGTGACGGTGTGTACCATCACCGCCAGCGTACATCGCCATTGGCTCCTGGAATCCATAGGGCCCAATGATAACCAATGCGAAGTTGCGCGGCGGTCATCGAACGCTTACCGCGAAGACGCACAACGCCAGCGCAATTACCTCATTTCCACTTGTCCCTCCTCACAGGTCAGGGATCTGCCATTTCAGGGGGCCACAGGGCATGGCACCTAACTGCATCACAGCAGACATTGGCACGGCAACTGATTTTAGGGTTCACATTTTGTTTCTGTAAAGTTAAAAAAACACCATTATTTCAATTGATGTGGGAATGTGACCATCTGCTCACTGTTCTCTTCCATAGGCACCAACCGCTGAGGCTGCATATGAGATGGCGGCATCCTCAGGTGTACAGACCCCTGGTGGACCTTGCAACAATGGAGGACAGACACATTATCATTACCTACAGACTTGATGGTGCCACAATCCAAGGCTGTCTTGTACAATGTCCAACAGTTAACTGAAATGTAATATGAACGTACAATGTCTTACCTGTGTGTCACTGAAAGTATTGCCGAATAATGTTGCTCCTATTGTCAACATCTTCTTACTCTGCCTCCTCTTCCTCACTGTCCAAAAGCTCCACCACTGCCACAAGACCATCTCCGGGCTCATCCTCCTGCAGCAAAGGGACTTGGCATCTCAAGGCCAATTTGTGCAACATGTAACAGGCAACAATGATCTGGCACACCTTCTTAGGTGAGTAGTACATGGATCCACCAGTCAGATGGAGGCACCGGAATCTGGCCTTCAGGAGGCCGAAGGTCCGTTCTATAATCCTCCTTGTACACCCATGTGCCTCCTTGTAACGTTCCTCTGCCCTTGTCCTGGCATTCCTCACTGGGGTCAGTAGCCATGAGAGGTTGGGGTAACCAGATTCATCTGCAAATATCGAGGGATACCTGTTAGACACACAGAGATCAGAGATCTCCAGAGTGTCCCCAAACCTTGGAAAACAAGATGGCTAATGCCAGGGACACACTGGAGGAGCTCTGGGTACCACCCCTGGGATGGTGATGGACAGGGGAGTGGTCACTCCCCTTTCCTTTGTCCAGTTCCACACCAGAGCAGGGACTGGGGGTCCCTGAACCGGTGTAGACTGGCTTATGCAAAGGAGGGCACCATCTTTGCCCTTCAAAGCATTTCCAGAGGCTCTGAGAGGCTACCCCTCCCAAGCCGGTAACACCTATTTCCAAATGGAGAGGGTGTAACACACTCCTCCCAAAGGAAATGCTTTGTTCTACCTTCCTGGGACTGAGCTGCTCAGACACAAGGAAGGCAGAACCCTGTCTGTGAGGTGGCAGCAGCTATAGCTGCAGTGCAAGCCACAGAGAGCTGGTTTGGCAGTACTGGGGGTATATGATGGAGCCCCCAGGATGCATGGGATTGGCCCCCAATATGAGATTTTGAATAGGGGACAATTCCATGATCTTAGACACCTTACATGGCCATATTCAGAGTTACCATTGTGAAGCTACATATAGATATAGACCTATATGTAGTGCACACGTGTAATGGCATCCCACACTCACGAAGTCTGGGGAATTGGCCCTGGACAGCGTGGGGGCACCTTTGTTAGTGCAAGGGTGCCCTCACACTTAGTAACTTTGCACCTAGCCTTCAGTAAATGAAGGTTAGACATATAGGTGACTTATAATTTACTAAAGTGAAAAAGGCTGTGAAATAGTGTGTGCTCTGTTTCACGCAGGCTGCAGTGGCAGTCCTGAAGAAGGGTTTGTCTGAGCTCCTTATGGGTGGCAAAATAAATGCTGCAGCCCATAGGGATCTCCTGGAACCCCAGTGCCCTGGGTACCTAGGCACCATATACTAGGGTGCCAATTGAATTGGAATATGAAGTCACTAAACTATAATGACTAATTTGGAAGCAGAGAGAGCATAAGCACTGAAGTTCTGGTTAGCAGAACTTCAGTGACACAGTTAAGCACCACTGACAACACACACATTAGTCCACAAACTATGAGCACTGGGTTCCTGACCAGTCAGATCCCAGTGAGACAGGCAAAACATGCTGATAAACAGGCAGAATTTGGGGGTAACATGCCAAGAAAGATGGTACTTCCCTACACCCAGCCATTATGTTTGCATAGGGGGTTTACCAGCCTTAAGGGGGGCGATGGGTATGGCACATATAATTCTATTATACAACTTTGCCACATTCATCATGAAATAATCAATTCACTATCATTGCAGACATTCAAAAGAACTGCACTTCAATTACAAAGCGCCTCTGGGTGCCTTGCAGGACTAGCTTAAGTAATTGAGTTGTAAGTCTTGCAAAGTGACAGGGTAGTGCCATGTATTTATTACACAACTCCCCTTTACACCATATTGCGCCGTTTTGTATAGACGGCCCACTCATGGTATTGTCAGGGGTGTGCTAAGGGGCACACCTCATGTGGGGCAGCACTAGGGGCCGGATTCATGAGAGGTTATAATCGCCCTTGCATCATTGTGTTACACATTAGCAGCACACAATTAATATCAAACACATGATTTGTTATTTAGCATTGGTTTTGAGTCAGACAATGACGCAAAGGTGGCGCTTACTTTCATTACTCAAGTCCCAGGTGCTGCACCATTGTTGTCCTATTGGCCCCTTTGTGTCATTAGGCAAGGCCATGTAAGGGAGATTGAACATGAATTGGGAAGTGTAAGAAGTTGGCTCTGTATGTACTATCTCAAAGTAAGAAATAGCATGCACAGAGTCCAAGGGTTCCCCTTAGAGGTAAGATAGTGGCAAAAAGAGATAATTCTAATGCTCTATTTTGTGGTAGTGTGGTCGAGCAGTAGGCTTATCAGAGGGTAGTGTTAAGCATTTGTTGTACACACACAGGCAATAAATGAGGAACACACACTCAAAGACAATTCCAGGCCAATAGGTTTTTATTAAGAACCACAGGTTCAAGATTTACAAACAATACTTTAAATGAAAGGTATTTCACTTAGGAACTTTAGGAACTTTGAATTAGCAAAATGGCATATACAGTTTTCACACAAATGGCAATAAGCTATTTTAAAACTGGACACAGTGCAATTTTCAACAGTTCCTGGGGGAGGTAAGTGTTTGTTAGTTTTGCAGGTAAGTAAACCACCTACAGGGTTCAAAGTTGGGTCCAACGTAGCCCACCGTTGGGGGTTCAGGGCAACCCCAAAGTTACCACACCAGCAGCTTAGGGCCGGTCAGGTGCAGAGGTCAAAGTGGTGCCCAAAACACATAGGCTTCAATGGAGAAGGGGGTGCCCCGGTTCCAGTCTGCCAGCAGGTAAGTACCCGAGTCTTCGGAGGGCAGACCAGGGGGGTTTTGTAGGGCACCGGGGGGGACACAAGTCAGCACAAAAAGTACACCCTCAGCGGCACAAGGCGGGCGGGTGCAGAGTGCAAAAAGGCTTCAGGTTTGCAATGTAGTTCAATGGGAGACCCAGGGGTCTCTTCAGCGAAGTAGGCAGGCAAGGGGGGGGCTCCTCGGGGTAGCCACCACCTGGGCAAGGGAAAGGGCCACCTGGGGGTCGCTACTGCACTGGAGGTCGGATCCTTCAGGTCCTGGGGGCTGCGGGTGCAGTGTCCTTACCAGGCGTCTGGTTCTTAGAAGCAGGCAGTCGCGGTCAGGGGGAGCCTCTGGATTCCCTATGCAGGCGTCTTTGTGGGGGCTCAGGGTGGTCAACTCTGGCTACTCACGGGCTCGCAATCGCCAGGGAGTCCTCCCTGTAGTGTTGGTTCTCCACAAGTCGAGCCAGGGGCGTCGGGTGCAGAGTGCAAAGTCTCACGCCTCCAGCGGGAAACGTGTGTTCTTTAACAGTTGCTTCTTTGTTGCAAAGATGTTTCTTCTTTGCAGCAGAGCCGCTGTCCTCAGGAGATCTTGGTCCTTTTAGATGCAGGGTAGTCCTCTGAGGCTTCAGAGGTCGCTGGACCCTGTGGAACGCGTCGCTGTTGCAGTTTTTCTTGAAGTGGGGATACAGGCCGGTAGAGCTGGGGCCAAAGCAGTTGGTGTCTCCGTCTTCTCTGCAGGGCTTTCAGGTCAGCAGTCCTTCTTCGTCTTAGGTTGCAGGAATCTATCTTGCTAGGTTCTGGGAGCCCCTAAATACTCAATTTAGGGGGGTGTTTAGGTCTGGGGGGTTAGTAGCCAATGGCTACTAGCCCTGAGGGTGGCTACACCCTCTTTGTGCCTCCTCCCTGAGGGGAGGGGGGCACATCCCTAATCCTATTGGGGGAATCCTCCATCTGCAAGATGGAGGATTTCTAAAAGTCAGAGTCACCCCAGCTCAGGACACCTTAGGGGCTGTCCTGACTGGCCAGTGACTCCTCCTTGTTTTTCTCATTATCTCCTCCGGCCTTGCCGCCAAACGTGGGGCCGTGGCCGGAGGGTGCGGGCAACTCCACTAGCTGGAGTGCCCTGGGGTGCTGTAACAAAGGGGGTGAGCCATTGAGGCTCACCACCAGGTGTTGCAGTTCCTGCAGGGGGAGGTGAGAAGCACCTCCACCCAGTACAGGCTTTGTTACTAGCCACAGAGTGACAAAGGCATTCTCCCCATGTGGCCAGCAACATGTCTGGTGTGTGGCAGGCTGCTAAAACTAGTCAGCCCACACTGGAAGTCGGGTATGGTTTCAGGGGGCATCTCTAAGATGCCCTCTGGGGTGTATTTTACAATAAAATGTACACTGGCATCAGTGTGCATTTATTGTGCTGAGAAGTTTGATACCAAACTTCCCAGTTTTCAGTGTAGCCATTATGGTGCTGTGGAGTTCGTGTATGACAGACTCCCAGACCATATAATCTTACAATGTCTAAGGTTTTGCTTAGACACTGTAGGGGCATAGTGCTCATGCACCTATGCCCTCACCTATGGTATAGTGCACCCTGTCTTAGGGCTGTAAGGCCTGCTAGAGGGGTAACTTATCTATGCCATAGGCAGTGTGAGGTTGGCATGGCACCCTGAGGGTAGTGCCATGTCGACTTAGTCATTTTCTCCCCACCAGCACACACAAGCTAGCAGGCAGTGTGTCTGTGCTGAGTGAGGGGTCCCCAGGGTGGCATAAGACATGCTGCAGCCCTTAGAGACCTTCCCTGGCATCAGGGCCCTTGGTACCAGGGGTACCAGTTACAAGGGACTTACCTGGATGCCAGGGTGTACCAATTGTGGAAACAAAGGTACAGGTTAGGGAAAGAACACTGGTGCTGGGGCCTGGTTAGCAGGCGTCAGCACACTTTCAAATCATAACTTGGCATCAGCAAAGGTAAAAAGTCAGGGGGTAACCATGCAAAGGAGGCATTTCCCTACAAAACTCCCCCCCAAACGAAAGAGGATGAGACTAACCTTTCCCAAGAGAGTCGTCATTCTCTAAGTGGAAGAACCTGGAAAGGCCATCTGCATTGGCATGGGCAGTCCCAGGTCTGTGTTCCACTATAAAGTCCATTCCCCATAGGGAGATGGACCACCTCAACAGTTTTGGATTTTCACCTTTCATTTGCATTAGCCATCTGAGAGGTCTGTGGTCAGTCTGAACTACAAAGTGAGCACCAAAGAGGTATGGTCTCAGCTTCTTCAGCGACCAAACCACAGCAAAGGCCTCCCTCTCAATGGCACTCCAACGTTGCTCCCTGGGGAGTAACCTCCTGCTAATGAAAGCAACAGACTGGTCAAGGCCATCATCATTTGTTTCAGACGAAACTGCCCCTATCCCATGTTCAGAGGCATCAGTCTACACAATGAACTGCTTGGAGTAATCAGGAGCTTTGAGAACTGGTGCTGTGCACATATCTTGTTTCAGGGTGTCAAAGGCCTGTTGGCATTCTGCAGTGCAGTTTACCTTCTTGGGCTTTTTCTTGGAGGTAAGTTATGTGAGGGGTGTCACTATGGATCCATATCCCTTCACAAACCTCCTGTAGTACCCAGTCAAGCCAAGGAATGCCCTGACTTGAGTCTGGGTTTTTGGAGCTGCCCAGTCCAGAATAGTCTGGATCGTGGGCTGGAGTGGCTGAACTTGGCCTCCACCTACAAGGTGTCCCAAGTAAACCACAGTTCCCTGCCCTATCTGACATTTGGATGCCTCGATAGAGAGGTCTGCTGCTTGCAGGGCCTTAAAAACCTTCTTCAGGTGGACCAGGTGATCCTGCCAGCTGGAGCTAAAGACAGCAATATCGTCAAGATAAGCTGCACTAAAGGACTCCAAGCCAGCAAGGACTTGTTTCACCAACCTTTGGAAGGTGGCAGGGGCATTCTTTAAACCAAAGGGCATCACAGTGAACTGATAATGCCCATCAGGTGTGGAGAATGCTGTCTTTTCTTTTGCTCGTGGTGCCATTTTGATTTGCCAGTACCCTGCTGTCAAGTCAAAGGCACTTAAGTATCTGGCAGCACCTAGCTTATCAATCAATTCATCTGCCCTTGGAATGGGATGGGGATCTGTCTTGGTGACAGAATTAAGTCCTCTGTAGTCCACACAAAACCTAATCTCTCTCTTTCCATCTTTGGTGTGAGGTTTGGGGACTAAGACCACTATGCTAGCCCAGGGGCTGTCAGAGTGCTCAATGACTCCCAATTCCAGCATCTTGTGGACTTCCACCTTGATGCTTTCATTAACTTGGTCAGACTGTCTGAAAGTTTTGTTCTTGACAGGCATGCTGTCTCCTGTGTCTACATCATGGGTACACAGGTGTGTCTGACCAGGGGTTAGGTAAAGAGCTCAGCAAACTGCTGCAGGACCTTCCTACAGTCAGATGCTGTTGGCCAGAGAGGGTGTCTGAGTAGATCACTCCATGAACTGAGCCATCTTTAGGGTCTGTGGAGAGGAGATCAGGGAGAGGTTCACTCTCAGCTTCCTGGTCCTCATCTGTTACCATCAACAGATTCACATCTGCCCTGTCATGGAAGAGTTTGAGGCGGTTCACATGGATCACCCTTTTGGGGGTCCTGCTTGTGCCTAGGTCTACCAGGTAGGTGACCTGACTCTTCTTTTCTAGTACTGGGTAAGGGCCACTCCATCTGTCCTGAAGTGCCCTGGGAGCCACAGGCTCCAGAACCCAGACTTTCTGCCCTTGCTGAAACTCAACCATAGCAGCCTTGGTCATACCACATCTTCTGCAGTTGTTAGCTGGCCTCAAGGTTTTTGCTTGCCTTTTCCATGTACTCTGCCATCCTTGAACGTAGGCCTAGTACATAGTCCACTATGGGGGTCATTCTAACTTTGGCGGGCGGCGGAGGCCGCCCGCCAAAGTAACCCCGTCGAAAGACCGCACCGCGGTCAAAAGACCGCGGGGGTCATTTTGACTTTCCCGCTGAGCCGGCGGGCGACCGCCAAAAGGGCGCCTGCCGGCCCAGCGGGAAAGACCCTGCAACGATGAAGCCGGCACCGAATGGAGCCGGTGGAGTTGCAGGGGTGCGACGGGTGCAGTAGCACCAGTCGCGATTTTCACTGTCTGCAAAGCAGACAGTGAAAATCTTAATGGGGCCCTGTTAGGGGGCCCCTGCACTGCCCATGCCAGTGGCATGGGCAGTGCAGGGGCCCCCAGGGGACCCACGACACCCGTTCCCGCCATCCTGGTTCTGGCGGTGTAAACCGCCAGAAACAGGCTGGCGGGAAGGGGGTCGGAATCCCCATGGCGGCGCTGCATGCAGCGCCGCCATGGAGGATTCTCCGGGCCAGGTTAAATCCGGCAGGAAACCGCCGGATCCCCTTTTCTGACAGCGGCTTTACCGCCGCGGTCAGAATGGCCCAGGAAGCACCGCCAGCCTGTTGGCGGTGCTTCCGTTGCCCTCCACCCTGGCGGTCATAGACCGCCAGGGTTGGAATGAGGGCCTATATCTTGTTTAGGCTCATGAAGAGGTCTCTCCCAGCCTTCTTTTACAAGAGCTAGTGGTCCCCTTACAGGATGGCAAAACAGAAGTTCAAAGGGGGAAAACCCTACTCCCTTTCTGAGGCACCTCTCTGTAGGCGAAAAGCAGACATGGAAAGATGACATCCCATCTCCTTTTGAGTTTTTCAGGGAGCCCCATGATCATGCCTTTCAATGTCTTGTTAAATCTTTCTACAAGACCATTGGTTTGTGGATGGTATAGTGTGGTGAATTTGTAAGTCACCCCACACTCATTCCACATATGTTTCAGGTATGGTGACATGAAGTTGCTACCTCTGTCAGACACCACCTCCTTAGGAAATCCCACTCTGGTAAAAATACCAATGAGTGCTTTGGCTACTGCAGGGGCAGTAGTCGACCTAAGGGGAATCGCTTCAGGGTATCTAGTAGCATGATCCACTACTACTAGTATGTATTGGTTCCCTGAGGCTGTGGGAGGTTCAAGTGGACCCACTATGTCCACACCCACTCTTTCAAAGGGGACCCCCACCACTGGAAGTGGAATGAGGGGGGCCTTTGGGTGTCCACCAGTCTTACCACTGGCTGGACAGGTGGCACAGGAGACACAAAACTCCTTGACCTTCTGGGACATGTTGGGCCAATAGAAATGGTTGACTAATCTCTCCCAAGTCTTGGTCTGTCCCAAATGCCCAGCAAGAGGAATATCATGAGCTAAGGTCAGAATGAACTCCCTAAACTCCTGAGGCACTACCACTCTCCTAGTGGCACCAGGTTTGGGATCTCTTGCCTCAGTGTAGAGGAGTCCATCTTCCCGATAGACTCTATGGCCCGTATTTATACTTTTTGACGCTAAACTGCGCTAACACAGTTTAGCGTCAAAAAGTTTAGCGCCGGCTAACGCCATTCTGAAGCGCCATGCGGGCGCCGTATTTATTGAATGGCGTTAGCCGGCGCTAGCAGACCGGCGCTGCCTGATGTGCGTGGAAAAAACCACGCACACCAGGCAGCGCCGGCGTAGGGAAAAATGGCGTTAGGGCGTCTTAAAATGGGGCATGTCAGGTTGAGGCAAATAAATCGTCTTAACCCGATTTGCGCCATTTTTAACGACGCCAAGACGCCATTTACATGACTCCTCTCTTAGTAAAGACAGGAGTCATGCCCCCTTGCCCAATGGCCATGCCCAGGGGACTTATGTCCCCTGGGCATGGTCATTGGGCATTGTGGCATGTAGGGGGGCACAAATCAGGCCCCCCTATGCCAAAAAAAAAATAAAAAAAAAATAAAAATTATACCTACCTGAACTTACCTGAATGTCCCTGGGATGGGTCCCTCCATCCTTGGGTGTCGTCCTGGGGTGGGCAAGGGTGGCAGGGGGGGTCCCTGGGGGCATGGGAGGGCAGCTGTGGGCTCATTTTGAGCCCACAGGTCCCTTAACGCCTGCCCTGACCCAGGCGTTAAATTCAGGCGCAAATGCGGGGTTTTTTGCCCCGACCACTCCCGGGCGCGATTTTTGCCCGGGAGTATAAATACGACGCATTTGCGTCGCAGTCATTTTTTTAGACGGGAACGCCTACCTTGCATCTCATTAACGCAAGGAAGGCGTTCATGCAAAAAAATGACGCTCATTCCTCATACTTTGGCACTAGACGCGTCTAACGCCAAAGTATAAATATGGCGTTAGTTTTTAGCCAAATTTGCGTCGAATAAAATGACGCAAATTTGGCGCAAACGGAGTATAAATACGGGCCTATGTGTTCCTGTTATTTTTCCTTTGGACTCTTCAGCAGCTTGCTGCCTAAGGCCTTCAAGAGAGGGACATGTTTCTTGCCCCTTACACAACTGTTCCCTTGAGGGTCCCCCTGGGCCTAGGAGCTCAACCTGATAAGATTCTAACTCCATGGGCTCAGTTCCCTCAGAGGGCAGAACTTCTTCCTGAGAAGAGAGGTTCTCTTTCTCTTGTTGTGTGGAAGCTGGTTCCCCAGTCTTCTTTCCTTTTCTCTTGGAGGGTTGGGCCTTTTTTCCAGGCTCCAACACCACTTTTTCACCCTGAGCCTTGCACTGTGCCCTTGTCTTGACACACACCAGTTCAGGGATACCCAGCATGGCTGCATGGGTTTTGAGTTCTACCATCTTCATATTTAGTTACAATCCCTTTTGGGATTTTCAACATGTCAGGAGAATCTCTGATCCTATTTATTTTGCTGCCACCATTGATGGGACCAAAACCCATCTCTTGTCTTTCCCTTCCTTTGGCTAGGAGCTGTCTCTCCAAAGCCAATCTTTTGGCCATCCTGGCTAGCAGGAGGTCCTCTTCATTGAGGCTGCCCTCAATGCTTCCAAAGTTGTTGGACTCTCCTGTGAAAGAAGCAGCATCTCTGACTATCACTTGTGGAGACAGGGTTGGAAAAACCCTGGCCTCCCTAACTAGGAGTGGGGGTGGGAATTCCTCCAAATCACTAGCTTCCCCCTCTGGGAAGGTATCATCAGAGGGGTTGTTTTTAGCAAACTCTGCCAAAACCTCCTGGAGCTGTACTTTGGTAGGGTTTGACCCAGTTTTAATCTTTTTGATTTTACAGAGAGACCTCAACTCTGACATCCTAAGATGCAAGTAAGGGGTGAGGTTGAGTTCCATCACTATGGGGGTCATTCTGACCCTGGCGGTCGTGACGGAAGCACCGCCAACAGGCTGGCGGTGCTTCCTTGCCCATTCTGACCGCGGCGGTAAAGCTGCGGTCAGAAAACCAGGGCCGGCGGTTTCACGCTGATTTAGCCCCGGTTGGGCGAATCCGCCATGGCAGCGCTGCCATGGGGATTCTGACCCCCTTCCCGCCAGCCTGTTTCTGGCGGTTGTCACCGCCAGGAAGAGGCTGGCGGGAACGGGTGTCCTGGGGCCCCTGGGGGCCCCTGCACTGCCCATGCCACTGGCATGGGCAGTGCAGGGGCCCTCTAACAGAGGCCCCAGCCAGCTTTTCACTGTCTGCCTAGCAGACAGTGAAAAGCGCGACTAGTGCAACTGCACCCGTCGCACGGCCGCAACACCGCCGGCTCCATTCGGAGCCGGCTCCTGTGTTGCAGCCCTCCTTCCCGCTGGGCCAGCGGGCGCTAACATAGTTAGCGCCCGCCGGCCCAGCGGGAAGGTCTGAATGCCGTTAGCGGTCTTTTGACCGCGTAGCGGCCAATTGGCGGTTCCCGCTTGGCGGGTGGCGACCGCCGCCCGCCAGAGTAGGAATGAGGGCCTATCTCTTCTGCATTAGACATTATGGGGGTTATTACAACTTTGGAGGAGGTGTTAATCCGTCCCAAAAGTGACGGTAAAGTGACGGATATACCACCAGCCGTATTACGAGTTCCATAGGATATAATGGACTCGTAATATGGCTGGTGGTATATCCGTCACTTTACCGCCACTTTTGGGACAGATTAACACCTCCTCCAAAGTTGTAATAACCCCCTATGTTTCTAAAAGTTGGAATACTTTTTAAGAATCTAAAACTATCTCTAGAACTTAATTCAAACTTTTACAAAACTTTTAAACTCTAAAAGAAATGCTAACAGGGACTAACACAAGGCCCTAGCAGGACTTTTAAAATTTTAGAAAAATAGCTCAAATTTCAAAAATCAGTTTCTAATGACAATTTTTGGAATTTAGTCATGTGATCAGGTATTGGCTGAGTAGTCCAGCAAATGCAAAGTCTTGTACCCCACCGCTGATCCACCAATGTAGGAAGTTGGCTCTATGTACTATTTCAAAGTAAGAAATAGCATGCACAGAGTCCAAGGGTTCCCCTTAGAGGTAAGATAGTGGCAAAAAGAGATAATTCTAATGCTCTATTTTGTGGTAGTGTGGTCGAGCAGTAGGCTTATCAGAGGGTAGTGTTAAGCATTTGTTGTACACACACAGGCAATAAATGAGGAACACACACTCAAAGACAATTCGAGGCCAATAGGTTTTTATATAGAAAAATATATTTTTTTAGTTTATTTTAAGAACCACAGGTTCAAGATTTACAAACAATACTTTAAATGAAAGGTATTTCACTTAGGAACTTTAGGAACTTTGAATTAGCAAAATAGCATATACAGTTTTCACACAAATGGCAATAAGCTATTTTAAAACTGGACACTGCAATTTTCAACAGTTCCTGGGGGAGGTAAGTGTTTGTTAGTTTTGCAGGTAAGTAAACCACCTACAGGGTTCAAAGTTGGGTCCAAGGTAGCCCACCGTTGGGGGTTCAGGGCAACCCCAAAGTTACCACACCAGCAGCTCAGGGCCGGTCAGGAGGAGAGGTCAAAGTGGTGCCCAAAACACATAGGCTTCAATGGAGAGGGGGGTGGCCCGGTTCCAATCTGGCAGCAGTTAAGTACCCGCGTCTTTGGAGGGCAGACCAGGGGGGTTTTGTAGGGCACCGGGGGGGACACAAGTCAGCACAAAAAGTACACCCTCAGCGGTACGGGGGCGGCTGGGTGCAGAGTGCAAACGGGCGTCGGGTTTGCAATGTAGTTCAATGGGTGACCCAGGGGTCTCTTCAGCGAAGCAGGCAGGCAAAGGGGGGGCTCCTCGGGGTAGCCACCACCTGGTCAAGGGAGAGGGCCACCTGGGGGTCGCTCCTGCACTGGAGGTCGGATCCTTAAGGTCCTGGGGGCTGCAGGTGCAGTGTCCTTACCAGGAGTCGGGTTCTTAGAAGCAGGCAGTCGCATTCAGGGGGAGCCTCTGGATTCCCTCTGCAGGCGTTGCTGTGGGGGCTCAGGGGGGTCAACTCTGGCTACTCACGGGCTCTCAATCGCCGGGGAGTCCTCCCTGTAGTGTTGTTTCTCCACAAGTCGAGCCTGGGGCGTCGGGTGCAGAGTGTAAAGTCTCACGCCTCCGGCGGGAAACGTGTGTTCTTTAAAAGTTGCTTCTTTGTTGCAAAGATGTTTCTTCTTTGGAGCAGAGCCGCTGTCCTCGGGAGTTCTTGGTCCTTTTAGATGCAGGGTAGTCCTCTGAGGCTTCAGAGGTCGCTGGACCCTGTGGAACGCGTCGCTTTTGCAGTTTTTCTTGAAGTGGGGAGACAGGCCGGTAGAGCTGGGGCCAAAGCAGTTGGTGTCTCCGTCTTCTCTGCAGGGCTTTCAGGTCAGCAGTCCTTCTTCATCTTAGGTCGCAGGAATCTATCTTGCTAGGTTCTGGGAGCCCCTAAATACTCAATTTAGGGGTGTGTTTAGGTCTGGGGGTTAGTAGCCAATAGCTACTAGCCCTGAGGGTGGCTACACCCTCTTTGTGCCTCCTCCCTGAGGGGAGGGGGGCACATCCCTAATCCTATTGGGGGAATCCTCCATCTGCAAGATGGAGGATTTCTAAAAGTCAGACAGAGTCACCTCAGCTCAGGACACCTTAGGGGCTGTCCTGACTGGCCAGTGACTCCTCCTTGTTTTTCTCATTATCTCCTCCGGCCTTGCCGCCAAAAGTGGGGCCGTGGTCGGAAGGGGCGGGCAACTCCACTAGCTGGAGTGCCCTGGGGTGCTGTAACAAAGGGGGTGAGCCTTTGAGGCTCACCGCCAGGTGTTACAGTTCCTGCAGGGGGAGGTGAGAAGCACCTCCACCCAGTACAGACTTTGTTACTAGCCACAGAGTGACAAAGGCACTCTCCCCATGTGGCCAGCAACATGTCTGGTGTGTGGCAGGCTGGTAAAACTAGTCAGCCCTCACTGGAAGTCGGGTATGGTTTCAGGGGGCATCTCTAAGATGCCCTCTGGGGTGTATTTTACAATAATATGTATACTGGCATCAGTGTGCATTTATTGTGGTGAGAAGTTTGATACCAAACTTCCCAGTTTTCAGTGTAGCCATTATGGTGCTGTGGAGTTTGTGTATGACAGACTCCCAGACCATATACTCTTATGGCTACCCTGCACTTACAATGTCTAAGGTTTTGCTTAGACACTGTAGGGGCATAGTGCTCATGCACCTATGCCCTCACTTATGGTATAGTGTACCCTGCCTTAGGGCTGTAAGGCCTGCTAGAGGGGTGACTTATCTATGCCATAGGCAGTGTGAGGTTGGCATGGCACCCTGAGGGGAGTGCCATGTCGACTTAGTCATTTTCTCCCCACCAGCACACACAAGCTGGCTGGCAGTGTGTCTGTGCTGAGTGAGGGGTCCCCAGGGTGGCATAAGACATGCTGCAGCCCTTAGAGACCTTCCCTGGCATCAGGGCCCTTGGTACCAGGGGTACCAGTTACAAGGGGCTTAACTGGATGCCAGGGTGTGCCAATTGTGGAAACAAAGGTACAGGTTAGGGAAAGAACACTGGTGCTGGGGCCTGGTTAGCAGGCCTCAGCACACTTTCAAATCATAACTTGGCACCAGCAAAGGCAAAAAGTCAGGGGGTAACCATGCCAAGGAGGCATTTCCTTACAGGAAGTGACTACTGGCAGTTCCATGTTCCAGTACATGCTTTGTCACAGACAGCTTCTACCGCCCCCATACCACACACAAGTGCAGAGTCTTTTCCAGTGGCATACAACCCCTCACTGACAGTATGAGGCGGCACTGCATCAGCTCCATCTCTGCCACATCACTCACTAACCTACAATACCAGATGCATCCTCTAACCCCAGAACATGTGTGTCTGGGTTGAGCGCTAGTTCTATGCCCATGTACTTCTCCCTCACTGGATTGACAATAGTGTACAATGGCAACAATGGTAGACCACCCACTATTTGCAATACATACATGTCACAATGCAGTCAATGTGCAGATCGGTAAACCAACTGCAAATTGATCCACAGCCATAGCAATTCCTTCAGTGTGTTTGCCTTTCGATGACATACACTTTTAACTCTGTTCATTGCAGGGTGTGTAATGCAAATCCCCAACACCTTGCAATACCCATGTACTCCCAGGGTAGTTGCGTGTCTGTGAGCTATGATGCTGATTTAGTTGCTTCCTACTTCTGTTGCAGGCAGAAATGCCATGGGTGTGCAATGGTCATGCCACTGCCATAAACATAGCATGGCCCTCAGATGGGAAATACATGCTCAAACAGTCCCATTTGACAATAGAGATGCTGTGTCCACAGAGAGATGCATGACAATGCCACATATAAATGTTGCAGGGTGTAGCACCACAGGAGTCTCTGGCCCAGTGCTAGTGTTCAGATGTGTGGCTCTACTTCACCTGAGTATATGTGTCATTGTGTGATCGTAGTGGTGTGCCTGTTGCACTGATTTCCACTTGGATGACTGGCTCACCCCTCTTAACTAGTTCATTATGAAATTTGTTGTCCACTCGCAGTGATTATGATTTCACACTAAGCATGGTTTACCATTTATGTCTTACAAGTAGACCAGCCCCCTACACTATTGGTGAAGTGGCACACTGTGAAGACCCTGAAGCATCCAGTAGGTGTGAGAATGTGTGTCCTGTGAAGTAATCCAGGCTCTGGTGTGAGTGAGTCATGTGTGTTGAATACAACGCCAGATGTGACAAACTGTCCAATGATCAGACACCATATTGGGCTGGATGGTGATATCATGGCCCATTTGAGAGAGCCACAAGCACCACAAGAGGGTCACATCTTGTGAGGCTCATGGTGCGCAATGGCCAGCATTGTGTATACAAGGTGGTGATAAGCCACATGTAGGGCCATATGTAACTAAGAATGACAGTGTCGCACTCCATCAGTTTTACAACACAGGGATGCATCGTATTTAATCGTATACAGTGTACCCCTGCGTTGTTCCCTGCGCTGTTTCTAAATTTGCAGCTAAGCCCCAACACAGCCAGTCTTGTGCCATGGTGCACGAATGGCTGCGTTGAGAGGGGGGTTAGTTGTTGTGCAGGAGGGACTCCCTTCTGCACAAAATAGTATCTCCACATGTGATTAGCACTTACTGTGCGTGACACAGAGTGCAGTACACATAGAAAGAGCAACAAACAAGGGATTATGCCAACTTTTCTCCTCATTGCACCCTGTTAACCACGGGCATGGGGGGTGCCAAATTTGCTCTGACTGAGGTGTAAGTAGACTCCAATATCTGGGGCATCGTGATAAGCTGCAATGGGTTTTGCTGTGGCAAAACCACAATATCACCCATTGCATTTAGACGCAGTCCCAGATTAACAGATTTTCTCACACCAGGGTCAGTGCCAAATTCACCACACACCACAAGGGTTGGCCATAGCAATGCGCGATCAGAATGAATACTCATATGTATCCTCCGATTGGGATCTTTCAATGGCTGATGCATTAGGCAGCACACATCTATTGTATATCTTCTTTCTCAGTTACTGAAGTGTGCTGGAAGTTGTCCCTTCTGGCACAGAGTCAGACTCCTCCTCAATGCAGCCCATTATGCACTGAGGGGCAAAGCTCCCTGGTTTGATGTATGGACGCAATATGTGCCCAGGCATAGGTGACAACACAGGGGTGCACCGAATTGATTCTAAATTCGTGCATCCCTGTATTGTCATGAAGGTGGAGGACTGGGTTGGGAATTGTCCCCCAGCATGCCGCTCTGTCTTTTGCACTCCATGTACGTTTCACTTTTGTGGAATGTCATTGACTTGCATGCAGGTAACGGCCCAATGTGTGCTGGCGTGGAACGGTTGTGTGTATGTGAAAGGATTGGTTATGGCAGATCCAGTATTGATGGGTGTCTAGACCTGGACACTTGAATGTAGATGTGGTTGACCTATGGATACCACCTTCCTAGTTGGCAGGCCTCCTAACATACGGTCCACTCCTTGACTCTATGTATGAGTGGTCAGGCCTTGGTGGATGACCAGGACTGTTGAGATGATGGATAGCATGGACATCCTCTCAGGCTCAGGGGGAGAGGAATACCAAATTTGTAGGTAGATGTGATGTTCACAGTGTAGGTGACAGTTATTTTGATCAGGGTTGCATGTGTACCTATCAGCTCGGACCCCTTATGGTTCCCAATAGCATCCCGTCCTCCCAGTGACATGTCCGAATTACTGGTGATGTATGGTTGGAAATAGACATAGATGAGGAGGAAATTTGGGCCTGATTAATGATTAATGAAAAGTTAGTGCCGCCTTTGCATTAATTTTTTATGCAAAAGCGGCACAAACTTACTAAATATAAGTTTATTTTGCCCGTTTGTGTTGCTTTAGCGTCAAAAATATGATGCAAAGGCGGCACTGAGGTAACATTTATCAGGGCCTTTGTCTTTTCTGTGAGTTGGAGTGCATGTGTAATTAGATGTAGCTAGTAGTCTGTACAGACTCCACCCAATGCTGACACTGATGGTTGCTTGTCTACTTATTACAGCTGCCAACATGACAAATAAGGAGAGGTACGAGTTCCCAAAGAGGGCAATACGGTACCACCACATCTTGGCAGTGGAGTCTGGGTACTGACGTATGGGTCGACACTGCGGGGCAGAGAAGGCCACAGGGGAATGGCGGGCATTCCCACATGGGGTACCATACTGCCTAAAGAGGCTCAGCAAGCTTCAGGCTCATCAGCATTGCAGCGGGGGCACAGCTAGCACCACACCAACGACGTCGGCTGCAGCAGTCACCACACCAGCGCAACAGCCCACACCACCTGCTGCCATTGCAACACAGTTGCTGCAGGATCTGCAGAGGGACATCCCTTGTTCTTACATGTTTGGACAGATTGGAGGAGGAAGTTGCAGGCAACAAGAAATTATTTAAAAAATCAAAAAGAAGCTTTAGTTGTTGGATAACTATAGCTAATATTGGTTAGTTTAGGTTAGATTCTATTTTGTTTAGGTTACTCTTATTAGTAATACACCTTTTTGCATTCTCCTATACAATTTGTGTAATATGCTTGAGTCTCAGGGTCTTCCCATGAGTGCAAAGGCGAAATTGGGGGTTCTTCCAATACCTCCGTTAACATATACGTCACCTATTGACAACTGAGCTGTCACACTGGCAGCAACATCACTTCTACTAGTCCTTGAATCTGCCATCCAGTGTACCTACCACTCACAATGACTATATTTACTTTGTATTGGACAGGTAGGTCTGACACCTCAGCTGTCAGTGTTGGGGTCCTGTGTAGGAATGTTGGGAACTCAGTCACATCTGACAACAGCCTAAATTGGAACTCTATCCTGCTAAACTGACCGGTGGACATCACTAATGAGGTTAGCTACCTCTGTATCACACCAATGAGTTCTTCTGGTACTCCCAGCTGACGATATTGCCCTAGACCTGCTTTATAGCCATACCTGCCGTATATAGTGAGGGAAGCATACATGTGTTCTTCATTTGTGACATACTCAGTGAATTGCTTGTAGGTGATAAGACCTGTATACACATTTGTCATGCTAGGGACCTTGTGTGTAGCTTTGTGCCCCCACAGTCCTGCACTCTTGTACTTATATTCTGTGAACAATGACATGGATTCACACAATACAATCATTTAGCTAAGTCGATGGATCACAATACATGTAGGCATGCTGATTGTGTATAAGGTGTTTAATTACAAGTGGAAGTGTTATAGTGAGATACTTACAATGTCCAAGTAAGTAACCCCAATTGTGAAATCCATACATTTGAGACACAACACAAGTCCAGGGTTGAGGGACATGTCATGGGACATGCTTAGGAGTAGTGTTGATCAGTGCGGGTTAACAATAATTGCCAATTGGTAAGATAGAGACAATGACAGTCCACAGCAGACAGGTCAACAGTGTGTGGGTGAAGAGTACACATATCCAACTGTGCTAACTCTGGCATGATCTCAACCACAGAACAAAGGAGAACAATGGTTAGGTGGCATAGGCTGGTGCTATCGGGAACTCTTACGGGTTAAGGTGATCTGTTCCACATCTTCATCCTCCAATGTGTGGGGTATCTCCTGTGCCCTTAATGGTGGTGATGGGGAGGTAGAGGGGGCTTCACACACATCAGTGGTTGAAGATGTGGAATCCCAATTCCTGTCAACTGCCATTTGTGTAACAACATGTGGCATCAATGCAGCAAGAAGGAGCTGCTGATTTTTCAGGATAGCAGCAACATCCCGGTGGTAGGCCGCCATATCTGCCCTGAGGGAGGCCACTTCACTCTACATGGAGTCCAGCTTGTTTTGAATCAAGCTGATGCCAGTTTGGAAGGGCAATTGCTGTGGCCTCTCCCTCATGGCAGCAGCTATGTCCCTCAGACAATGCTGGACTCCATGTGGTGGGGAGTGTGTGCCTCGTTTGGCAGCTGTATGTTCATTAGCCATCATGAGGCACATGCCCATTCCTGCTAGGCTGGCTGCCACAGTCTCCATCCCCATCCGCACATGATTGGCCAGCTCCAGCTGGACTCCAACCACAGTCCTCTGGAAGCTTGTCCCTGGGTCCTCAGAGTCCTCAGTTGTGTCAGTGCTAACAGGTTGTCCTATTTGGGTGTTGGGTGGGGCATCTGGGATGGCTGCTACATTGGATGTCTTCCTTGCATCTGGAGGTGGTGTCTTGAGGGATACCAGGACATCTTGGAGGGTCTCTTGGCTGATGGATGTCAGCTGGTCTTTCAGGTCATCCAGGAACTCGAGGACAGGCAGATCAGAAGGAGAGCCATCATCCTCTGCAACAAGATGGTGTAAAATCAATCTTTCTATGTTGTGCCAGTTGACATGTCACGCCACTGACTTGCTATTGGAGGCTCAGTGACAACTTACAGCCCAAACATTGTTCCTGTACATTATGGGTGCAATTTATCAGCCCTTTGCCCCACCTGACTGTCACATGAAGGGAAGCTCAGGTGGTGCAAAAGGCTGTGTTATATTTGCTAGGTGTGATCTATTTCCTTTTGGTGGCTTGACACCATCTTGTTATTGTGGACTCTTCCTATGCATCCATTTGCATGGTAGGGCCTTGCAATGGGTGTTGCATTGGTCAATCAGGCCAGCATTTCTTGCACTCGGTTACGGTTCTCCTCATCTCTGCCACACTGTTAATCTAGTCAACTATCTGCTGCCATATTGCCTCTCTTCTGCCAATTGGCAATTTGGAGGTGATGAATAGTTGTTGATGGTGCTCCGTCACCTCTCTCATGAAGATTTCATTCTCCTCCACACTGAAGTGACACTTGCGCTTTTTCTTCACCCTCCCCTGGGACTTGTGTGTCATCCTGGCTCATTCCTGGTTGTATGGGGTCACCCTGGGGTCTCTCCTGGCCTGCTTGTTCCATTTTGCTTCTCCTTTGCAAAGTTTCCTGCATTAGCATCTGAAGTTGACGCTAATGTGAGGTTGAAATGGTGCAAATCCGTTTGCGTCATTTTTACGTGCCATTAAACAGGTTGGAGTCAATTTTGCAGCATTAATGTCAGTTTGCTTACGACAGGGCGCAAGGATTAACGTCAAATGTTTTGCATCTAACCTGTTTTTAGCACCTTCCTGCATCTTAGTACAAATATGATGCCCGGGTGGCAATTGCTAGCGCTAAACCTTTTGATGCAAAACTCATTTGGGAAGTTTTGCGTCAAAAAGTTTAAATATGGTCTAAGTGTACACTACTGTTTTAGTGCAGACCTTATGTGACCACTTACAGCTTGTTTTTGCTTTTTCTCTTTTTGGATTTTTCTCTACTTTCATATTTTTGCTGATCTTTTATTGACTTTTGAACTCCATTTGGAACTCTTTTTCTGCCTAGGAACTTTACAATTTTGTTGATTCTTCATCATGTCTCAATCTGGAGATGCAGCAGCTGGAGCTGCTTTTGACTGAGGGAAACTGGAGAGCAACACAGTGGCTCAATTGAGTCAGTTCTGTAAGAATCTTGCCTGTCTCATTAAGGGCTCCACCAGGAAGGAGGGGCTGCAGAAGGCACTGTGTGCCAGAGTGACATCCAAGTAGGCAGAGGGGCACACAGAGGGGGAGGAGGAGGATTAAGAATTGTAATCCATAAACAATGGTATAGTGCATGGGCCTGTTAAGACCAGGAAGATGGTCGTCTCCAGGGCAAGGATCAGTGTGTCATCCAAGGGTATGGCTCCTGAAGAGTTACAGAACAGACAGGCAAAGAGGGCTCACCAGTTGGAGTTGAAACATTTTAGGATGGAGGAAAGGAGGATGGCCCTAGAGGACAAGAATTTACTACTGGCTCATGAGCTGAACTTGAGAGCGCTAGATCCTAGGAGCAAGTTCAGTAGGGATGATAGCAGCAATATCACAGTGCAGCCTGAGAGGAGGGTGCACATTTCTAAAGACCTTGTGAAGGATTACAAAAGGGAGGATGGCATATTCTTCTGGTTCAAGTGGTGAGTCTGCTCTCTCAATATGAATCTTATCCCTGAAGCTCATGGGGGGGCGGGTCTGTGAAAGCAGCTTATTCTACCATGAAGGACGCCCTACTCACAAGGTATGGTCTCTGCCTTAGCAGTACAAGAACAAATGTTGGTCCTATAAGAAGAAGGAATCCCAGGCAAGGTTAGAATGTGTTGATTATTTTTGCAGGTCACTGGATGGTTTGGTGAAGGGCAGTAAGTTGACAAAGTATGAGAAGCTTTAAAGTTTAATTGCTTGGGAGCACTTGTACAGTTTTCCAGACCTGCACCAGCACCTAATTGACAGCAAGCTGACTGATCCTAGGAAGCTTGCACAGAAAACGGACTGTTGGGAGAGCACCAGGATCCAGTAGAGGTGTGGGGGAGACAACGCCAAGGGTGGGCAGGGCCCCTCTTAGAAGAAAGGGGTGGTAAGGGTAAACAGGGGGAGATCTCTAAAGGGCCTCAACCTAGTTCCCAGGTTAAGAATTCCCAGGCCCCAGTAAAAAAAAAAATGGTTCTCCAAAGGGAAACCTGTGGAGGGGGTTCCCTCGTAAGTGTTATGCATGTGACCAGGTGGGTCATGTGAGAGGGTATCCCAAATGCCCCAAGGGTACACCGGCACCCACTGGTGCTAATTCATAGGGTTTGGCCAATGCAGCGCTTGGGGAGGAGTTGGTTCCAACTGGGAGGGAGCTTGCTCAGATGACCCTTATCTCGCTAGAGGAGAGTGAGATGGTCAAGAAAACCCTCATGCCTGAGAACACTAAGAAGTACAGGCAGTGGGTGACCATTAATGGACAGAGGGTGGAGGCTCTGAGAGACACAGGAGCCAGTGTGACTACAGTGAGGAGTCAGCTAGTGTATGAAGAGCAGATAGATCCTCGTGCACTTCACCAAGTAGTTGCAGTGGACAACTTAGAGTGTCTGTGCAGAGTGGTGCAAGTTCCCTTTGAATGGTGGGGGCTAAGGTTCCTTGAAGGTAGTTGTGAGTCCAACCATCCCTGTGGATTGTTTGCTTGGCAATGACCTGGAGGATTCCCCTTGAAAGGAGGTGGAACACAGGTCACACTTGGAGATGTTCAGTCTGCCTGGGTGGGTATGTGTTTCCACCCAGTCAATGGCAGTCCCCCGGGGTGATCAGAAGGCCCTGAAGCATGAAACAGTGGCCCAGCAGACTGCCAAAAGAGGAAGGGCAAGGGGCACTGGAAACCGACCCTAGAAGATCCCACAGTCTGGGATGAGGTGGAGCCTGAGAGTAACATTCCGGAGCCTACAGGGGAACAGGTGGCTGAGCTAGGGGAGGACCCTGAGCTGTCACATTGGCAGCAGGAAGGAGGACCCACCAGGGAGGCATTCTGTGAGGCACAGAGGACATGCCCTACTCTCATGGGTTTGTGGTAGCAAGCTGCAGACCAGGTGGCTGTCAAGGAACCAGGATCTCACCTGATTTATTGAGAGGACGGCCTGCTGTATAGTGAGCCTAAGGTTGCTGAGCCTGGGTCAGCCCATGTGCTGCTGGTACCTCAGTGCTTCATAGTCTTCCTACTGGGTCTGGCTCATGATGTGCCTTTAGCTGGACATTTGGGGCAGGACAAGATCTTTGAATGGCTTGTCACCCACTTTTATTGGCCCCTAACGCGCAGACACTTGGATGCTCATAGTACGTCTTGCACAACTTGTCAGGCAAGTGGCAAGAGTGGGGGGAAATGCAAGGCTCCCTTCCAACCTTTTCTAGTGGTAAGTACCCTCTTTGAAAGGGTCGGTATTGACATTGTGGGGCCTCTGGATCCCAAGACAACCATGGACAACAGGTTCATCCTGGTGTTGGTGAACCATGCCACCCGGTACCCAGAAGCCATTTCTCTGAGATCAATCACCTCTCATGTGGTGGGCCACGCATTGATGGGGGTTTTTACCTGCATGGGGTCCCCCAGGAAAGTGTTATCTGATAGGGATACCAACTTCATATCTGCTTATATGAAGTCTCTGTGGAAGGAGTGTGGGGTAACGTATTATGATCATGGGCCTGTCAGAGCCCTTGGGGAGGAAATTGGGACGTCCTCTTGCCATGCTTTCTGTTCGCCTATAGGGATAGCTTGGATCTAGTCCTTTTGAGTTACTATATAGCCACCCTGTCAGTGGACCTCTGAGTCTGGTGAAGGAGGGCTTAGAGAATGCCTCCAGTAAACCAACCCAGGACTTATTTAGCTCCATGCTGGCCTTCAGAGCTCTCGCACAAGAGAACCTGGAAGCAAGCCAGGCAGACATGAAACAATGGTATGACCAGAATGCCACTCTGGCCAAGTTTCAGCCTGGGCAAAAAGAGTGGGTAATGGTGTCAGTGGAGCCTAGGATGCTCAAGGACAAGTGGACTGGGCCATTTGAGGTGGTGGCGCTCAAGAGCGAAGTCACCAACCTGCTGGACTTGCGAACTCCCAGGAACCCCTTAAGGGTCCTCCATGTGAACTGTCTCAAGCCAGACTTTGGCCTGACTGAATTGTCCATGCTTCTAGTGACAGATGATGGGGTGGAGGAAGAGAGTGAGCCTCTTCCTGAGCTCCTTTCTGCTGGAGAGAAGGATGAGTCTGTGGAGGGATTGAACCTCTCCCCCTCCCTGACATCAGAACAACAGAGGGACTGTCACCAGGTATTGGGTCAGTTCGCTTCTCTGCTCTTCTTAGTACCTGGGGTCAGAGGGACTGT
Organism: Pleurodeles waltl; assembly: GCF_031143425.1. Classification (NCBI taxonomy): domain Eukaryota; kingdom Metazoa; phylum Chordata; class Amphibia; order Caudata; family Salamandridae; genus Pleurodeles; species Pleurodeles waltl. The sequence goes on from NC_090447.1 coordinate 646,539,676, forward strand.
CACCCATTAAACAGAAGGTTTACAGGGTGACTGATGGGGTCAGGGCTAGCAGCAAAGATGAGTTCCTAAGATGTTATCCCTACTGGTAATTGAGTTTTCTAGCAGTCCTTGGGCCAGCCCTGTGGTCTTGATCCGAAAGGCTGCTGCTCCTAGTGCCACCCCAGATCTCCTGTCCAGTGTGGACTACCGGGGTCTCAATGCGGTCACTAAAACTGACGCGCACCCCATCCCCTAAGCTGATGAGTTCATCGATCAGTTGGGAGCTGCCAAATACCTCAGCAAATTTGATTTGACGTCTGAGTATTGGCAGATTGACCTAACCGAGGGGGCCAAGGAGAGGTCAGCATTTTCTACCCCAGATGGGCACTTCCAGTTTAAAGTAATGCCATTTGCAATGAAAAATGCCCCTGCCACAATTCATAGGTTGATCAACCAGGTGTTGACTTGGCTGGATGACTTCAGCGCAGCCTACCTGGATGACATTCCAGTGTTCAGTTCCACTTGGGAGAAACACTTGCAGCACCTCTACAGAGTGTTGGAGGCCTTGCAAAAGGCAGGCCTTACTATTAAGGCCAGTAAGGCCCTGATTTATACTTTTTGGTGCAAAACTGAACCAATGCAGTTTTAAACAAAATGTTTAGCACTGACTATATTTATGGAATGGTGCAAGCCGGTGCAAATATTAGGCTAGCGGTATGGAAGAAGGGGGTTTTGCACCAAAACCTGACATTAGGCAGGTTAGAGTAAAAAGAAATGACTCTAACCAGCCTAGAGTAATTTTCTGATGCAAAACCATCCATACCACATGACTCCTGTCTTAGACAGGAGTCATGCCCACCACCCCAATGGCACGCACAGGGGACCTGGGTGCCCTGGGCATGGCCATTGCACTCAGTGCCATGTAGGGGGGCCACTTCATGGCCCCCAATAGCACTTTAAAAACGTGCCTGTACTTACTATACTTACCTAGGATGGGGTCCCCCATCCTCCGCTGTCCCTTTGGTGTGGGTGGGGGTGTCCCTGGGGTCTGGGGAGGGCACCTGTGGGCTTATTCCATGAAAGAGGCCCACAGGTCCCCTAAGGCCTGCCATGACCCACGCTTTGCACCATTATTTGACCCCTCTTCCCCCGTGTGTGATTTTAGCACGGGGATAAATATGACGCTAAGACCATAGAGTCATTTTTTGCACGGAAATGCCTACTTTGCATCTTAGTGACGTCAAGTAGGTTTCCACATCCTAAAAATTACTTTAACTCCATCAATTTGGTGCCAGACGGGTCTAGCGCGAAAGTATAAATATGGAGTTAGCTTTGCACTGAATTTGCGTCAAAATAAATGATGCAAATTTGGCGCAAAACAAGTGTAAAATAGGGCAGGGTTCAGTGGTGTATTTGGGACACCAGGTAGGGAGTGGCCAGGTGGGACCCCTACAGCCCAAAATTGACATCATTCTGGCATGAAAGCCTCCCATGGTATGGTATGGTATGAGCAGTACTCTCCAAACTTAATGACGATGGCCTAGATCAACATGTAGCCTTAATTAGCAGGAGGCGGTGAAGAAGCTAAGACCCTCCTTGTTTGGGACTCACCACCTGATTCAGACAGGCCACAGGCCCCTCAGATGGTTAATGCAGATGAGGGGTGAAAATCCAAAACTGTTGAGGTCGTCCATTTTCCTACAGGGGATGGACTTTACGGTGGAACACCGCCCTGGCACAGAACACACCAATGCTGATGGTCTGCACAGATTCTTCCGTCTTAGTGATGTGAACTCCCATGATGATGGGTAGTTGCTCCCCTTTTTCAGCTGGTGGGGACATGTTTTAGACTTGGCATCCATGACGTTGTCTCCCCCAACTTTGTGCCTCTGTGCCGCAGGTTGTTGATGTGTGCTGGACTCTGCTTCTGCTGTTTTTGATACTCTGGGAACTTTACCAGTGCTGTCCAGTACTAAAGTGCCTAGTGTACCCACTAGCCAGGCCTAAACCTTCCCTTTTTATACATGTATGGCACCCCTAGGAAACCCCATGGGCAGAGTGCAGTGTATTTTAAAGGTGGGATATGTACTTATGTGTTTTACATGTCCTGACAGTGAAATACTGCCAAATTTGATTTTCACTGTTGCAAGGCCTATCCCTCTCATAGGTTAACAAGGGGCAGCAGGGCAGCCTTTAAATGTTATTAAAGCGCAGATTCCCTTTGGGAGCAGAGAGAATTGTGGAGTTTAGGGTCTCTGAGCTCACAATTTAAAATGCATCTCTTAGTGAAGTTGTTTTTTAGATTGTAGGCATTTTCTTGCATAAAACATTCTGTGACTCTGCCTGTGGATTCCCTGTCTAGGTCAGTTTGACAATTTGGGCTGTTTACACCTCTCTCTAGACAGTGACACAAAAGAGGCTGGGGGTGTAGCCCACATATCTTGATGAGCCATCTCTGCTCAAAGGGAGGGGAGGAGTGGTCACTCACACCTGAATGAGCTATGCCTGCCCTCACACAATGCAGTATCCAACCTCCTGGTGTGTGGCTCGGGCCTGGCCTTGACAAGAAAGGATCTTACAGACACTTGAGATTTTACTTTGAAGTTTGCCAACTTCAAAGGCAGAAAGGGGTATAAGTATTGGACCTACAACCCCAGACTTTAGATCACATCTTGAATCAAGAGGAACCACTGCCAAGGAGAAGAACTGAGGAGAAGGGCTTTTCCACGCATCATCCCTGGGCATCAAAGTCAACCCGACTCTGCCCGGATCCGAGGTGCCCTGTCCAGAAAGCGATGCATTGCTCTCTTGCGAGGGAGAAAAATGACACATTGCCAACCCGACCGGAGAAGGAAACAATGCATGGCCTCACTTGCAAGTAAGGAATCGACGCATTGCTACCCTTTTCCAACACACACTCTTCTGGCAGCTTTATTTCTGACTCTAACCAGGTACCTTGTGTAACAACAGCATTCCCACTCTTTTCTAAGGATGAAGATCCTTAATCTTTTGAAAATTCATATCTTGGCTGGTGTATGTTGGATTGTTTTGTTTGTTTTGGTTTTGTTTGATTTCGATACATATTTACTATTCTTCTAAAATGGTGTGGTGTCCATTTTGAAGTGTTTTCACTGTATTGCTGTGTGTGTTGTTACAAATACTTTACATATTGCTTCTGAAGTTAAGCCTGCCTGCTCGTGCCAAGCTACCAATGGGGCGAGTGGGGGTTAACTGAGTGTGATTCTCCTTTACCCTGACTAGAGTGAGGGTCCTTGCTTAGATGGGGGTAACCTGACTGCCAACCAAAGACCCCGTTTCTAACAGATTTGGAGTCCCGATTTCCAGTAGCTGCCATTTGTGGTATGACATATAACATCACTCCAGCAAGGAGGTGGGCTGATTTTTCAAAATGGCTGCAACAGCCCAGTAGTAGGCAGCCATGTGTTCCATGAGGGAGGCCACTTCACTTCCAGCTTGTTCTCTATCATGCTGCTGCCAGTTTGGGAGGGCAGTTGTTGTGACCTCTCCCTCACGGAAGCAGCTATGTCCAGCAGACACTGCTGGACTCCACGCATTGGGGAGTGTGTGCCTCGGATGGCAGCTGTGTGTTCATTGGCTGTCACAAGGCACATGCGCACTCCCTCTAGGCTGCCTGCCACGGTCTCCATCCCCACCCACACCTGCTTGGCCAGCTCCTGCTGGACTCATACGACTTCCCTCTGGAAGCTTGTCTCTGAGTCCTCGGAGTCGTGAGCTGTGTTTGTTCTGGCAGGTAGTATATTCTGGGTGTTGGGTGGGGCATCTGGGGGGGGGCTGCAACATTGATTGTCCTCCTTGCAACTGGAGGTGGTGTCTGGAGGGATCCCAGGACATCCTGGTGAGTCTGTTGGCTGATGGTTGTCAGCTGGTCATCCAGGTCATCCGAGAACTCCAGGACAGGCAGATTAGCAGGAGAGCCATCATCCTCTGCTATGAGATGGTGTAAAATCAATCTTTCTGTGTTGTGACAGTTGACATGGCACATCATTGAATTGCTATTGGAGGCTCAGTGACAACTTACAGCCCAAACATTGTTCTTGTACATTATGGTTCCAATTTATCAGCCCTTTGCCACACCTGAGTGTCACATAAAGGGAATCTCAGATGGCACAATAGGCTGCGTCATATTCATTAGATGTGATGTATTCCCTTATGGTGGCTTGACACCACCTTGTTATTATGGCCCCTTCCCATGCATCAATTTGCATAGGAGGGCCTTGCAGTGGCTGTTGCGGTAGTCAAGCCACACCAACACACATTGCATTTTTTCCCTGTCCCAGTTTTACGTCTTTTCATATACCTGAGGCGACACCAAAATCTTACACCAGACCAGGGATGACATTACCAAGGCGCAATGATGAATTTTACTTTGATTGCTCCTCATGTTAATGTTTCTGTATGCATGCTGCATTCCATAGCACACATGGACCTAGCAGATTGACATTTCAGTTTCTGGTTTGTGCTAGAAGGTGCGCCTCCTACACAACTATTACCTCCGCTCAACATAGCCAAACTTGCACAATGGTGGAAGGGATGCAGCATTGTGCAGGGCAGCTAATTTCCCACTGGCACAGGGGTGGACCCAGGGATGGCCGGCATGGGTATCATTTATTGATGTGAACAGCATTTTATACATGACAGTGCCTGATGCCACAAAATTATGGGACTAGCGAGTTGACTTATTTTCAACTTTGATCAGGGTATCTAGCTGATGGAGATTTTGCAGCTAGATATACTAGTGCACAGATGGACCTTCATTACACGTCTGGCAGTCCTATGACCACCAGACCGCCATTGGCAATATGATCACCGCCAACAGCACAGGTGGCACTGGCACATTTTGACTGTGGGGAAAGCCCAACGGGCCAGTGGCCTGGCACTGGCAGGTTGCCACCAGCTTACGGACTGGCAATTCCACCTGTCATGTGACACCAGCCCAGCATGACGATCAGCACTACCCTCCAGATTCTGTTCCTGCTTTTCCACCAGCCTTTGAATGGCAGTCCAACCACCATGCAGAGGTTGGTGGTAATGTGGTGTGGTGTGGCCCTTTGCGCTTTACACTGCCTGATTTGCAGTGACAATTGCAGCATGTGCTGTCACACCCAATGCACCCCAAGTTTATCGCTGGCTCTATTTGATTCGGCAACAATGTTGTGGTAACTTCCCCACAGAGCTGACATGAGGGGACAGATTTCCACCCGCCAACCCAATGTACAACTCGTGATGCCAACTGTGGAGGAAAGACCGCACTGGCAGTCTTACCAATACCAGACTTGCCCATGCGCCATCCCCGCCCGTCATTGTGATAATGTGCTCCATGATGTACTCAGACATACACTATGGGGGTCATTCCGACCCTGGCGGTCCATGACCGCCAGGGCGGAGGGCAGCGGAAGCACCGCCAACAGGCTGGCGGTGCTTCCTGGGCTATTCTGACCGCGGCGGTAAAGCCGCGGTCAGAAAAGGGGAACCAGCGGTTTCCCGCTGGTTTTCCCCTGGCCCAGGGAATCCTCCATGGCGGCGCTGCTTGCAGCGCCGCCACGGGGATTCTGACCCCCTTCCCGCCAGCCTGTTTCTGACGGTCTTCACCGCCAGAACCAGGATGGCGGGAACGGGTGTCGTGGGGCCCCTGGGGGCCCCTGCACTGCCCATGCCAGTGGCATGGGCAGCGCAGGGGCCCCCTCACAGGGCCCCATACAGATTTTCACTGTCTGCTTAGCAGACAGTGAAAATCGCTACGGGTGCCACTGCACCCGTCGCACCCCTGCAACTCCACCGGCTCCATACGGAGCCGGCTTCCTCGTTGCAGGGGCTTTCCCACTCGGCCGGCGGACGGCCTTTTGGCGGTCGCCCGCCGGGCCAGCGGGAAAGTTGGAATGACCGCCGCGGTCTTTTGACCGCGGGGCGGTCATTCGGCGGCAACCGCATGGCGGGCGGCGACCGCCGCCCGCCGCGGTCAGAATTACCGCCTATATGTTGTGTTTGTGTGATTGTTTCCCCATTCCTATGTGGCTCATATGGTTGTGTCAATGTTGTTGTGGGTTCAGCCTGTATGTGTTGTGTTCTACAGATTGCAATCTGTAGTACAAATTTTTCTCTAGTGGCACAGTTGTGATCAGCATCAATCTGTGTGGCTAAACATTGTGGCAGGTTAGTTATGCAGAGTAGTGCCATGTTTACAGTGATACAGGACCACCCTGCACAGATTAGTTCTCCCTGCACCCAGACAGGCAATGTTGCAGCATGATGAAGAAGTGGCTGCCTTGTGGAGATGTCTTGTTTGTGTGTTGGGTGTTGTTCCTTCCTGCGCATGTATAAGTAATGTTAGCTAAGGTGCCATTTTAATGTTTGCTGTAAGATGCAATACACATGTGTTTCGGCAATGGGACATGGCATTAGCGAAGTGTTTCTGCAAGAGACACCACCATGATGTAACTCCAGGAATGGTGTTGACTTTCTTCATCATCTCTGATGTCTCAGTTGTGTAGGTAGGGTAGGTTTGACTACATGCAAGGGATGTTGTAATGACACAGCCACAGGCACAGTAATTAGATGTGCCTTCCATCCAATGTGCTGCCTATGTATATGTTGGTATATAGCTCTGGTGATTGACATATGTCCAGGTTGTGTATATGTTGTGGTGCATGGCACAAACTAGGCATGTGTACATGTGTTGCTTATGTTTGAATAGTGCATCTTGATTCATGGGCAATGTGTCCGATTGCGCTCCTTTAGCATGCATTGTGTCCCATGTGGTCCCCCTTCTGGCATTAGTACAATTATCAGTTATTTCCCCCATTAAACTTATCCTGCATTTCTGGTGGTTGTTGGAAGTCTGTGCTGTCCTGCCCTTGTATTCCTGTGACTAGCTCTTCCGGGATGACCGTTGCAACCATCTCCTCTGTCTCATCCAGGTCCTCCTGTGGTGCAGGACTTCCACCTCCAGTTTGCAGTGCTGCCTTTCTGTTCCTGACTATTTTATCCTTAGTTCTACGCTTACAATCATGCCGGCGCTTCTTGCACTCCGTGACAGTTCACTTTACCTCTGCCAAACTGTTGATTTTGTCTACTATTCGCTGCCCTACCGCCTCTCTCTTAGCAATTGGCAATATGGAGATGACAACATTTTGGGGCTCGATCACCTCTATTACAAGGATCTCATGCTCCTCCTCACTGAACCAACACTTGTGCCTTTTCTTTTCCTTCTACTGGAACTTCTGTGTTTGCTCCTGGCTGGCTGGTTCCTGGGTGTATTGGGTCACCCTGGGGTCTCTCCTGGCCTGCTGCTTCCATCTTCCCTTTGCAACCTTTCCTGCATTAATGTCTAAAGTTGACACAAATGCGGGGTTAAAATGGTGAATATCCATTCGTGACTTGTTTACGTGTCACAAAACTGGTTAGAGTCAGTTTTGCAGCATTAACGTCATTTTGCATTATGACAGGGCGCAAGAGTGTAAGTCAAAATTTTTGACTCCAACCATTTCTTAGCGCCATCGTGCATTATAGTATAAACATGATGCCTAGATGAAGCTGAAAAATGGCACAAGCCAGCACTAAACTTTTTGATGTAAAACTGCACTTGCGCAGTTTTGCGTCAAAAAGTATAAACATGGACCTAAAATTACAATGTCTACTGCAGAATTTAGAAATGGGGTCTTTGGTTGGCAGTCAGGTTAACCCTGTCCAAGCAAGGACTCTAGTCAGGGTAAAGGAGATTCACACTCAGGCTTAACTTCAGAAGCAATGTGTAAAGTATTTGTACCAACACACACAGAAATACAGTGAACCACTACAAAATGACACAGCAAAGGTTTAGAAAAAGAGGTAGTATTTATCCAAAACAAACAAGACCAAAACAACAAAATTCCAACATACACAAGTCAAGGTATGAATTTTCAAAATAATATGGCCCGCATTTAAACTTTTTTGTGCAAAACTGCGTTGCGCAGTTTTGCACCAAAAAGTTTAGCACCTGCTTGCTCCATTCCTGAGCACTAGCAGGGTGCCTTATTAATGGAATGGCGCAAGCCAGCGCTAAGCTTGGGTTAGCATCAACTAAAATGACACTAGCTGGGTGGGGGTGGTGGGAGAGGAGATGGAGGTTGAGCGTAAAAAAATGACACTAGGCTGGTTAGAGGCAAACAAAATGCCTCAAACCAGCCTAACGCCATTTCCTGGCACACAACCATCCATAACACATGACTCCTGTCTTAGAAAAGACAGGAGTCATGCCCACCACCCCAATGGCCAGCACAGGGGGCCAGGGGTCCCCTTGGCAAGGCCACTGCACCCAGTGCCATGAAGGGAGCCCCAAGAAATGCGTTGATTACTTACTCGCAAGTGAGACCTTTTGTCATTTCCTTCTCCTGTCGGGTTGGCATGCGTCTCTCTCAAGAGAGCGATGTGTCAATTTCCAGACTTGGCACCTCGGATCCACGCAGAGTCGGGTTGACTTGGACGCCCAGGGATGATGCGTGGAAAATCCTGTCACACAGTGATAGAAAAACCACGCTGCATGGGGTTTGCGTCATTAGCAGCCTCCGTAAGAGGGTGTTGCGCATCGATTCTCCAGCCGCGTTGCGTCGGTCTCTCAGCTGCGATGCAGGTGGCGCGTTGTTTCAACCTGCGAAGCCTGCGGCGCTTCATTTATCAGCCACGTTGCGAAAGGTGCTCCGTAAATTTCCCTGCATGGCGTTCTTTGCATGGATTTTCAGTTCTTGGCTGCCAGCTTCACCTCTCAAGGGCTCAGGAATGGGATAGGGTACCACTTGTCAGGGAAGGAGTCTCAGCAGAGAGTCCAGGTGCTGGCAGGGGAATTCTTTGATAACCCTGAGACTTCAACAATAAGAGGCAAGCTCAATTCAAGACCTTAGAGATTCTTCTCAAGCAGGAATACACAACAAAGTCCTGTCTTTGTCCACTTTCACTGGCAGAAGCACCAACTGCAGGATAGCCCAACAAAGCACAGGCAGGGGCAGCACTTCTCATCAGCTCTTCAGCTCTTCTCCTTGGCAGAGGTTCCTCTTGATTCCAGAAGTGACCTTGAAGTAATCGAAAGTCTGGGGTTTTGGGTCCACTTCTTATACCCCTTTCTGCCTTTGAAGTAGGCAAACTTCAAAGAAAGTTTCTCTTGTTTGAAAGATCATGCCTTGCGCAGGCCAGGCCCCAGACACACACCAGGAGGTTGGAGACTGCATTGTGTGAGGGCAGGCACAGCCCTTTCAGGTGGGAGTGACCACTCCTCCCCTCCCTCCCAGCACAGATGCCTCATCAGGATATGCAGGCTACAACCCTGTTTCCTTTGTGTCACTGTCTAGAGAAGTGGTGCAAACAGCTTGACTGTCTAACTGACCCAGACAGGGAATCTACAAACAGACAGAGTCACAGAATGGTTTAAGCAAGAAAATGCCTACTTTCTAAAAGTGGCATTTTCAAACACATAGGGCCTCATTACGACCCTGGCGGCCGGCGGAACACTGGTGGTAATACCACCAACAGGCTGGTGGTGTTCCGCCAGTGCATTATGACCGTGGTGCAATAGCCACGGACATACCGCTGGCCCCTCCACTATACCGCCAGCCTTCTGCTGGGTGGTCATAATACCCAGGGCAGCGCTGCAAGCAGCGCTGCCCTGGGGATTATGAGTCCCCAACTGCCAGCCTGTCCATGTCAGTGTTGGCTGGTGGTATGGGGGATTTCGGGCAGTGAAATCCGCGACGGGTGCTGCTGCATTATGAGCCAGCTTCAATGTTGATGTGACTTTTCCGCTGGCCAGCGGATGGAAACGCTGAAAAGTGGAAATCGGAAAAGTAATTATAGGGGGCCAGCCATACCACCAGTGGCAGTATGTTGGCTCCTGCTGCTTCAGCGGTCTTTTTCAAAGACCGCCGAAGTCATGATGAGGGCCATAATCTAAAAACAAACTTTACTAAAAGATGTATTTCAAAATTGTGAGTTCAGAAAACCTAAACTGCATTTTTCTATCTGCTACCAAAGGGTATCCACACATTAGTAATATTTAAAGGCAGCCCCGATGTTAACCTACGAGAGAGATAGGCCTTGCATAGTGAAAGCCGAATATGGCAGTATTTTACTGTTAGGACATTTAAAACACATTAGTATATGTCCTACCTTAAACATACTCTGCACCCTGCCCATGGGGCTACCTAGGGTCTACCTTAGGGGTGCCTTTCATGTAATTAAAGGGAAGGTTTAGGTCTGGCAAGTGGGTACACTTGTAAAAAGTCGAATTGACAGTTTATAAACTGCACACACAGACACTGCAGTGGCAGGTCTGGGCCATGTTTAAAGGGCTACTCGTGTGGGTGGCACAACCAGTGCTGCAGGCCCACTAGTAGCATTTGACTTACAGGCCCTGGGTACCTCTAGTGCACTGTACTAGGAAATTACTAGTAAATCAAATATGCCAATCATGGAAAGCCAATTACACATACATTTTACATAGGAGCACTTGCACTTTAACACTGGATAGCAGTTGTAAAGTGCCCAGAGTAACAAAAACAGCAACAACAGAGTCCAGCACACATCAACAACCTAGGAAAGAGTGGCAAAAAGTTAGGGGAGACCATGCCAAGGATGCCAAGTCTAACACAGACCATACAAGTGCAACGATTCAATACTCTTCCATTTGTATGCTGATCCTCAATAAGACAAGTAATATTGTATGTCTTCTTGACATAGGGCTTTGTGTTGGAAATTATTATTGTTTGTGGTATGATATTGAAGGGGGTTACAACCTTCAGCCCGTACCACTATGAAATGGCACCACGGGCACCTAATTTTTTTTCCTCAGACCACTAGTATCCAGTTTGCTATTTTACATTATGGATGTCCTCAATATATTGAAAGGGTTACACTACTCTTCAAGGTTTTCTTCATGTGCTTTGATGTCAAAGTTCTCTGTTTGAGCATCCCATAAAAGGCAACCATAAGAGTGGTTCAGGACGTCTTACTCAACGATATACATGAATATGTGAAACAACTCATATTTATTGTAGAATGGTCTGCAATGTGAGGATTTTATATATCACCAGATCAAGGGCACATCCATGGGAAATACACTCACTGAACCTGATGTATCTGTACACACATAGGTGGTCATAACAACCCTGGCGGTCGGTGTTAAAGCGGCGGTAAGACCGCCAACAGGCTGGCGGAAAAATAAATTGAATCACGACCGTGGCGGAAACCGCCAACATAGACAGCCACTTTAACACTCCGATTGCCACGGCGGTACAAACAAACATCATGGCGGTCACCGGCAACCGACAGGCCGAAGACAATGTGCCGCCCACAGTATCGCAACCTACCAATCCGAAACCTTTTCCGGGGTAGATTCACCACGAACAAAAACACGGCGGAAACAGGACTTCGAAGGGAAAACGCTCACCTCTGCACACCCCATGAGGAATCCGGACGCCATGGAACCCGAGCTCCAGATCCTGCCAGCCCTAATCTTCTTGCTCCTCTACCAGGAGCACGAACGCCGGCGGCGAAGACCACAGTGAGTACTGCACCTATGACCCAGGGGAGGGAAAAAACAGGGACACACACCCGCAACACCCCCACCCTCACCCACTACAACACACACACTAATACAGCATGATACATTACAGTTGCACCCCCCAAACCCCCCGGAGGAATGCAAAGACAAAAGGAAATGAGTGTAACCATTGTAATATATTAAAATCCAGTACGCAAAAATATATATATACACCATAAACAAATATATACACCAAGAATAGTAGTCCAGGTAGTGCTCCATTGAAGTCCGTGGAACACTGGGCCCACACGGCATGGCCGAGGCCCACACTCAATCCCCGAACATGATGGAGAGAACACTGCAGGGGCATCAGATAGCAATAAAAAAGGCACCTCAGGGGGAATGGAAAGGGGGGCACCTCAGCCGGTTGAGTGCACAACGCCAAATCCATGAGGGGGCCACATGCCCACTGTTCAATCCTGGGGAGTGCAAAGCCACAGTCTCTCAAGTGTCTACAGTGGGTGGGTTTCCCACTGTTCCATCCTGGGCAGTGCAAAGCCACAGTCTCTCAAGCCTCTACAGTGGGTGGGTTGCCCACTGTTCCATCCTGGGGAGTGCCAAGCCACAGTCTCTCAAGTCTCTACAGTGGGTGGTTTGCCCACTGTTCAATCCTGGGGAGTGCAAAGCCACAGTCTCTCAAGTCTCTACAGTGGGTGGGTTGCCCACTGTTCAATCCTGGGGAGTGCAAAGCCACAGTCGCTCAAGGGGATAACAGTCTCCACTGGTTCTGGAGGGGGCCTTGTGCCCAGAGTGCTTCATCCTGCCAAGGACTGAGGTAGTGGATGTATCCACTGGTTCTGGAGGGGGCCTTGTGCCCAGAGTGCTTCATCCTGCCAAGGACTGAGGTAGTGGATGCCTTACTCCACTGGTTCTGGAGGGGGCCTTGTCCCCAGAGTGCTTCATCCTGCTCGTGACGGACTCAGTAGCGTCAGTGCCCTTGGCGCTCATGGGCCAGCGGTGCTTGTTGCGGCGGTGTCCTTGGCAACAGTGCTTGTGGTGGCAGTGTCCTGTTCAGCGGAGCATGTGGCGGTGGTGTCCTTGGCAGCGGTGCTTGTGGCGGCAGTGTCCTGTTCAGCGGTGCTTGTGGCGGTGGGGTCCTTGGCAGTGACTCAGCTGCTGGCGGTCCTGTCTGGCCCAGCGGGGCTGGTGCTCGCGGTCTTTATGGCACAGCGGGGCTGGTGCTGGTGGTCCCTTATGGCCCAGCGGGGCTGGTGCTGGTGGTCCTGTCCTGGGCAGCCGGGCTGGTGCTGGCGGTGGCCTCCTGGGCAGCAGGATGATGGCAGTGGCCTCCTGGGCAGAGGGGATGATGGTGGTGGCCTCCTGGGCAGCGGGGATGATGGTGGTGGCCTCCTGGGCAGCAGGGCTGGTGCTAGCGGTGGCCTCCTGGGCAGCGGGGATGATGGCGGTGGCCTCCTGGGCAGCGGGGATGATGGCGGTCTTCTCCGCTGTGCTGCTCTTCCCAGACTTGCTGAGCTTCTTGTGACCCTTCCCCACCTTGGAAGGTGTCGCAGCTGACTCCACACTCCCACCTGTACCCCTGGGAGCGGCTTTGGTGGCTGGAGTCTTCCCCAACTTTTGATGCTTGACAGGTGGGGGACTGTCCGTGCTGTGGCTCCGTGCCACACTGGCTGCCATGCTGCCTGGTGCACTCCAGATTCCGGTGACTACAGGCACCACTGGTCCCGGAGATGTTGTGGCTGAGGTGGTAGGTTGGGACCTGGAGAGTCGGGCCCTAGGAGACTGACGGGGTGGGGGAGGTGAGGGAAAGAGGTCAAGGGTGGACAGGAAAGGTTTCTTGGAAACACTGGGACGGGTAGCTGGAGGGAGTTTGGGAGTGGAGGAAGAGGTTGTGGTTGTAGGAGGTGTTCGTTTGGTGACTTTGGGTGAAGGTGCATGCGCTGTGGGCTGTCATGAGGTGGATGGCTGTTGGGTGGGTGTGTGGCTGCGTTTGTGTATCTTGGGAGGTGGCGTCACAGACACACTGGGAGAGGACACAGGGGACGTGTGAATGGTAGTGGGGGTGGTGACTGCACGTGAGCGGGGTGTGGTGGTGTGTGTGCTGGTGATGGAAGTAGTAGCTGTAGATGTAGTGCATGCAGGTGTGAGTGTAGACGAGACTGGGAGGGAGGAGGGAGACGAGGAGGATGGGGACACTGTGGAGGCTGTGGATGTTGGTGTGTCTGCATGTGTGTGATGTTGCGTGAGTGCCTGTGGGATGTGTGGTGCTTATGTTTACCTGAGCTTCCCTTGTGTGTTGAGGTGTGTGCATGCTGGTCTGAAGGTGTGCTTGGGATAGGCTGAGATAGAGGGGATTGGGTCGGGTGGAGGAAGTTGGATGGGGGAGGCTAGAGACAGGGACAATAGCTGCCATCAGTGTTGAGGCAAGAGTCTGAAAAGGTCGTTGACAGGCCGCCTGACCAGAATGAATGCCCTCCAGGAATGCATTTGTTTGTTGCAACTGCCTTTCTACACCCTGGATGGCATTCAAAATGGTAGACTGCCCAACAGTGAGGGACCTGAGGAGGTCAATGGCCTCCTCACTGAGGGCAGCAGGGGTGACTGGGGCAGGGCCTGAGGTGCCTGGGTGAGCGGGCACGGGGCAAAGGCTGAGGGGCTGCTGGGAGGGCAGTGCTGGTAGGGAGGGTGGCGGCTGTACCTGTAGATGCGGGGGCACAGATGTGACCGCCACCACAAGGGAGCTCCCATCAGAGGACGAGTCTGTGTCACAGGTGTCAGCTCCTGTCCCCACCGTGGAGCTCCCCTCGCCCTCTGTCCCACTGGTGAATTCCAAGTCCGTAGTCTCACCCTCCAGGGCCATGTGGGATGCAGCTCCCTCCTGCTACAGTACCACTGCTCCTCCGCCTGATGATGCTAATGCACACAAGAACAGGGAGACCACAAAAATGGGGGGGAATGACAGAAGAAAGACATGTTGAGTGCATGCATTGCCGCTACCGTTGGCGGACACGACAGACACAGAGGGGGTCATTCTGACCTCGGCGGTAAAAGGCTCTTACCGCCGGTCAGAAGACCGCCATTCTACCGCCGCGGCCGCGGTAAACCGCCACGGTCATTATGACCCACAACTGCCAAGCCGCCAAAAACCCGACATCCACGGAAGGCCGCCTCATCAGCGGGCAGCGATAAACTGGAGATGACCAAACCTCCACCGCCACGCCAACACAAACACGCCCATGCCATTACGACCCACGAATCCACGCAGCGGTCATTCAACCGCGGTATTCCATTGGCGGTACACACCGCCGCGGTCAAAATACACACCCAGCTCCAAAACACAGCCACATTGGACAATTTGAAATACACACACCTGATACACATACAAACACCACCCCCACACATCCAAGCAACTATAAAACACACACCCACATCACCCACAAACCCCCACTAGTTGGAAATCGGAGAGAAGGCGATAGAGAGAGAGAGAGCGAGCACAGCAATTGAAAACCCCAACACACACAGGAACCCAACATCATCAACCACACCACATCTACGCACACATCACCACACACCACCACTCACATCACCACAAACACCACCCCACACCTCATCCACACCACCCCATGGCACCCCAAAGACACCCCAGGTTTTCGGACCAAGAACTCAGGGTCATGGTGGAGGAAATTATAAGGGTAGAGCCCCAGCTCTTCGGCACACAGGTGCAACACACCACAATAGCCAGGAAGGCGGAGCTATGGCAGAGGATCGTCGACAGGGTCAACGCTGTGGGACAGCATCCCAGAAACCGGGAAGACATCCGAAAGCGCTGGAACGACCTACGGGGGAAGGTACGGTCGATGGTCTCAAGACACAACATCGCTGTGCAGAAGACTGGCGGCGGACCACCACCCACTCCTCCCGAATTCACAGCATGGGAGCAAGAGGTCTTGAACATCCTGCATCCTGCGGGCCTCGCTGGAGTAGGGGGAGGAATGGACTCTGGTAAGTCTAGTCTCAACTACTCCCCCCCCCAACCACCAGCATGCCAACCCACACCCCCACCCTCACCCCCAACCCCCCAGCACACATCCTCCCTGCCAATGTCTCACCAGCACAACCCACCCAACCCAAAACCAAACCCTGAATGCCAACACAGACCATGGACACCCATCACCTATGCATGACCACTGCACATACCCATCCCCCCCACAAACCACCCTCACAACTCCTGCCACAAGGGAATGCCAGCACTGGGGGACAAGGGCACCCACAAATCGCACGCCATGGAACACACAGAAGCAATAACCATACTCTTTCACCCCTGCAGGGCCCGAACGCCAACACACCGGCCAGGAGGGTCCAGATATGTCCATCCCACCCCCAGAACAGGCCCCCAGTGAGGACAGTAGCTCTGTCGACCTAGAACCTGATGACCAGCCCGGACCATCGGGGACCTCTGGACAGTCGGTTCCCCACACACAGACACAGGCCACAGCAGACCTAACCCCCTCTGGGAATATCAGCACAGCTCCCACCCAGCGGGACCATGCCTCTGTCTCCAGGACAGGTCAATCAGCGGTGTGTCCGCCACTACAGGGCACCCAGGCTGACCCAACACCCCAACAACAACAGGGACCTGGGGGCAGTGGTAGTGGGCACACCGTCCAGGGGACAGAGGCCCGGGGAAACAGGGCAACTGGGAGGGCTGCAGTGCGACAGGGGGGTGAGGACAGGCCCAGGGAACCGACTCTCCAAGAGGCCCTCACTACCATCATGGGAGCATACCACCGCTCCCAGGAGACGATGGCGACGGTACTGGCCAGGTTCCAGGAGATCCAGGCACAGCAGGAGGAACGGTACATGGGGTACAGAGAGGAGCTCAGGAACATCGTCCTGGCCCTGAACCTAATAGTCACCACATTGTGGGACCATGTGGCACCCCAAAGGGCCCCTGTCACCAGCCGGGACCAGGAACAGCCTACCACCTCTGCCGGCGCTAGTGGACAGGAGGCCCCCACACAACGACAGGCCACCAGAACCCCACCTCCTGCTGAAGATCAACTACCCCGCAAGAGGAGCCTGAGATCACAAAGGTAGACAGAGTAGGATGCCTAGACCCCCGCCAGCATAAGATACCCCCGGATGTCATTCCACTGTCCCACATTGTCACCCTGTCCAACCTTGAACTGCCCCGCTCCATCCTTCCACAGGCATATGGACAATGCACCTGTGCGACCGAGAACTGGACTCTGCCATGGACATCACTCCACCCCCACCCATCACCGTTTTACTATCATTGACCTATATGTAGCACTTTAAATAAATCACTAATTGCACTTAAAACACTCAGGAGTCTGCTTGTATTCTTAACAAATGTATTACACATAACGGTTAAAAAATGTTCCGTTACATTGTGATGACAACATACCAATGTCAATGTGCTTTACTCCATGGGCGAACAAACCAGAAGTCACGCAGTGGGTCATACAGCTCTGAAAAGGGAAGGGAAAGTCACAATTCAGTTGAAAGGAACTGGGGGGAAACACAGAAAGTAGAGATGCAGGAGGCCAGAGGTAAATGTAAAATTGCGTGGGGGATTCTTACCTGGGTGCTACTGAAAATACTGTTGTATGACTGTGTCCCTGTTGTCCGTGTCGTCCCCGTCGTCTTCCTCCTCTTCACTCTCCACAGGCTCCACAGCTGCTACAACACCACCATCTGGACCATCCTCCTGCAGAAAAGGCACCTGGCGTCGCAATGCAAGATTGTGAAGCATACAGCAGGCCACGATGATCTGGCACACCTTCTTGGGTGAGTACATTAGGGATCCCCCTGTCATATGCAGGCACCTAAACCTGGCCTTCAGGAGGCCGAAGGTCCTTTCTATGATCCTCCTAGATCGCCCTTGGGCCTCATTGTACCGTTCCTCTGCCCTGGTCCTGGGATTCCTCACTGGGGTCAGTAGCCACGGCAGGTTGGGGTAACCAGAGTCACCTATTAGCCACACACGGTGTCTCTGTAGCTGTTCCATCACATAAGGGATGCTGCTATTTCGCATAACATACGCGTCATGCACTGACCCAGGGAACTTGGCATTTACATGGGAGATGTACTGGTCAGCCAAACAGACCACCTGGACATTCATCGAATGGTAACTTTTCCTGTTTCTGTACACCTGCTCATCGTCTTTTGGGGGTACTAAGGCCAAATGGGTCCCATCAATGGCACCAATGATGTTGGGGATATGTCCAAGGGCATAGAAGTCACCCTTTACTGTGGCCAAATCACCCTCCTCAGGGAAAATAATGTAGCTCCGCATGTATTTCGTCAGGGCAGACAACACTCTGGATAAAATCTTGGAAAACATAGGCTGAGACATCCCTGATGACATGGCCACTGTTGTCTGAAAAGACCCACTTGCCAAAAAATGGAGGACTGACAGAACCTGCACCAGAGGGGGAATTCCTGTGGGTTGGCGGATGGGGTACATCAGTGCTGGCTCCAGCTGGGCACACAGTTCATGTATAGTGGCTCGGTCAAGTCGGTATCGAAGTATTATATGACGTTCCTCCATTGTCGACAGGTCCACCAGCGGTCGGTACACGGGAGGATTCATCCTTCTCCTCGCAAGTCCCAGCGGACGGTGCCTAGGAAGGACAACATGGAGTACAGAGTCAAGCAACCCACAGGTACGTAACTACAGCTTGCACAGTACACGATTCTCAATGCATTGAATGGCTTGTATGAGTGGCAATGCAAGGCCTAGGCCTGTGCGACGCAGTAGAAATTAAGCCATGTGGGCCCTTGAAATGGCGGCTGCCTGACCTGAGAAGTGTGACAGTGGAATGTGAGGTCAATGCGCTGGCGTGACACACCGTGGCGGTAGGCGGTCGAAGACCGCGGCGCCAAGCCGCATTGGTTAACATCGAACCCTATGGGTTTCACGAGCCAATGACTAGGTGCGCCGGCGGTCGCGGAACGCACCGCGGCGGTACGCACCGCCGCGGGCGTGACCGCCATTTTCTATCTGGTTAATCACTCGAGACCTGATCATCCACAGGAGAGGACCTATACTGCAAGTGCTGCTGTGACCTCGGTCTGGGAGATACAATGGCTGCTGCGACTGGGGAAAGGGCCCCTGCCTTCACTACAGAAGAGTTGGAGAAACTTGTTGATGGGGTCCTGCCCCAGTATGCGCGACTCTACGGTCCTCCAGACCAACAGGTAAGTACACTGTGTGCACGTTGAATGGGCTATGCCTGGGTTGTGTATGGTGGATGTAAGATGGTGGGGTGGGGAGACAATGACGAGTGCAAGGCACGACAGATGAGAGCATGCACCACATGGCAAGGTTGGGGAGGGGGAGCCAATCGCATCTATCATGCGGAAAATTGATGATATTTCAATTTCCACCCTGTACATGTCAAATAGGTCAGCGCCCATCAGAAAGTCGACATTTGGCGTGCCATCGCCAAGGAAGTCCGGAACCTGGGGGTCCACAACAGACGGGGAACCCACTGCCGCAAGAGGTGGGAGGACATCCGCCGCGGGACCAGGAAGACCGCTGAGTCACTGCTGGGGATGGCCTCCCAACCTAGGAGGGGTGCCAGTCGTACCCTGACCCCCCTGATGTCCCGGATCCTGGCGGTGGCCTACCCCGATTTGGATGGGCGCGTGAGGACATCACAGCAGACACAAGGGGGTGAGTAGCAGAACATTCAGCTATCTTTACATGCAGTGGAGGTGCCTGGGTGGGGGAAGAGGGCTGTGGGTGACATTAGGCCAGGGCGCTTTCTGTAGTGTAGTCCTCTCCTTTAGCCATGTCCCTGTGCCCCGCCCCCCACCTCTGTAGGGTGACAAGTACAGCTATCCATGGTCCTGCATCACCCATGTACGCGTTTGTTGTCCCTAGACCTGTTGGCCTAGTCACAAATACTGAGTAGTGTACCCCGATTGCGCGGCTTAGTGCATGAGGCTCCTGTGTCTGTCCTCTCCGCCAACGGTGTTGACAATGCATGCACTCAACCTGTTTTTATTACTCCCCCCACCCTTATTCTTTATCTTCTTGTGCATGTGTGCATTAGCATCATCAGGTGGAGGAGAATTGGCACCGGAGCACGAGGGAGCTGCAACTCACAAGGCCCCGGTGGGCCATGGCACAGACACCGAGGCCACCAGTGATACGGAGGGCGAGGGGAGCTTCACAACGGGGAGCCGTGGTGACACCAGCGACACCGACACATCCTCGGATGGGAGCTCCATAGCGGTGGCGGCAACATCCGTGCCCCCCGCCTCTACAGTTACAGCCGCCACCCAGCGCACCAGCTCCGCCCTCCTAGCAGCCCCTCCGCCTTCGCTCCGTGCCCGCTCGCCCAAGAAGGCGGGCGTCTCCTTCGCCCCAGGCACCTCAGGCCCTGCCCCTGTTACCCCTGCTGCCCTCAGTGAGGAGGTCATTGACCTCCTACAGACCATCATTGTTGGGCAGTCTACCCTTTTGAATGCCATCCAGGGGGTAGAGAGGGAGGTGCATCGTAGCAATGCATACCTGGAGGGCATTCATTCGGGTCAGGCTGCCCATCAACGATCGTTCAATGCTCTGGCCTCAGCACTGACGGCAGCCATTGTCCCTGTTTCCAGCCTCCCTCTTCTAACTGCCTCCAGCCTGTCTCTGTCTCCTGTTCCTCTGCCTATCCCACCCACACCATCAGACCAGCCTGCACACACCTCAACACCCAAGGGCAGCTCATCCAGACATAAGCACCACAGATCACACAAACATTCACCCAAGCAACACCCAGATGCAGACATGCCAACAGCCACTACCACCTCTGTGTCCCCCACCTCCTCGTCTCCCTCCTCCCTCCCTGTGATGTCTCTACTCACACCTGCATGCACACCACCAACAGCCAGTACTTCCATCACCAGCACACCCTCCAGTACAGTCCGCACACGTGCAGTCACCACCCCCACTGCCATTTACACGTCCCCTGTGTCCTCTCCCACTGTGTCTGTCACCCCCTCTTCCAAGACACAAAAACGCAGGCAGCCACCCACCCAACAGCCAACCACCTCACGACAGCCTCCAGCCCATGCACCTTCACCCAAGGACAGCACACCTGACTCTCCTACAACCACCTCCTCTTCCTCCACTCCCATAACCACTACACCTACCCTTTACCCTGGTCCTAAAAAACTTTACCTCTCCAATCTTGACCTCTTTCCCTCACCTGACCCCCCCCCTCCATCTGCTAAGAGTCCCAAGAGCGCCTCAGCCACCACAAGCCCGGCTTCAAGGGTCACCGTAGTCCATGGATTTTGGAGTCCCCCCTTTGCCAGCAGTGATACATCGGTCAGCAGCAAGGGGACAGCCAGCCCCCCCCTGGAAAGAGGACCCGTAAAGTAAGGGGCCGCCGCGGGACGACTGACACGGCTGCCCCCAAGGACCAAAGTTCTGCCACTTCACCTGCCACAACATCCAGGGGAGGCAAGGCCCAGAGAGCCACATCGAAGGAGGGCAAGGGCAGCAGGGCGGAGAAGTCAGTCAGCAGGAGCGCGGACCAGGAGGGCCCCACAAGCCCCATTCCGGGTGTGAGGGAGGACACCCAAGGGCCCAGGACACCATCACCGAAGGGTCCAGCAACTGCAGATTCGGAGGGCGACTGAGCAGGGAGTCGTGGCCAGGTCTGACTCCCTTGACTTACAGAACAAGCACCGCTGAACAGGGCCCCGCCGTCCAGAAAGGCACCGCTGAACAGGGCCCCGCCGTGCAGAAAGGCACCGCTGAACAGGGCCCCGCCATGCAGAAAGGCACCGCTGAACAGGGCCCCGCCGTCCAGAAAGGCACCGCTGAACAGGGCCCCGCCGTGCAGAAAGGCACCGCTGAACAGGGCCCGCCGGGAGGAGCACCGCTGAACAGGGCACCGCCGGGAGGAGCACCGCTGAACAGGGGCCCTTCATCTCAAGCACCGCTCCGCTGGGCCCCGCCGTCTCAAGCACCGCTCCGCTGCGCCCTTCATCTCAAGCACCGCTCCGCTGGGCCCTTCATCTCAAGCACCGCTCCGCTGGGCCCCGCCGTCTGAAGCACCGCTCCGCTGGGCCCCGCCGTCTCAAGCACCGCTCCGCTGGGCCCTTCATCTCAAGCACCGCTCCGCTGGGCCCTTCATCTCAAGCACTGCTCCGCTGGACCCCGCCGTCTCAAGAACCGCTCTGCTGGGCCCTTCCTGTCAGGCACCGCTCCGCTGGGCCCCGCCGTCTTAAGCACCGCTCCGCTGGGCCCTTCCTGTCAGGCACCGCTCCGCTGGGCCCTTCATCTCAAGCACCGCTCCGCTGGGCCCTTCATCTCAAGCACCGCTCCGCTGGGCCCCGCCGTCTCAAGCACCGCTCCGCTGGGCCCTTCCTGTCAGGCCCTGCTCCGCTGGGCCCCACCGTCTCAAGCACCGCTCCACTGGGCCCTTCATCTCAAGCACCGCTCCGCTGGGCCCTTCATCTCAAGCACCGCTCCGCTGGGCCCTTCCTGTCAGGCACCGCTCCGCTGGGCCCCGCCGTCTCAAGCACCGCTGGCCCAATGACAGTGCCGTTTCTGTGTCGTGCTACTGTTCACGCTGCACTCGGGCCACCCTGCCTCCTCCATTGCCTGTGGAGACTGTTATCCACTTGATAGACTGTGGCTTTGCACTCCCCAGGATATGACAGTGGGCAAGCCACCCACTGTAGAGACTTGAGAGACTGAGGCTTTGCACTCCCAAGGATTGACCAGTGGGCATGGTGGCCCCTTCTTGGATCTGGCGTCGTGGACTCATGTGGCTGTGGTGCCCCCCCTTCCCTTCCCCCTGAGGTGCCTGTAGTTTTATCATCTGATGCCCCTGCAGTGTTCTCTCCAACGGACTCAGGTCTCCTGTGTGGGCTTTGCCCATGTGTTGATACACTTTGGCCCACGGACAGTTGAAATTTCAGTGACTGTGCTGGACTTATTGCCTCTATTTATCGGTTATGCAATGTTTACACTTGGATTTTTTTGATTCATTTTCCTATTTTACCATGACTTCAATGAACCTATTTTATACATAAATTTATTTTCGCACTTTAATTATATCTTTTCGTTATTCCGGGGGGTTTGGGTGGGGTCACTTTGACTTGGTGCTCTGCATTGGTGGGTAGATAGTTGGGGGGTGGGTGTGATGCGTATGTGTGTGCCCGTAACCCTTCCTCCTCCCCTGTGTCGTAGGTGCGGTACTCACCGTTGTCGTCTGCGCCGGAGTTCGTACTCGTGGTAGATGAGCAGGTAGACGAGAGCAGGTAGGATGTTCAATTCGGGCTCCATGCTGTCCTCCGTCCTCGTGGAGTGTATAGAGGTGAGCGTTTTCCCGTTCGTAGTCTGTTTCCGCCGTGTTTTTATCGGCGGTGCTCCCGCCCCGGAAAAGGTGGCGGATTGGTGAGTTGTGATAGG
The DNA here is from genome assembly GCF_031143425.1 of Pleurodeles waltl. Classification (NCBI taxonomy): domain Eukaryota; kingdom Metazoa; phylum Chordata; class Amphibia; order Caudata; family Salamandridae; genus Pleurodeles; species Pleurodeles waltl. Next base: position 646,562,664 of record NC_090447.1, read on the forward strand.
GTGGGCGGTACATTGTCTGCCGCCTGCCTGTTGGCGGTGACCGCCGCGCTGTTTGTCTGTCCCGCCGTGGCGGTCGGAGTGTTAAAGTGGCGGGCTCTGTTGCCGGTTAGCGCCAGGGTCAGAATTCCATCTTTTGGACCGCCAGCCTGTTGGCGGGTTGGCCGCTGCTTTATCACCGACCGCCAGGGTCAGAATGACCCCCAGAATCCCCCTGCACTACGCCACGCAGTTGGGGTCCACTGTTCAATCCCTGGGACATGGCCTACAAGGCTATGGCCGACATCTGCACACATGGATGTCACAGGAGCCTGACTAGGTGTACATGGCACTGTACAAAGGTGGGGTGGGGTGCCACAGGGTCTGCCAGAACAAGGGTACCTAACTAGCACACTCGCCCTGGCCTAGGGACACCCACAGCCCACCTCCCCCACCCAGACACCACCACTGCGCGCAAAATCAGCAGAATGAGAGTATACTCACTCCCTTGTTGCTGCTGTGATGCCCTCAAGCGCCCATCCAACTCCGGGTACGCCACCGCCAGGATCCTGAACATCAGGGGGGTCATGGTGCGACGGGCACCCCTCCCACGTTGGGAGGCCATTCTCAGCTGGGCCTCCTCCGTCTTCTTGCTCCAGCAGCGAATGTCCTCCCATCTCTTACGCCAGTGGGTGCTCCGTCTGTGATAGACCCCCAGGGTCCGGACGTCCTTGGCGATGGCACGCCAAATATCCTTCTTCTGGTGGGCGCTGACCTACAGGAATTGTACAGGGGAAAAAGGAAAGTTATTACCAACTGCACCGTCACAGTCATTGGCCCACATCCCTACCCTTGCCATGTGGCACATGCACTCACCATCGTTTCATGCACGCCTCAATCTCCCCCCCCCCATCTTTCATCCACCCCACTCCACACAGGCATAGCCCAAACAGCATGCTCCCAGTGTACTTACCTGTTTGTCTGGAGGACCGTAGAGTAGCGTGTACTGGGGGAGGACTCCATCCACAAGTTTCTCCAACTCCTCCGATGTGAAGGCAGGGGCCCTTTCCCCAGACGCACGAGCCATTATCTCTTCCAGACCGAGGTCACAGCAGCACTTGCAGTGTAGGTCCTCTCCTGTCAAATATAAGGTATCGAGTGATTGAACAGATAGAAAGTGTCTGTCACGTCCGCATCGGTGCGTACCGTCACCCTCTGCGTACATCGTCATTGGCTCCTGGGACCCATAGGGTCCAATGTTAACCAATGCAGAATTGTGCCGCGGTCTTCGACCTACCGCGACGGTGTACAACGCCAGTGCAGTTACCTCACATCCCATTGTCCCACTTTACAGGTCAGGTAGCTGCCATTTCAGGGGCGCACATGGCTTAATTTTTAACTGCGTCACACATACCTAGGCCTCGCCTCAACACTCATACAGGCCAAATTTCAGATTATGATTTGTGTTCTGTGTAAGCTGTGTGTACGTACCTCTGAGTTGGTTGACTCTGTGCTCGCAGTTGTCCTTCATAGGCACCGTCCGCTGGGACATGTGAGGAGATGGCGGCATCCTCCGGTGTACAGACCGCTGGTGGACTTGTCGACAATGGAGGAAAGACATGTGATCATCACCTACAGGCTTGATCGTGCCACAATCCTGGAACTGTTTTCCCAGCTGGAGCCAGACCTGATGTCAGCTATCCGCCATCCCACAGGAATCCCCCCTCTAGTGCAGGTGCTGTCAGTACTCCATTTCCTTGCAAGAGGGTCATTTCAAACAACAGTGGCCATAGCATCAGGGATGTCCCAGCCTATGTTTTCCAACATGTTGTCCAGAGTGTTGTCTGCCCTGCTGAAACACATGCAGAGCTACATCGTTTTCCTTCAGGTGGAGGATTTCCCTACAGTGAAAGGTGACTTCTATGCCCTGGGACATATCCCCAACATCATAGGTGCCATTGATGGGACACATGTGGCTTTGGTACCCACCCCGAAGGAGTGAACAGGTGTACAGAAACCGGAAGAGTTATCATTCCATGAATGTGCAGATGGTGTGTTTGGCAGACCAGTACATCTCCCATGTGAATGCCAAATTCCCTGGCTCAGTGCTTGACGCTTACATCCTGCGGAATAGCAGCATCCCTTATGTGATGGGTCAAATCCAGAGGCACCGTGTGTGGCTATTAGGTGAGCACCTGGAAGCAAGTCAGTGGGAATGGTTGTCTGGGTCTGGGGATATCCCTGCAGGTTAGTGTTTGTCTAACAGTTGCCCTCGCCATTTGCAGGTGACTCTGGTTACCCCAACCTGTCATGGCTACTGATCCCAGTGAGGTATCCCAGGACAAGGGCAGAGGAACGCTACAATGAGGCCCATTGGCGGACTCAGAGGATTATAGAGTGGAACTTCGGCCTCCTGAAGGCGAGGTTCAGGTGCCTCCATATGACAGGTGGATCCCTATTCTAATCACCAAAGAAGGTGTGCCAGATCATCGTGGCCTGCTGTATGCTTCACAACTTAGCTTTGCGACAACAGGTGCCTTTTCGTTGTCATGGGGGAACATGGCGGCCGGTTGAAGCGCTGACCGCGAACTCCCATCGGACGAGAGACGCGACCTGCGACCCCTGACCTGGAAACGACGCGCTGAGAGCCGGAGCAGTCCCGCAGTTGGATCGACGCGCGAGAGGATCACCGCGGCCGTAGAGGGGCCCCCTTGTTGTGACGAGGAAGAGGTTTGGAGGAGAGACGCCGGGGAAGAGACTAGGGGAGAGACTGGGATTGTGCAGGGCTCCTAGACCGGCGCCCCGGGTGAGTCGTCCCTCTTGCCGGGAAGAGCTGTTGATGGCGTTTTTTTTTTTTTTTCTCTCTCGGTGTTGAGGTTGACAGAGCTCCCTGCGTGAGAGATACACACTGATAAATCCAGATTGGTAGGAATACCATAAATCGTTAATTAACCTGAACATCGGATCTTTAAAAAACAATCGCAGGTTGAATCTGCATAGGATTTTTTTTTTTTTTTTTTGTGAGCCTTTCTTTTTTTTTTTTAGACTTCTTCTGTCACCCACAGAGGTTTGATGTTAAACTCTCTTATCATTAACTTTGAGCATTGTTTCTTTGCTTTAAGAGTTATTCCAACGTTGTTTCTACTCCTTGAATTAGACCGAGTTGGGCATCACTGGGCATCATTTGCCTATCGGGCTTGGAGTAGCTATTTGAAGGACTCGGAAGGATCCTAGAAAATCCAGTCTCGGAATACGTTACTATTGGAGTGTACTTGTTTATATTGATCTCCCCGCCCCAGGTCGGGAGATTTAATTAAAAATCACGGCGAACAAGGAGGGGGGCGAAATTGCTTCGGCGAGAGGTGGTCAGGGGGTCCCCTGGAATCAAGCTTTAAATTCCAGTATTTGGGCTGAAGCAGTGAGGGGTGTGCGACGAGGGAGATCTTATACCTCTCGCTGTTCTCTTCGTGGGAGTTTACCGGAGACTCCGGGGCTTTCCACTAGGAGTAATTTGAACAGGAATAAGGTGGGAGGAGAACGTGATACCAGCAGAGCCTCTCGGTGCATGTCTCCAATCAAACGCCGCCCCAGGGTTGCACGGGCAGAGGTTAAAAACCTGGTTGGTGCAAGGACTTGTAAGCCCGGCCCCCTGGGTGTGAGTGATAAGCCCCAGGTTTATTCATCAGAGACTGTAGCAGTTACAAATCCTGGATATAAGACTCACGGCGAAGTCTCTTTAAAGGGGACTGATCAAATTTTGTCATCTGTGGGCCCTCCTATCCCTCTCTTGGGGGAAGGCCAACCTGAACTTCTGGGGAGGAGTGAATCACTGATCACAAGATATTTTCGGACTACTACCTTTCCATCGCAGGATATGGCAAATAGTCAACTAACCTCAGATGATTTAGAAATGTCAAATTTAGCTATGCGTTTGGCTAGGCGGTCGCCCCTAAATCCATTAGACAAGGATCTAGATGGACAGGGAGAGGATTCCTCTAAATTATCGGCTTTGTTAGAAGTGGAGAGCAACCCTCTCAGAGGTACAATGTCTTATGGTATGGACGTACAGGCCCTGCTAATCTCTCTTACTAAAGAGATTAGGGAAAAATTTGAGACATCAGAAAATAACCAAACAAGGATTCGGGAAGTATGTGAGGCTTTGGAAAATAAAATCACTTTGTTAACAGATCGGATGGGTAAACTCGAGACTGTGGTGGCGGCCCATGAGGAGCGGGTGGCAGCTCAATCTGAGGATATTTCACAATTAAAACGTGGAGAAAAGTTGTTACAGGACAAACTAGAGATTTTGGAAAATAACATGCGGAGAAATAATATCAGGCTTTTGGGTGTTCCTGAGGGATTGGAAGGGGAAGATATTAAGGGCTATGTGATTGCTTTGATAAAAGAGGTTATCCCAAATACAGCAGGGTTTAACCTGGAAGAGGATATTCAAAGAGTCCATCGTGACCCGTTCAAGAAAAATCCCGGGAGGAAGAATCCCAGGAGGATTCTGATAAATTTCAATACGTACTCTATCAAGGAAAAAATTCTGTCTGAAGCCCTTAAAGTTGGTGTTTTTTCCAAGGGGGATTGGGCCTTCAGGATAAGATCGGACTTGTCTAAAGCAACGTTAGATAGACAGTGGGAATTGGGAAATTTTATGCGTGAGCTTCGTTCTCTTGGGGCTACCGTACAGCTAAGGTTTCCGGCAGCACTCCGGATCATGTGGAAGAACAAAATGTATAACATGAGAGATCCGGGGGAGGTTAGCGCATTTATAGACCAGATTAAGGCGTCACAATAAGATCTAGTGGAAGTATCTCGTCCGATGGGGAGTTCGAATTTAGGATAACAGGATGGTTATCCTAGTAGAATCAGGGAGGGTTCCCCAGGGTAGGGGGGTTGGGTTTGGGTGGGAGTTGGGGTTGGTGTTGGTGGAGGGGGTGGAAGGCACTGGGTGTGGGGGTTTGGGTTGGGTTAGGTGGGTTAGGTGGGTTGAAAGGATAAAAATAAGAAAGTCCTCATATGTTGTTTACCTAGGAGGGGGGTGCGCTGTGCTTATGACGTTTTCCTTTTCTCCTGACAGATATGTCTAAGTATGGGAATTTAAGATTGAAATTTCTTTCTTGGAATGTGAATGGTTTAAGAGTGGTAAGCAGGAGGAGGAAGATTTTTGAATATTTAAGATTGGCGGAAGAGGAGATTATCATATTGCAAGAAACTCATCTCCAACAAACAGAGTGGGAGACCTGGGTTAAACGGTTGAATTGGGTTTCTCTTAGCGTATGCTCCTCCCAAACTAGTGTGATAAAAGGCGTGGCAGTTCTCATCAAAAAATCCATAAAGCTTAGGATAGGATCGGTGCAAGTTGACCCTAGAGGGAGATGGGTAGTGGTAGAACTGTGCGTATGTGGTTATTGGGTCACGGTGGCAGGCTATTATGGACCTAACCTAGATGATCCCACACCATTTCAAGAGTTATTCAATATTTTACTTCTAGCTAGATATCCAGTGGTACTAGGCGGAGACTTCAACATTTTGTTAGACCCTGTACACGATAAGTCAACCCCTCGAGGTACGGATAACTCTCCTAAAATGAGGGCACAGGTGAAACAAGCCATGCAAGATTTAGGATTGGTAGACATATGGCACTGCAGAGGAGGCGAAGGAGACAGATATACATTTTACAATAAAAAATATGGGCATAGATCTAGAATAGATTTTTTTTTAATACATAAAAGTTTATGCCCAGAGGTCAGAAAGGTAGCCCACAATCCAGCTCACCTCTCAGATCATTCAGCTGTAAAATTACACTTGGATATCAGGGTCGTAAATAAAGGTATTAGATGTATAATTAATCGCGCTATACTATTAGACGACTCTATAGTAGAAGCATTAAAAAAAGACACAAGAGATTTCTTTCTTTTGAACCAAGGTACGGCAAGTTTATGGTGTGTTTGGGACGCCTTTAAGGCTTATATTAGAGGGAGGCTTATGAGCCTGTCAATATACAAACATCGTGAAGAAAAAGAGAAATTGGGAGATATGGAATTATCTCTAAAAACCTTGCAAGCTGCAATCCATAAAGCACGAGCAGAAGAGAAGGTCAATTTATTAGAGGACTTGATATGTCAAGAGGTTAATGTTCGGACTAAGCTAGAGGCTTTTTTGGAAAATCGCAGTAAGTTAAAATGGGAAGCTAGCCGATATGCTCACCATGAATATGGAGAAGGTTGCAGTAAGCTACTAGCATGGAAGGTTAAGTCAGACCTCTCTAAAAGATATATTTCAGCAGTCAAATCGGACAATACGATTTGTGTGGAGCAAGAAGAGATTGAGGGGGCATTTGTATCTTTTTTCCAAGACGTATACTCAGAAAGCCTGGTTAATTCAGACGAGTCGATTAGTGATTTTCTAGAAAAACTACACCTTCCAGCTCTAGAAGATTCTGAAAAGACCCTATTAAATTGTAAAATAAATGAGGCTGAGCTTATTGAAGGCATAAAAGCGTTAAAAAAAGGAAAGGCCGCTGGTCCAGACAATCTACCTAATGAATTCTACAAGGTCTTGGGGGAAGTTATTAGTCCTTTTTTATTAGAATTATTTAATTCTATGCTGGTTGAGGGGGCTCAGACGCCTAAATCCTGGAGAGAGGCTATAATTTGTCTAGTTTTAAAGCCAGGTAAGGACCCAATGTCTTGTGCATCTTACAGACCCATCTCCCTGTTGAATGCCGACTACAAACTTTATACAGGGATTTTAGCCAGGAGATTAGGGAGTGCCATAGGCAATCTGATTCATACGGATCAAAAGGGTTTTATGAAAGGGAGGTATCTCCAGGATGTAACACATGAGTTATTTGCTGCAATAGATCTGGCGGAACAAGAAAAGACCCCTCTGGCGATCCTGACTTTTGACGCAGCAAAGGCCTTCGATCGGGTCAATTGGTCTTTTTTGAGGTTAGTGCTGGAAAAAGGAGGCTTGGGATTTCCTTTTGTTAGGACAGTCAGGGAATTGTATAGATGCCCCTCAGCGAGAATTCTGGTCAACGGCCAGTTATCACAAGAATTTAGGATTTGGCGGGGTACGCGACAGGGATGTCCATTGTCTCCCTTGCTTTTTAACTTATATATTGAGCCTCTGGCAATTTCTCTTAGGTTAAGTAAGGAAATTACTCCATTTCAAAGTGGGGACTGGGAAAAAAAAGTAGCATTATATGCGGATGATCTTATGCTATACACCAAGGATGTTAGTTCTACCCTACTAGCGTTCAATACTTTGATGGAGCAATTTGGTAAACTTTCTGGTTACAGCGTAAACACAGAAAAGACAGAAATAATGTGTTGGAATTTGACTTATGCTTCTCCTTTAGTCAAACAAGAGATCAGATATTTGGGTATACGATTAACAAATGATCTAAATGAGGTACCTAAACTAAATTTTAACATAACATACAGAGAAACCAAAAAATTGCTAAAGACGTGGGCCGCTCTCCCTCTTTCCATAATTGGAAGATCCAACATTTTGAAGATGTGTATTCTCCCAAAATTCACCTTTTTATTCAACACTATTCCACTAGAGTTTAAGAACTGCTGGTTTAAAAAACTACAGGGGGATTTATCCTCGTTTGTATGGGCCTCTAAAGGAGTAAGGATCTCGTGGAAAAAGATGAGTAAAAAAAAAGAGTGGGGGGGCATTGCGTCTCCAGATTTCTTCAAGTATTATCTGGCATTTCAATTAAAAAACATTAGAAACCTATTGAATAAGAAGTCAGAATATGATCCGGCGTGGAAAGCCTTAACGGCACACCTCGAGGAAAAAGCAGATCATTTTCTATATAAATTCGGCCATCCTAAGTACTTCAAGAAGGTACGCTTGAAGACACTCAGACATGCATGCAACATTTGGATGCACTTTCGGAAGGTGCTAGAGATACCCTATTTTTGCAGCTCTTCCCCCATTTGGGATTCACCTGGCACTCCTGAATGCTTCACTGATAAATTATCAATTCCTTTGAGAGTGAGTGGGATTGTAAGATGGGGCCAGATAATGGAAGGACCAGAACTGTTAAGCTGGTCGACACTTTATGAAGGGACTGGAGGCACAGTCTCCAAATTCAAGTATCTTCAGATAGCTAGTTGGGTTAAATCGCAACAAATAGGAGAAATAGGAAGGAATATATGGGAAGGGAAATTAAACCAGAAAATCATTAATAAGGAAGTTGCTCTGTGGTACCATGCTCTGTTGGAAGCAACAAGGGATGGGACATCCCTTCCCTTGTCGAAGTGGGGGGGGATCTTTCCAACTCTAGATGTGAAATCTTTATGGAATAGGTCCTGCTCAGAGTTGTGGTTCACGACCAGCCCGGCAGAGTTGAAGAAAAACCATTTGTTCACACTTCATAGGGTTTACTGGACGCCGGCCAGATTAACAGCTATCGGGAAAACTCAGAAAAACTGTCCGAGGTGTGGTGACGATAAGGCAAACGATATACACATGTTTTGGCAATGTTCAAAGTTGTGGGAATATTGGGAGGAGATAGGAAACACTTTAAAGATAATATTTAATGTGAACGTAAAATTGGATCTTTCTATGGTGGTGTTTGGGGTCAGTGAACAGGGTATGAATTATCAAAAATTGTCAGCACATCAGGAGCACCTGTTGTTTGTATTAATACTTTTGGCTAGACGAGAAATTTGTCGTAAATGGGTTGACCCCTTTCCCCCCCGTTCTAAGGATTGGCAAATATCTGTAAATCGAATGTGCATAATGGAACAACGAGGTCCCCTTTCTAGAAGGGATAACTTCTGGATGAACTGGGAAAATGTCTACCAATAGTATATTACTGTTTTGCTGTCTGGTCTCCTCCTCGTGCAACTTAAGTCCAATGATTAGTACTCCCCTTACCCAATACTGGGCGATGCTTTGGTTATGACTAGGTTTCATAGAAAATAGTATATCCTGGTTGATGGCATACGATTGGGAGAATAATAAAACGTAGACCAAACGGGACGACCCAAGGGTTACGTTTCCCCCGTCCGGTACCATTTTTCCTCTACCAAAGCATGGGTGATAATTATGAGGATGAAAAAAGAAAAAAAAAAAAAAAAAAAAAAAAAAAACAGGTGCCTTTTCTGCTGGAGGATGGTTCAGATGGTGGTGTTGTGGCAGCTGTGGAGCCTGTGGACAGTGAAGACGAGGAAGCAGAAGAAGAGGACATCAAGAACAGGAACTCTGTGATCCTGCAATACTTCCAGTGAGACACAGGTAAGAATACAAACCTGCCTACCACATGTACTTTAACACTACTACCTCTCTACTGTCTGTCGTTTTCACTCAGTTAATGGTCACTGAGTTGTCACTTTCCCTTACGATTTCACAGATGTGGGTCCCACTGTGTGGCATCTGCTTTGTTACCTCATGGACTAGAGCTGTGTGACATAGGTATGTTGACATTACAATTGAAAGAGCATTTTGTCACTGTAATTGCTAATACACTATTTCGAAATCAAAGACAGACTCCAGATTGTTTTGTGCTTTAAGGGTGTTTATTTCAGTGCTCAATATTGGAGGGGGTTGTAAAATGGTGAGGGGTGATGGTGGAGGAATGTCCATGGCAGAGTCCAGTCTATTAGTCTCACAGGTGCATTGCCCAAATGGGCATAGGAAGTGGAGCTGGGGCAGTTTGAGGATGGACAGGGTGACAAGGTGGGACAGAAGGATGACATTCAGGGTGGTCTCATTTCTTGGCGGGGGTCTTGAGATCTTTCTCTGTCTTTGTCCTGGATCTCAGGGACCATTTGCAGGGTGGTTCTCCCTCTGCAGGGGGTGGGGTGCTGGTGTGGTAGTCCTGTGGCGGTGCTCCTGTCCACTAGCACCGGTGGAGGTGGTGGACAGATCATCGTCCAGGCTAGTGTCAGGGGCCCCTTGTTGTGCCACAGTGTCCCTCCTGGTGTTGAGGACTTCCTTCAGCACCCCTACGATGGTGCCCAGGATGGAATTGATGGATCTGAGTTCCTCCCTGAAGCCCAAATACTGTTCCTCCTGTAGGCGATGGATTTCCTGAAACTTGGCCAGTACTGTTGCCATTGTCTCCTGGGAATGGTGGTAGGCTCCCATGATGTTGGAGAGGGCCTCGTGGAGAGTGGGTTCCCTTGGCCTGTCCTCCCCCTGTAGCACAGCAGCCCTCCCAGTTCCCCTGTGTTTCTGGGCCTCCGTCCCCTGGACCGTGTGCCCACTGCCACTGCCCCCAGGTCCCTGTTGTTGTTGGGGTGGTGGGTTAGCCTGGGTTCCCTGTAGTGGTGGACACACTGCTGATTGACGTGTCCTGGGGACAGAGGTATGGACCCACTGGATGGGTGCTGTGCTGGTGCTTCCAGATGGGGGAAGCTCTGTGGTGGCCTGTGACTGTGTCAGGGGAACCGACTGTCCCGAGGTCCCTGATGGGCCGGGCTGGTCATCTGGATCCAGTTGGACAGAGCTGCTGTCATCACTGTGGGCCTCTTCTGTTGGTGGTGTGGGCATGTGTGGACCCTCCTGTCCGGTGATGTTGGGTAGGGGTCCTGCAGGGGTATGAAAGGATGTTTATTACATCTGTGTGTGCCATGGTGTGCAATGGGTGGGTGACTGTGTACCCCAGTGCTTGCATTCCTGTGTGGGTCCTTGTGTGATGGTGGTTTAGGGGGGTGTATGGGTATGTGCAGTGGCCACGCTTTGGTGATTGGTGTCCATGCTTTGTTGTTGCATGCAGGACTTGGTGTTAGGATGTGTGGTTTGTGATGTTGGGACATTTGTGAGGAGTTGGAGTGATGGGGGTGAGGGTGGGGATATGTGATAGCAAGCAAGTAGGGTGGGGGATGTAATAGTTAAGATTTGACTTACCAGAGTCCATTCCTCCATCTACTCTTGCGAGGCCCTCAGGATGCAGAATAGCCAAGACTTGCTACTCCCATGTTGTTAGTTGTGGGGGAGGAGGTGGGGGTCCCCCGCCAGTCCTCTGTACCGCGATGTGGTATCTTGAGACCACGGAATGCACCTTCCCGCGTAGGTCATTCCACCTCTTCCTGATGTCATCCCTATTTCTTGGGTGCTGTCCCACTGCGTTGACCCTGTCCACTATTCTGCGCCATAGCTGCATCTTCCTAGCAATGGAGGTGTGCTGCACCTGTGATCCGAATAGCTGTGGCTCTACCCGGACGATTGCCTCCACCATGACCCTGAGCTCCTCCTCAGAGAACCTGGGGTGTCTTTGCCGTGCCATGGGGTGGTGTGGGTGATGTGTGGGGTGGTGTGTGTAGTGATAAGTGGGGTGATATTTAGTGGTGTGTTGTGTGAGGTGCGTGGAAGTTATGTGGGTGATGGTATTGTGTGCCTGTGGAAGCTTGGTAGTTGTTTGTAGTGTCTCTCTCTGGCCTTCTCTCAGTGACTTTGTCGTAGGGGTTTGGGGGTGATGTGGGTGTGTGTTTTATATTGTAATGGGTGTGTGGGAGTGGTGTGTCTATGTGTATCAGGTGTGTGTATTTGGAATTGTCCAATATGGTAGTGTTTTGTAAATGTGTGTGTATTTTGAGAGCGGCGGTGTGTACCGCCAATGGAATACCGCGGTTGAAAGACCGCCGCGTGGATTCGTGTGTCGTGATAGTGTGGGGGTATTTCTGTTGGCGTGACGGTGAAGGTTTGGTTTTCGCCCGTTTATCACTGACCTTTGGTGTGGCGGACTTGTGTGGGTGTCTGAATTTTGGCGGATTCCGAGCAGTGGGTCATAATGACCGTGGCGGAATTCCGCTGTTGCGGCGGTGTGTTGGCAGGCTTCTCCACGGTGGTAAACGGCTTTTGCCGCCAATGTTGAAATGAGGGCCACAGTTTGAAATCACTGAAGAGTACTTGCACCACAATACATCAAACACCACTTTTCATCCTACATTAAGACATGGCGTCACTAAAGTGATGATATATTAATCATACTGCTAGGCAGTGAGGTAAAGGCTGTCAACCTTGTTCAATAGCTCAATTGACTACTTCCTCTCATTAAATGTACCAATATCATAAGCAAACAACAACTGACATTCTTGGGTCTCCTTATTCCCCCACTCAGGGTGAACTTAAAACAAAGATCGATAAAAACGCATGGATCTAAGAACTCACTGTTGCAATTTGGCCCACTTCATCTGATAGCCTGAGGGAAGATTTGCCCTTAGAACAATTTCTTAGGTTGAGGTGTACAAACAATAGCTGTTCCATGAAAAATAACAGATTTGAAGCCCAAGGAGGCAGTTTGACTAAGAAACTAGTTGCGAAAAAGCTCACTCGCACATTTAGCAGCCACAGACCTAGGATAACAGCGTGTTTGACTAAGAATGACTGTAACCTAGGTGTAAACTTCATGAGTAACTAATGAAGCCGTTTTCATTGTCAGAGAGTTTTGGTGCTGTTGCTTAAATGGTACACTTACTACAGGGCATTTTACCTACTCTAAAGATGCTGATACAAGATATTTCATTCAGGACAAACATTAAGGGATGACATGCTCAGTTATGTGGTCAGGAGTCAAACGGAATATCTGCCAACTCAACAATTTTGGTAGAATGACACAAGTGAAGATTTAACTACCACATGGGTGACATACTCAGCTTTAACCTAATGCATCCAATTGTATTTCTGTGCCTAATGGTAGGAGGCCTCTTGCACGTTCTTAGGTGTTTAAAGTATACTATAATTAAAATTTGACATTGCTACAATATAATTAATTTAATTGTTGACTGCAATGTTGAAAAATGCGTGTATGTAAGGTCTTGTTGTGATTTCAGTAATCTGAGTCATATACTGACAGGTTAGTGAGAGAATCAAAAGCACAATTCATAACTACTCCTGCAAGTGTCATCATTTCTTAAGAGAGACCGTTCCTCCAAAGCCAAACAAAATAAGCACTATGCCTGAGTCTGCTGGAACAAAGGAACAAAATATGTTGAAAACTACTACAGTTGACATTTCAGCCCTCGGTTTACAACTGGGACTCTTGAAGGACAACATCATACTAATATAATTAGATGTGAGGAGTTTATGGAGAAGGTCAATCCTGAAGCAAGCATGTCGAAATCGCTTGAACAGCATATAATGGCACTGACATTGCAAAAGTATCTAAAATAAAAAAAAACAAGATAACTAAGATATTTGAAGGAAGATCCCACATGTGGACAATTTGGGTATATAAAAGTGCAAATGCCCGAAAGGTCTTAATTTAGAGTTTGATAGATAGCGTACTCCACCACAAACATGGCAAAAGTCACGGCTTATTACACATGCATTGCAGTCAACATAACACTTGTAATACAGCGCTCGTAAGATCTGCCACCTTTGTAATGGAGCCCCCATCTTCCAAATTTTAATTAACGTCCTAAATCTAAAACTCATGTTATTGCTTACATGAAGGAACAATGCGAAACACTAATACCACTTCATTATAAGTAATTACAAATATGAATTTGAAAATCTTTAATTAATCATGTGTCAGCATTCAATTTACATTTTGTGTGGGTACAATAAAAGACACATGGACCTTGTTTGATTTTGGTTGATGAGGCATACAAGCTTCAACCCTTTCTTCACTGTTATGATTTTGGAACCTATTTTCCTCTTTATAGTAAAGGCAGGTAATTCATGGTAACATCTGCTTCTGCCACTTATGTATCATGAATTTCTTCTTTATCATCACAGCAGATGCTGTATGTGTAGATACAGAGGGGCATATTTATACTCTGTCTGCGCGGAATGTGTGCCAAAATTTTTGACGCACATTCTTTGCAAACCAAGCCCGCGGATGACAAAATCCCACCGTGTGCGTCATGTTTTGGATGCAGCAACCCGCCTTGCGTTAATGCTATGCAAGGTAGGCATTCCCGTCCCAAAAATTACTTAAACAGCCGTGCGTCGTATTTATGCTTTCGGGCAAAAATGCTGCAAGGCCGGGAGGTGGAGCCCGAAAATGACGGGCAGCCCGTTTTGTGTAAAAAATGAACGCCTGGGTCAGGGCAGGCGTTAAAATGGGGCAAACACACCTGTATTTAATCAGAACACACAGAAGCAACAGCAGAGCAGCAGAGCAGCAAAAGGGAGACATGGAGGTGCTTCTCATCCAGCGTGCACGCAGATATAGAGCCCAGCAACAACAACAGCAGCTACCACAACACCAGCAGGGACCCCAAAGGCAGCGCAGAAGGCAGGAGAGGCTATTCCGCACCAGAACAACCCTTCATGGCCTCAGGGAACATGACATCATCCAGAGGTACAGGTTGAACTGGCAGGCCATTCAGCAGCTGCTGCGCAACATAGAGCCACAGTTGGCACCCACCTTGCTGACACCCCGCACCATCCCAACAGAAACCAAGCTGCTTGCCATACTTCACCTGCTGGCAAGGGGCTCTTTTCAAACAACTGGTGCCCTGTTTTCCAGAATATCACAGCCATCATTCTCAGCCTTTTTGCCCAAAGTACTGGATGCCATCATTGGACTCACACCCCGCCACATCTGCTTCACTAACACACTGCAGAAGCAGCAGGACACAAAACAGGGGTTTTACCTCATTAGTGGCTTCCCACTCGTCCTTGGTGCAATCGATTGCACACATGTATGCGTTGTGCAACCTGCTGCAACTGAACACCTCTACCGCAACAGGAAGCACACACATTCCATCAATGTGCAGGCCATTGTCGATCACCAAGGATTGATCACCAACATTGTGGCAAAATATCCTGGGAGTGTCCATGGCTCATTCATCTTCCGTCACTCAACCATCAATCAGCACTTCCAGGATGGACGGTATGGCAATGGACTACTTGTTGGTAAGTACAGAAACCTACTTATATACACACTGCACAGCAACCCTCTAGGACACACAACACATACACCACGACAACAACATGTGAACAGGAACACACTGAGGTCGTGACATCGCTAGCCATGTTTCATAGGTCAGAATTGAACCTGTCACACATCTGAAATTAGTGTACAGTCTAATGTTAAGACGTCAATGATCACAACGGAGTTGTTTGCCTAATTGTCACCTTGCAAAATGTAAGCGTCTCAATGATGTTTAAATTAATCCATTGCATAAGTCTAAAGGTATGTGATGTGAATGTGTTAACTACACTGTCAAAATGAATCTGTGTATGGAACTATCATCTCACCCCCAGTGAAGACACAGGGACACCTGTATCACAAGTCACAATGCTAGGGAGTACACACTGTTCTGCAAATCCCAAAACATACTGCTGACAACCGGTCAGCAGGCAAACACTCGTTAGCCAAGGAAACAACCCAATGCAGATGGTACATCCTACAAGCCTATGAAGCAACACATTAACACAAAAGAGTCACAGACAACACAAGACAACTACTGCCATGCAAGGTGATATTAATGGGGCAAGCTACATCAACATGATCCCAATCATTTTCTCTTTCAGCTGATCAGGGGTATGGGATCCAGCGATGGATAATGACACCATTTGGCAACCCAAGCACTGCAGCAGAGCGTGCCTACAATGACACACATCGGAGAACATGCAGCATAGTCGAGAGGACCTTCGGCATCCTCAAGTCGAGATTCTGGTGCCTCAACATCACTGGTGGTAGCCTCCTTTATTCCCCTGAAATAGTCTGTAAGTTCATTCTAACATGTGCCATCCTGCCCAACATTTGCATAAGAAGGAACATTCCCCTTTTGGAACAAGAACCACACATGCCTGAAGGGGAGGAAGAGGAGGATGGTAGCCTGCAACATGAGGGGGAACAACAAAACATGGCTGCTGGATTGCGTAGGCGCCAACATATCGTGAACAATTTCTTTTAAAAATAATCACCGTCAGCACTGTATTAACTAATGTAAATAAACACCGATAATAATCACCATATCATGGTCTGACTAATCATTTTTGCTCACATTTATATCTAACGATCTGGACACAGAAAATCCCAGAGCAATTGTGATGCGTATCATACAACAGTCACATACACAAACAGTGTAAATGACATATATCCTGTACATTTCACCTTTGAAGGGCAATAGCAGAGGACCACAACTATATCACACATACATGTTGGAAACATAGTTCATCGCAGCACCTGGCACACAACTAAGACACCATCACTCAATAAGGGGAAAACAAGCCTCATACATGAAGCAGTTGATGTGTTATTGCATTGGTAACAGGAATGTATGACCAGACCCTTGACAGCAGTAAGTCCAACTGCATCCAATCTTTGCAAGGACTGTCTGTGACTAGAGTTCCATGTAAGCAGAACATAGACAGCACAAGTGCCACACATATGACAAGCATTACATACATGACATTCCATGTACATGTCAGCCCATTTCCTAACTCCTGACACACCCATGCTCCTGGTCACAACCCACCTGTCTGAAGAGGTCCCTGGAATAGTAATATGTGTACCCCAATATTCCCTCCTCTACACACACAGACAAACAATAGTAATCCTGTGTGCTACACCCTTTCCTATGTTATGCCATTGTCATAGTACATCTGACTGCATGGACGTCAGGTCAATTAATACACTGGCTTGTATTTACTAAGCCCTGTTAGCACCTGTACATTGCTTCCCACGTGAAAGGTACTGTTGCCCATTCAATACTCACATACAGGACTTGTGAGAAACAGATGCAGCACACACCTGTGATCACCTCCATGCACACCACCCATCTGAACATGCACTGCCCCTGCTGATGCCTGGAACAGCATAGAAGTTGCCATTTTGTCAAATACACCGTTATGCATTGCTAGTAATTAAGTCTTGTAACACAGCCCTTGGGTTCTTGTGTCACCTTCAAAAACACAGGACATACACAGTTTTCCATGTCAACTGTCTTGTTCTTCCTCCGACCAGTCTGAGTCAGACCACTGATTATGTAACTTGTCAAATTGCTGGATCCAGATATACACTGCATCCTGTCAGCCTGACTGGCACCTGTCTGTGCGTTACCCTAAAGATTCCTTGTGGCTACATATGTACCACACTTGTTTTACCAAACCTCACATTCCTCAGAGGGTATTTTGTCATGTGCAATGTTGTAATGACACCTGCCAGAACATGACACCTGAGACATTATCTCACTCAGCACACCAAGGTTGCCCTGTTGACAGTCTCATTACACGTCTTCAGTGACAGGGTGGGACCATCCCCATGTAGGTTCTCATGTCCTCATCGACTTTACTCACAATGATCGCCGAAGGATACGCAGTAGATACAGGAATAGCTGCCACTGACTCATGATTAGACCTGGACGTAACTGTGACAACATACACCCCTAAAAATATACAGGATCAACATTGGACCACACACATGAACAAGACACCTCTGTGCAATTGACCACTATATGACCACAACTGTGGCGTCATATTACATTTGTGGTTCACCTTTGGCTGTCTGGGCCAATGACATGGTACCCACTTCGTCTATGCATGTGCCTGACTCAGTGTGGGTTCACCAACAAGTGCCTAGGAAGCAGTTACCAAATATCTAGGACATGGGATGGACAACTGGTGGACTATTGACATGAACAAGCGTCTACCATCTATCTGGTGCATGGTTTGTCATTTGTGGTGTCTACGTTACCCAAAATCTTGGAAGTGCACACAACAGATGTTGCTACATGTATGATTAGCACATGTCCTCTCTCATTTCCACAATGACTTGCATCTAAGGTTTGGACACATTGACTTCACATTCATACAAGCATATTTGCAATAATGCATCTTGTGATGCACACACACCGGGTCAACTAATACATTAGTAGCCACTGCACACACATTGAGCCATAGGCATTGAGGTATTGTACTCATGTGCGTCACCTTGCGATCCTCTCCTGATGCGAAACATGCCCAAATTGTGCAATACACATATGCAGGCCACACAAATGGCCCTCAAGTGCGACAGCCAAGCATGAGAATCCTGTTAAGGAAGTAGCAGGTCATGGTCCGCTGCAGTATGATGTCTCACATGTGAACATACAGTGGGTGCAATCAGCCTATCTCAGGTGTGTCCCAATTGTAACATTACATTAAAATGGAAAAAATACCCAAAAACCAGTTCATGCCCTGAAATTTTGACGTTTTATCGTTGAGTCATATTTTTTCACGCATACAGGTTGTGCGTCATATTTTTCGACGCACAGGAGTGAAAATTAGGCTGCATCCAAATAATTGTAAAGACTATTTACAATTATTTGGATGCGGCCTAATTTTCACTCCTGTGCGTCGAAAAATATGACGCACAATCTGTATGTGTGAAAAAATATGATGCATAAAGATAAAAACGGCGGACATTTTATGCAGGAAGTGATGTAACAGGATATCATGTTTACAGATTAAGTACAGTGGGTGTACTTTCACTTTGCAGTCTGTGATTCTTCTAGAACGTGTGGCTGTGTTCAGAGTGTTGTACCATGATTTTGTGCTTTTGTGTCCTGTGTGCTACATTACTTGTTACTTTGTGAAATAAATATTGTTGTTGTATACTGTCTGAGTGTGTTTTGTTTACAATTGTCTGGTATTGTATTGTATTTGTTGTTTGTGGGAGTCTGTTGTAGGTAGTGCTAGTTTGGGGACAGTTGGGCTCTTTTAATTGTTCAGTTTACTTATTTTTTGTACTTCTACTTTCCCCCTTTTCTCCTTTCTTCTTCTTTATCCCCTATTCCCCTTTTCGGTGCTGAGATGTTGGGTAGGCCACGTCTTGGCAGAATGGGTGAGGAAGAACTTGGGGGGTTTATATGGCTGGTGTGCCATTTCTTCCCACTGATGATCGAGGCAGCGTGATACAGGGGTATCACACTGAGGCACGACGAATCCGGTGGTGAAAGGTGCTGCATAACTTGCAGCGCGTGTATGGGAGCCAGAGGAATGACCACCAGCTGAAGCACCGCTGGGCTGACCTCATCACCAGGGAGCAAGATCTGCTGGACCACCTGGGAATAGTGATTGGTAGCCCTGTTGGTGAGTACAAATCATGTAAATCTGCACAATTAAAAGCTCTGTAGTGACATCAGATGATTTGTACAATATCTGCGGGCTAAGTTGCTGACTGTGTGGAATGCTGCAGAAACATACAGGGTCATTGATGGACTATGTGAAGGACCACAATTGCTAGCTGTCAGGAAGCACGTGCTCTGCAAACTTACAGAATACTTTTGCTTAATGTAATTTGGTGCCACCTTTGTGTCAGATAGCAACACAAAATAGGAGCCAATCATGTCTATATAGGTCACATTTGCCAGTGAAGTACAGATTTACTAAAATATTGACAACCTTTGTTGACGCAATAGCTAGACTGACTTTAGAAACACTACATGATGCAGGAAATGAGTGCTGGCTTCACGTCAATTGATGATAGCAATGTGGCCCAGACATATGTCTCATGTGTGTCTGGTGAGTGTGTAAGGAAAGCGTTCACAGAAGTTGTATGAATGTTAGGGATTATTGTGGTCCTTCATCATTTTGGATACATGTTTGATCTGGATTTGAAAACATCGGGAAAAGGTGTAAGGTGCCCTCAGCTAACATCTTACACTGGTATTTGGAGTTTGTAGTACCACATTCCAATTAGGGATGGCAGTCCAAAGGTATGCACATGGGTTAATATTTCTATGTTTGGTGCAAATCACCATTGCTGGGCCACATCAAATGAAGAAACTGTAACAACATGAGGGCGTACAAAAGTCCCTGCCCCTCTGTACATTGTACCTATGTGTCATAAATGTGTCATGGCCACATAGGCTTTTTGACTGGTAATGCAGTCCTCAAGTAACCAGGCTTTGGATGTCTCTCTTGGATGCACATGATGAGACGATTACACTCCATAATTATTTCTGCTCACTAATGAAGGATCATGTTTGCCACCACATGATAGTTAGGGCCACTGCATGTGTGCAGATATGTGTGTAATTGTCTCAGGAGACCCATTCTATGTACATGTTAGCCATGCTATATCGGATGCAGTATCATCATGTCTGAATGGCTTTAATTACTTATGTCATCTTACACATAGTTGTTGTCTTTGGAATTGTTGGTCAGTGCACAGATTCTGAGCACATTTCTTCCTTCCATGCCTTTCAGGTGGACCGGCACCCTACACTGTGGGAGAGGTGGCTTCATTGGAGGACCCGACAACTCCAGTAAGTGTTATTATGTCTGTTATGTGTTGTGTTTGCTGGTGATGTGTGATGGACTCCTGTGTGTTGAACACATAGCAAGGTATTAAGCGCTGGCCCATCATTTGTCTTGTTCCATGAGTGGGATTTCAGTTTCTCACCATTTTTGAGTTGGCCAATGCTTATCCTATTGTATTATCTAGGGATTGTAGGTCATTCCTGTAGGCCCCGCAATAAGAACTGGGGTGAGTCATGTGGATTACACTTGTATCAACAAGAGTTGCACTGGAACTCAGCTCAGATTTAGTCTGCCTGTCAGACCCACATTCTCCCAGATTGGGACAGCAAATCGCTTTCCAACAGACTTCTGATTCCCTATTCACCAAAGTACTTATTAAAATGTAGGTTGAACTTCCTAGCAGCATGTAGCTCCACATGTAGTGCTAAAAGTATGTGGCACTTGAGTGCAATGGCCTAGGTGTGCATGCAAATCATGATCATGGGTGTTCTTGCAACTCTGTGTCTGTTGTAAGTCATTCCTTACTGGAAGTATATGATGTGGACAAAGGTCTGCATTTCCTGACACGTATGGCGCTAGGATTGGTCAAGGGTTTGCTGTCTCCTATTTGTTGATAGACCTTACCTGTGGTGTGTGTGTAGAGCCAAACACAAGTCCAGCTTTCTATAGACTCCTGGGTGTCCATGTTGTTTCTCTACCCCCCCACCCTCAAACACAGGCATGGGTTTGTGAATAGGGTACCTAGGACTGATGCTACCAGTATGTTACATTGACATGTGAATAAGTGAATGTTTGGTCGGAACCTAGTATACACACTCAGGTATGGCACATGAGTACTATACTAGCAAGTCCATTTACAACTTGCAGATCATGTGGCCCTAGATTTTCATCCTGTACACTGACGATTGTAGCCCTGGCATTGGCGGAGGATGTGCAACATGATTGTTAGCTGACAACTGGCAGAACTCTGATGCCAAATTAATGCCAGTTGTTACCCATCTTGTAGGGTTTGGATGTGCTATGTGTGATATGACCTTTGTAGGCTGCCCTGCCTTGTACTTCCTCAGGGACATTCAATGATCTGTATGATGATATGAGCTGTAAGAAGTACAGTAGATGTACTGTCTCATTTACTTCTTGTGCCATTTCACACAATGCAGTTCCTAATGTAAATTGTTTGCCTTTGTCTTCACAGCTGCGAACATGACACCCATCCAGGTCCGTGAGTTCCAGAGGCGCGCTATGAGGTACCAGCATATCCTGCTGGTAGAGTCGGGGTTCAGACGGATGGCCCGAAGATACCGGAACGAACGGGCCTCCGGAGCATGGAGGGCTTTCCTACAGGGTGGCCCTACTTTGCCCACCACAGCCAACATCAGCACAACCACCACTTACACCCAGGTGGCACCACCCACAGCCGGGACTGTTGTCCCAACCTCTGCAGTTGCTCCAGGCCCTAGCAGTGGAACACCTTCAGGGCAGCCCACAGGCATTGACTTTACATGCCCACACACATCCTCAGCTGGTACCCAGACTGCCCCAATTGCTACAGTTGACCCTGCAGCTTTTCAGGCAATGGAAAGAAAAATTGACCATGTCCTACGGAAAATCAGTCACCTGCAGTAGGATGTTCGACATATGAACAGGCGTGTGCGTCCATAAAGCGGACCCTCCAGAGGGCCAACCTCTAGACTTTTAATATGGACATGATTCCCTCCCCTCCCTCCTCTTTCCTTGTTCTTATACTTAGTGGGCTTAGGGGGCTTAGTGTTAGGTTAGTATAGGCTGTTAGTTTAGTTAGTGTTAGTGGGTGGGGGGTCCTGATTCTCCTATTTTTTCTTTTTGAGTGTGTGGGTGGGTGGGTGGGTGGGGGGCTATGTTGGGGTTCTTGTGTGTTTACAAAAAAATATACATATATAAAAAAAATACAGAAAAATATATATTTGTTTAGGATAGTATAGTATGTGTTTAGGTTAGTATCTGTTGTCCTCCATGTGTCCAGTCTCATAAGGGGGGCGGGGGGTTGATGTTTAGAACGTTTTGTTACATGTGATGAGTAAGTTTAGGTTAGGTTAGTTAGGGGCAGTTGTGGGTAATGAGTAGTTAGGGTAGATTAGGGTAGGTAAGACTTTTCCCGGAGTTTCCTCTTCTGTTATTAATGTTTAATAAATATATAGTGAACCCTTTACAGTATGTGTTAAATGCTTGTTGATCAGGGCCTTTGCATAAGTGTACATGAATTTTGTTGTATTACATTTGTGTCCTATGCTACGAACAAATCCCAACTGAGCTGTAAGATTGGCAGCTACCCCAGAGCTACCTTGCAAAGATTCCACCATTCATGTCAACCACCAATCACAGTTAATTTGGATCCCAACGTGTTTTTGTCAATAAGTATGTTTTCAAAGTCACAAACAGTGCTTCCAGATTTGGTATTGGGGGAACTGTTTTAGGTCTGACTGCAGTGTGATGTTCAAGGACACCCTTATAAGGTGAGTGGTCGTAAGCACTCTTGTAGGATCGTCTTCATGACTCACATACATAATGTGTGACACTGTTCAGCATGATTACTTATTTGGATGTAAACTCAGAAACCTTCATTGTATTGACAAGCTATGTAATTTGACAAGAGGCAACATTCTGTGGTCTACTGCACGGTTGATGTGTCACATTACACAGAGACAAATTTGTTGTGTAAGTGCTATTTATTGAAAAGTGCTGTAGTGCTATATGTACATTGTCCATGATTGTGAGTCCATTATAGTGACATCTTCCATTGTGATCCTACACAATTGGTAAAGGAAAATGCATTTGACATGCTGGGGTGATGTGTCAGACAGTGCAGAGGGACAGGATTTGCTAATGAGTAAGTGAGAGACAATCACTGGGCAGGATGACAAGATAAACAGTGATTTGCAGAACAGTCATTGAGTACAGTTGTTGTAAGACTGGCATGTTACAAAGCACAGGACCTTGGTAATAGTTGGCCATGTGGCAGGGACTAGTGCTTCCGGGTACTTTTCCGTGTGAAGGTGATCTGTTCCATGTCTTCTTCTTCTGATGTGTGTGTTGCCTCCTCTGTTCTTGGTGGTGGTGGTTGTGGAGGGGCAACACACACCTCAGTGTTAGAAGACGTGGAGTCAGACATCCCGGTCACTGCTACCTGTGAAGGTCTTAAGGGCAGTACTGCTGCAAGGAGGATCTGCTGATTCTTAAGAATAGCAGCCACATCACAATGGTAGGCAGCCAGGTCGGCCCTGAGGGGGTCATGATTGCATTTGTGCATGCAGTGGAAGGTTTGGGGTGTGAGATGTTGTGGCAACTCCCTTACTGCAGTGGTGAATTCCTTGACAGTTTCTTGTAGTCCTTGCAGGATGGAAGTTAGGGCTTGCATGGCTGCTGCCCGATCTGCAGATGACATCATGCACGAACGCACCCCCTCTAGGCTGGCTGCCATAGTTTGCATCCCCACCCGCACCTCACTGGCCAGCTCCCGCTGTACTCCAACTACAGTTGTCTCAAAGCTGGTGCCTGTGTCGTCTGAGTCCTCAGCTGTATTGAAGCTAGCAGGTCTTACAATTGGGGGGGTGGGTGGATCCTCTGCGATGGCTGCTTGTTCTGTTCTCCTCCTTGTGACTGAAGGTGGGGTCTGGAGGGTTCCAAGGACATCTTGGAGGGTCTGCTGGGGAATGTTTGTCAGCTCGTCATCAGGGTATTCCTGGACAGGCATATCCGCAGGAGATCAATCGTCCTCTGAAATGAAATGGGGTACACTTAGTGTGTCTGTGTTGTGGCATTGGTGATGTGACATGCCTGCCTTGTGATGATTTCACATTGTGACCTTGTTTTCCGTTCATTGCTGCAGTCTTTCAGATGCAATCAGACATGCCGCCGAGATTGTGTTCTTTAATTGGAGTCATCTTTACAAAAAAATCACTCAATATGCACTGCAAAAGACCTTAAAAAATGTATAGGTATGTGACAGCTGCCTGTACGAGAACCACCAATCATCGCAACTGAGTGGATTACAATTATAATTTCAAAATTGTAACCACCAACTTCTAACAAAGAAATGTCGTTGGGCACAACCCTCTATTGATGGTATGGTCAGCTTTAAGACTTTGAGAAGCTATATGTCTGCCTCAGGTGAACCAAGAAGAAAATGTTAATTTAATTTTATGTGTGTAATGTGTTGTGCTGTGAATATTTTGTACTTTGTATAATTCACCGATGAGCCACTTTCTGCCTTGCACATAACCAGTTGTAATAAATCCTGGAAAGTAAGTTGTCCACAAAGACAGTATTGAGCACTGTTCTTTAAAAATATTGATTGAATTTATCCCTACCTTTAGACCGTTCTTTTTTTCATATTGCTATTTAACCCAGGTCAAGCCAGGGTCATTGGGTTCCCTCTCTTCTGCATAGCAGTCTTTCAGATGGGCATTCTCCCAGGCCTATGGCCCACCTGCAAGTCACATGTATTGTATTAAGTTATTGGACTTGCCAGCATCATCTCCTCTAGTGTTGTTTTAGGCCAAATAATGAATTGCCACATTCTTGTCCTACTTAAGCCTCCCTCTACATCCATTCTCATGGTGAGACCTTTCACTGGCTGTGGGTGTTCTGATGGCACTGGCACCACACTTAACAATCTGGACCTGCCCCAGTCTCTGATCTTTCACATCCACTTATATGTAGTTGACATGTAGCGCATCCTACGCATAGCATTGTTATGGCACGATATGGATGTTGGCATTGGTAATGTGTACAGCTGATGTTGGGGAATGTGTGGAGATTGGATTGCCCTGATAGTCGTAGCAGTGTCCTATTTCCTCCTCTGACTGGGAAGGTGTATGTCAGTGACCAGTTACATGTGCCCTTCCTCTCAATGCTGTTGTCTGAGCAGTATGACATTTGGGATGTTGCATTGTGACCTGGGCACAGGATGGACCCTGGCATATGCAGCATGGGTGTGACCTTAGTGCTGTGTAGCTCCTAATGTTGATGACATTGGCTGATGTTTGCGACAGCTATGGGCATTCACATTTGACAGGACTGGAGCCTTTGTCTTGTTTCAGGGGATTGTTGAAGTTGTCATCCTCAACCCTCTAATTTAGGTGTGTATGATCCATGGGGATGTTACTGCCATTGGCTAATTGAGCTGCACACAGAGCGGAGATGGTAGTGGCAACTGTTGTCACTGTTACATTCCAGTTATCGATATGACTAGAAGTTGTTAATTGGGCCCTAGTTACTGTAGAGGGTATAGTGGCTGGCATGTGCCGGGATGTCAGTTTGACATTGTGCCCTTCCCTCCTGGCGTGGCTTTACCTTTGCTCCATCATTGGCATGGCAGCATGCCCCCATGGGACTGTTGTTGGTGTAGTGTAATGGTGCCCCAGCGTCTCTCTGTGCAGGCCATACCCCCATGCCATACCCGTTTACCCATGCCACTCCATGTATATGATGACTTCCATGCATTTTGTGGTCCATATCCCCCCGCTTACAGTTGACATTAGTGCATTATAATTCCCCATGCGACTTACCCTGCATGTGCGTTGCCTCCTGGTAGTCTGAGCTGTCCTGTCCTTGAATCCCTGTGACGATCTCCTCAGGGATGACGGCTGCCACCATCTCCTCCATGTGGTCCAGGGCCTCCTTGTGTGCTGGACTCCCACCTCCAGTCTGCAGTGGTGCCTTCCTGTTCCTGGACATCTTTTCCTTTGTCCTGCGCTTGCAGTCATGCCAGCGTTTCTTGCACTCGATGACTGTTCTGCGTACTTCTGCCACACAGTTAATCTTGTCAACAAATTGTTGCCATATTGCCTCTCTCCTACTGATTGGCAACTTTGAGGTGACAAACAGTTAGTGCTGGTGTTCCGTCACCTCTTTAACCAGAATTTCCTGTTCCTCTGCACTGAAGCAACAGTTTCTTTTCTTCTTAAAAGTGTCTTGGGTCTTGTGTGGGTCCTCCTGACTGGTTCCTGGTCTGTTGTAATCTTCCTGGGGTCTGTACAGGCATCTGGGATCCATTTTGGCTCTCCTTTGCTGAAATGGCTGTGTTACCGGGGAATTTCAACGCTATTGCGTCAAAAAACGCTGCATTTCCGGTTTGCGGTGTTGTAAATCGCCCCACAGTCATTTCCGCCGCGTTAACGTCGTTTTGCTTTACGACTTGACGCTGCGGTGTGCGTAAAAATAAAGACTTACACCTGTGGTTTACGTCGCCGTGCGTCAAAGTATAAATTTGACTCCGGCACGGTGCACCGAAATGGTGTTAGCCGGCGGTAATGTTTTTGACGCAAAACTACGCCGGCGCAGTTTTGCGTCAAAAAGTATAAATATGGGCCAGAATATCTTGTGTGTTTAGTACCTTTCCTTTTATTAAAAGGGTGGTTTGATGGTTTTATGACTGACTTCTTGTGGTAAACCTGTAGGACGATTCAACCAAATGATGTGCCATTAGAAGAGTGCTGCAGTAGCCTCAACACTCAGTGTGGGGGCGAGGGTATTGGGCATACATGTCAATAGACCCAATTCAGGTGAAAAACTCCTAATTTTAAAAGTAAAAAAAAAAGGCTTTATTTTATCAATCTCCCTCATAAAATGGTCTCTGCTTCAATAGAAGTCAATTGGGAAAATACAGTCTCCTGATTTGTTTGTAAGAAATTGTTGTGCTACGGTTGTACAATGCTGACATGTATTGGGGGTGGTGCCTGATGGAACCATGCCCTCTGTAAAATTATCCTGCCCATTTAGTCTTGTGTTCCACCACCAGATGACAGCTGCAGCCCACACAAATAGACTCTGGGGGTCATTCTGACCTCGGCGGTAAAAGGCCCTTACCGCCGGTCAGAAGACCGCCATTACACCGCCGCGGCCGCGGTTAACCGCCACGGTCATTCTGACCCACAACGGCCAAACCTCCAAAATTCCGTCCTCCACTGCAGGCCGCCACATCAGCGGGCAGCGATAAACTGGAGATGACCAATCCTCCACCGTCACGCCAACAGAAATACGCCCATGCCATTACGACCCACGAATCCACACGGCGGTCATTCGAACGCGGTATTCCATTGGCGGTACACACCGCCGCGGTCAGAATACACACACAGCACCAAAACACAGCCACATTGGACAATTTGAAATACACACACCTGATACACATACACACACCACTCCCACACAATCAACCAACTATAAAACACACACCCACATCACCCACAAACCCCTGCGACCAGAATTACTGAGAGAAGGAGAGAGAGACACAGCAGACAATCCAAAGCAAGACACACTGAGGCACACTACACCATCACACACACCACATAGTAGCACAAAGCACCACTCACCAACATACTTATCATCACATACACCACCCCACACCACACCCACACCACCCCATGGCACCCCAAAGGCACCAACGCTTTTCGGACCAAGAACTCCGGGTCATGGTGGAGGAAATCCTAAGAGTGGAACCCCAGCTCTTCGGCTCGCAGGTGCAGCACACCAGTATAGCTAGGAAGGCGGAGCTATGGCAGCGGATCGTGGACAGGGTCAACGCGGTGGGACAGCATCCCAGGAATAGGGAGGACATACGCAAAAGATGGAACGACCTACGGGGGAAGGTCCGATCGATGGTCTCCAGGCACAACATCGCGGTCCAGAAGACTGGCGGCGGACCCCCACCCACCCCTCCCGAATTCACATCGTGGGAGCAAGACGTCTTGAACATCCTGCATCCTCAGGGCCTCGCAGGAGTAGCCGGAGGAATGGACTCTGGTAAGTCCAATCTCAACTACTATATCCCCCCCACCCCACCAGCATGCCAACCCACACCCCCACCCTCACCCCCAACCCCCCAGCACACATCCTCCCTGACAATGTCTCACCAGCACAACCCACCCATCCCAACACCAACTCCTGCATGCCAACACAAATCATGGGCACCCATCACCTAAGCATGACCACTGCACTAACCCCCCCCCCTAACTACCCTCACAACACCTCCCTCAAGGGAATGCCTGCACTGGGGGACAAGGGCACCCATAACACGCACGCTATTGCACACACAGAAACAATAACCAAACTCTCTTACCCCATGCAGGACCCGAACGACAACACACCAGCCAGGAGGGTCCAGAAGTGTCCATCCCACCCCCGGAACAGGCCCACACTGAGGATAGCAGCTCTGTCGACAGTGAACCTGATGACCAGCCCGGACCATAGGGGACCTCTGGGCAGTCGGTTCCCCTCAGGCAGCCACAGGCCACACCAGACACGACCCCCTCTGCCAACACCAGCACAGCTCCCACCCAGCGGGCCCATGCCTCTGTCTCTAGGACAGCTCAATCAGCGGTGTGTCCGCCACTACAGGGCACCCAGGCTAACCCAACACCCCAACAACAACAGGGACCTGGGGGCAGTGGTAGCGGGCACACCGTCCAGGGGACAGAGGCCGGGGGAAACCGGGCAGCTCGGAGGGCTGCTGTGCGACAGGGGGGGGAGGAGAGGCCCAGGGAACCCACTCTCCAAGAGGCCCTCACCACCATCATGGGGGCATACCACCACTCCCAAGAAACGATGGCGACGGAACTGGCCAGGTTCACTGAGATCCAGGCACAGCAGGAAGAACGCTACATGGGGTTCAGGGAGGAGCTGAGAATCATCGGGACCGCAATGGGGACCATCGTCCTGGCCCTCCACAGGATAGAGGACGCGTTGCGGGACCATGGTGCACCACACAGGGCCCCTGTCACTAGGCCGGACCAGGAACAGCCTACCACCTCCGCCGGCGCTAGTGGACAGGAGGCCCCAACACCTCGACAGCCCCCCAGAACCCCACCTCCAGCTGAAGAACAACCACCCCGTAAGAGGAGCCTGAGACCAAAAAAAAAGACAGAGTAGGATGTCAAGACCCCCGCCAGCAGGACATACCCCCTCAAGTCTTCCCACTGTCCCACATTGCCACCCTGTCCAACCATGAACTGCCTATGCTCCATCCTTCCACAGGCAAAAGAACAATGCACCTGTGAGACTGAGAACTGGACTCTGCCATGGATATTCCTCCACCCCCACCCATCACCCTTAGAATCACATGTACCGATATCTAGCACTGTAAATAAATCAGATTTTGCACACAAATCTGTTTTGAGTCATGCTGTATTATTAACAATTGTATTACATATTACTGTTCAATTTCTGTTCTGTCAATTAGTCATGACAACATACCAATGTCAATACGCTGTATTTCATGGGCGAACCAAGCAGAAGTCAGGTACTGAGTCAGACAGCACTGAGAAGGGAAGGGAAAGGCAAAAATTAATGAAAAACATCTGTGGGGAACTACAGAAAGTACAGATGCAGGAGGCTATAAGCAATTGTGAAATGGCGTGGGTGATTCTTACCTGGGTGTTACTGGAAATACTGTTGTATCACTCTGTCCCTATTGTCTGTGTCGTCCTCAGAGTCTTCCTCCTCTTGACTCTCCACAGGCTCCACGGCTTCTACAACACCACCATCTGGACCATCCTCCTGCAGGAAAGGCACCTGGCGTCGCAAAGCCAGGTTGTGGAGCATACAGCACGCCACGATGATATGGCACACCTTCTTTGGTGAGTACATTAGGGATCCACCTGTCATATGCAGGCACCTAAATCTGGCCCTCAGGAGCCCAAAGGTTCGCTCAATCACCCTCCTAGTGCACCCATGGGCCTCATTGTACCGTTCCTCTGCCCTGGTCCTGGGATTCCTCACTGGGGTCAATAGCCACGGCAGGTTGGGGTAACCAGAGTCACCTATTAGCCACACACGCTGTCTCTGTAGCTGGTCCATCACATAGGGAATGCTGCTATTTCGCATAACATACGCGTCATGCACTGACCCTGGGAACTTGGCATTTACATGGGAGATGTACTGGTCAGCCAAACAGACCACCTGGATATTCATTGAATGGTAATTCTTCCTGTTCCTGTACACCTGTTCATCGTCATTTGGGGGGACTAAAGCCACATGGGTTCCATCAATTGCACCAATGATGTTGGGGATGTGTCCAAGGGCATAGAAATCAGCTTTCACTGTAGGCAAATCACCCTCCTCTGGGAAAATGATGTAGCTCCGCATGAGTTTCATCAGGGCAGACAACACTCTGGATAAGATCTTGGAAAACATAGGCTGAGACATCCCAGATGACATGGCCACTGTTGTCTGGAATGAGCCAGTTGCAAAGAAATGGAGGACTGACAGAACCTGCACCAGAGGGGGAATTCCTGTGGGTTGGCGGAGTGGGGACATCAGGGCTGGCTCCAGCTGGGCACACAGTTCATGGATGGAGGCACGGTCAAGTCGGTATCGTAGTATTATATGGCGTTCTTCCATTGTCGACAGGTCCACCAGCGGCCGGTAAACGCGAGGATTCCTCCTTCTCATCGCTAGTCCCAGCGGACGGTGCCTAGGAAGGAGAATATGGAGTACAGAGTCAATCCACTCACAGGTACGTACAACACAGCTTGCACAGTACAGGTAAATTTATGGTTTGATATGTTTGTATGTGTGCCATTGCAAGGCCTAGGCCTGTGTGACGCATTAGAAATTAAGCCATGTGGGCCCTTGAAATGGCCGATGCCTGACCTGTGAAGTGGGACAATGGGATGTGAGGTCACTGCGCTGGCGGGGCACACCGTGGCGGTAGGCGGTCGAAGACCGCTGTGCGAAGACGCATTGGTTAACATTGAAGCCTATGGGTTTCAGGAGCCAATGACGATGTGCGCCGGCGGTCGCGGGACGCACCGCCGCGGTACGCACCGCCGCGGGCGTGACCGCCATTTTCTATCAGCTCAATCATTCGAGACCTGATCATCCACAGGAGAGGACCTATACTGCAAGTGCTACTGTGAACTCGGTCTGGAAGTGACAATGGCTGCTGCTACTGGTGAAAGGGCCCCCGCCTTCAGTTCAGAAGAGTTGGAGAAGCTCGTGGACGGGGTCCTCCCCCAGTATGCGCAACTCTACGGTCCTCCAGACCAACAGGTGAGTACACTCAGTGCACATTGAATGGGTTATGCCTGTGTGGAGGGGGGGGATGTAAGTTGGTGGGGTGTGGAGGGAATGGGGAGTGCAACGCATGACAGATGAGAGTATGGGAACCATGACAAGGTTGGGGATGGGGGGCATGTACTCCAAACATGCAGATATGTGACGGTTTCTCTTTCCCACCCTGTACATGTCAAACAGGTGAGCGCCCACCAGAAAATCGATATTTGGCGTGCCATCGCCAAGGAAGTCCGGAACTTGGGGGTCCACAACAGACGGGGCACCCACTGCCGCAAGAGGTGGGAGGACATCCGCCGCGGAACGAGGAAGACCACAGAAACACTGCTGGGGATGGCCTCCCGACCTAGGAGGGGTGCCAGTCGCACCATGACCCCCCTGATGTCCCGGATCCTGGCGGTGGCCTACCCTAATTTGGATGGGCGCTTGAGGACAGCACAGCAGACACAAGGGGGTGAGTATCCGCACATTCTCCCATCTGTATGCGCATTGGAGGCGTCTGGGGGAGGGAGGAGGGCTGTGGGTGACATTAGGCCCGGGCGCTCTCTGTAGTGTAGTCCGCTCCCTTAGGCATGGCCCTGTGCCCCCGCCCCCCACCTCTGTAGGGTGCCAAGTGCAGCTACCCATGCTCCAGCATCACCCATGTGCGCGTGTGTTGTCCATAGACCTGTTTGCCTAGTCAGAAGTACTGAGTAGTGTACCCCAAGTTCGCGACTTAGTGCACGAGGCACCTGTGTCTGTCCTCTCCGCAAAGGGTATTGCTAAGGCATGCACTCAACTTTGTTTCATTTCTCCCCCCACCCTAATTCTTTGTCTTCTTGTGTTTTAGCATCATCAGGCGTAGGAGATTTGGCGTCGGAGCAGGAGGGAGCTGCAGGTCACCAGGCCCCGGTGGGCACTGACACAGACACCGAGGGCACCAGTGATCCGGAGGGCGAGGGGAGCACCACAACGGGGGCCGGTGGAGACACCAGCGACACGGACACGTCCTCGTTTGGGAGCTCCCT
Organism: Pleurodeles waltl; assembly: GCF_031143425.1. Lineage (NCBI taxonomy): Eukaryota > Metazoa > Chordata > Amphibia > Caudata > Salamandridae > Pleurodeles > Pleurodeles waltl. The sequence goes on from NC_090447.1 coordinate 646,594,868, forward strand.
AGCGGGGGCGGCACCATCTGTGCCCCCCGCAACAACAGGTACAGCCGCCACCCAGCGCACCAGCACCGCCCCCCCAGCAGCCCCTCAGTCTTCGCTCCGTGGCCGCTCGGCCAGGAAGGCGCGCGTCTCCTTCGCCCCAGGCACCTCAGCCCCTGCCTCTGTTACCCCTGCTGCCCTCAGTGCGGAGCTCATTGACCTGGTGAGGACGCTCATTGTTGGGCAGACTACCCTTCTGAATGCCATCCAGGGGGTGGAAAGGGAGGTGCATCGGAGCAATGCCTACCTGGAGGGCATTCATTCGGGTCAGGCTGCCCATCAACGAGCGTTCACTGCTCTGGCCTCAGCACTGACGGCAGCCATTGTCCCTGTCTGCAGTCTCCCTCTTCTATCTGCCTCCACCCTTTCTCTGTCTCCTGTACCTCAACCTATCCCATCCACACCATCAGACCAGCCTGCACACACCTCAACACCCAAGGCCAGCTCATCCAAACATAAGCACCACAGAAAACACAAGCATTCACCCAAGCAACACACAGATGCAGACATATCAACAGTCACTACCACCTCTGTGTCCCCGTCCTCCTCGTCTCCCTCCTCCCTCCCTGTGACGTCTACACTCACACCTGCATGCACCCCAACATCAGCCAGTTCTTCCACCACCAGCAAACCCTCCACTACAGTCCGCACACCTGCAGTCACCACCCCCACTGGCATTTACACGTCCCCTGTGTCCTCTCCCACTGTGTCTGTCACCCCCTCTTCCAAGACACATAAACGCAGGCAGACACCCAAACAACAGCCAACCACCTCACCACAGCCTACGTCCCAGTCACCTGCACCCAAGGACAGCACACCTGGCTCTCATACAACCACATCCTCTTCCTCCACTTCTCTCACCACTACTCCTACCCCTTACCTTGGTCCCAAGAAAAATTACCTCTCCAGTTTTGACCTCTTTCCCTCCCCCGACCCACCCCCTCCAACTGGGAAAAGTCTCAAGGGCACCTCAGCCACCACCAGCCCAACTACTACAGTGCAAGTGGTGCATGGCATGTGGAGTCCACCCTTTGGCGGCAGTAACACTTCGGTGAGCAGCAAGGGGACAGCCAGCCCCCCCCAGGCAAGAGGACCCGGAAATTGAAGGGCCGCCGTGAGCGGACAGAGATGGCTGCCCCCAAGGAGGTGACTCCGGCCACTTCACCGGCCACAGCAGCCAGGGGAGGCAAGGGCCCGAGAGCCCCATCTAAGGAGCGGAAGGACAGCAGGGCGGAGAGGACAACCACCAGGAGCGCGGAGCAGGAGGGCCCCACAAGCCCCATCCCGGCTGCAAGGGACGACACCAAAGGGCCCAGGACTCACTCCACGAAGGGGCCTGACACAGCACGGTTGGAGGGCGACTGAGCAGGGTGTCCAGGCCAGGTATGACTCCCTTGACATACTGCAAGAGCACCGCTGATGAGGGCCCCGCCGTGAAGACAGGTACCGCTGAAGAGGGCCCCGCCGTGAAGACAGGTACCGCTGAAGAGGGCCCCGCCGTGCAGAAGAGCACCGCTGAAGAGGGCCCCGCCGTGAAGACAGGTACCGCTGAAGAGGGCCCCGCCGTGAAGACAGGTACCGCTGAAGAGGGCCCCGCCGTGAAGACAGGTACCGCTGAAGAGGGCCCCGCCGTGCAGAAGAGCACCGCTGAAGAGGGCCCCGCCGTGAAGACAGGTACCGCTGAAGAGGGCCCCGCCGTGAAGACAGGTACTGCTGAAGAGGGCCCCGCCGTGAAGACAGGTACTGCTGAAGAGGGCCCCGCCGTGCAGAAGAGCACCGCTGAAGAGGGCCCCGCCGTGAAGACAGGTACCGCTGAAGAGGGCCCCGCCGTGAAGACAGGTACCGCTGAACAGGGCCCCGCCGTGAAGACAGGTACTGCTGAAGAGGGCCCCGCCGTGAAGACAGGTACCGCTGAAGAGGGCCCCGCCGTGAAGACAGGTACCGCTGAACAGGGCCCCGCCGTGAAGACAGGTACCGCTGAAGAGGGCCCCGCCGTGAAGACAGGTACCGCTGAAGAGGGCCCCGCCGTGAAGACAGGTACCGCTGAACAGGGCCCCGCCGTGAATACAGGTACCGCTGAAGAGGGCCCCGCCGTGAAGACAGGTACCGCTGAACAGGGCCCCGCCGTGAAGACAGGTACCGCTGAAGAGGGCCCCGCCGTGAAGACAGGTACCGCTGAAGAGGGCCCCGCCGTGAAGACAGGTACCGCTGAAGAGGGCCCCGCCGTGAAGACAGGTACCGCTGAACAGGTCCCCGCCGTGGAGACAGGTACCGCTGAACAGGGCCCCGCCGTCTCAAGCACCGCTCCGCTGGGCCCTTCCTGTCAAGCACCGCTCCGCTGGGCCCTTCCTGTCAAGCACCGCTCCGCTGGGCCCCGCCGTCTCAAGCACCGCTCCGCTGGGCCCCGCCGTCTCAAGCACCGCTCCGCTGGGCCCCCCGTCTCAAGCACCGCTCCGCTGGGCCCTTCCTGTCAAGCACCGCTCCGCTGGGCCCCGCCGTCTCAAGCACCGCTCCGCTGGGCCCTTCCTGTCAAGCACCGCTCCGCTGGGTCCTTCCTGTCAAGCACCGCTCCGCTGGGCCCCGCCGTCTCAAGCACCGCTCCGCTGGGCCCTTCCTGTCAAGCACCGCTCCGCTGGGCCCCGCCGTCTCAAGCACCGCTCCGCTGGGCCCCGCCATCTCAAGCACCGCTCCGCTGGGCCCTTCCTGTCAAGCACCGCTCCGCTGGGCCCCGCCGTCTCAAGCACCGCTCCGCTGGGCCCTTCCTGTCAAGCACCGCTCCGCTGGGCCCCGCCGTCTCAAGCACCGCTCCGCTGGGCCCTTCCTGTCAAGCACCGCTCCGCTGGACCCTTCCTGTCAAGCACCGCTCCGCTGGACATCACCATGTCATGCACCGCTGCGCTGGGTCCCGCCGTCTCAGGCACTGTTTATGGTTCACTGTGCCCACCATGCCTCCTCCTTGACCAGTGGACTCTGTAATCCACCTGAGAGACTGTGGCTTTGCACTCCCCAGGATGGTACAGTGGGCAACCCACCCACTGTAGAGACATTGATAGACTGTGGCTTTGCACTCCCCAGGATGGTCCAGTGGGCAACCCACCCACTGCAGAGACTTGAGAGACTGTGGCTTTGCACTCCCGAGGATGGTACAGTGGGCAACCCACCCACTGTAGAGACATTGAGAGACTGTGGCTTTGCACTCCCCAGGATGGTACAGTGGGCATGGTGGCTCCTCGTGGATCTGGCGTCGTGGACTCATGTGGCTGTGGTGGCCCCCCCTTCCCTTCCCCCTGAGGTGCCTGTAGTTTTGACATCGGATGCCCCTGCAGTGTTCTCTCCAAAGGACTCAGGTCTCGTGTGTGGGCTTTGCCCTTGTTTCGCAGAACCTTGGCCCACGGACATGTTAGATTCGTAGTATGTGCAGGACTTGTTACTTCAGTGATACACTGATGTGTATATCTTTTTGGTTTTTGTAAATATTTTTCACGGTTGCTCAATTATTTCCAGGTGCTTTTTTTGAACATAAAAATGTATTCCAAATTTGGTTGTGTCATTGTATTTTTAAAGGGTGTTTGTGTGGTGTCACTGTGACTTCCTGCTCTGCATTGGTGTGTACATATTGGGGGGGTGGGGGGGTCGCATATGTGTATGCCCGTAACCTTTCTTCCTCCCCCCTCCCGTGTGTCGTAGGTGCAGTACTCACCGTTGACGTCTGCGCCGGAGTTCGTACTCGTGGTAGATGAGCAGGTAGACGAGAGCAGGTATGATGTTCAATTCGGGTTCCATGCTGTCCGGATTCCGCGTGGAGTGTCTCGAGGTGAGCGTTTTCCATTGGAAATGTCTGTTTCCGCCGTGTTTTTATCGGCGGTGCTCCCGCCCCGGAAAAGGTGGCGGATTGGTGGGTCGTGATAGGGTGGGCGGTACATTGTCTGCCGCCTGGCTGTTGGCGATGACCGCCGCGCTGTTTGTTTGTTCCGCCGTGGCGGTCGGAGTGTTAATGCGGCGGGCTGTGTTGGCGGTTCCCGCCAGGGTCAGAATTGCATTTTTTTGACCGCCGGCCTGTTGGCGGGTTGGCCGCCGCTTTATCACCGACCGCCAGGGTCAGAATGACCCCCTCTGTGTTTTAAGCAAGGGAATAGACATGTTGTATCCCCTCCTCTTTAATACAAAAGCACCTGGGGGGTGGGCCTAATAGGACTAAGGGAAAAAGGCTGCATGCCCCCCTCCCCTTTAATGAAAAAGCAGGTCAGGGAAATGGGGTCCTCAGAGCTTAATAAGGTGTGAGGAGAAGGGCCAATTTGCCCCACTCCCCTCTAATGAATTGAAATACCATTATGTGTGGTAATGTGGGTTAGCTGCCTTTACGTGGGTTGGCAAAAGGTGCCTGACTGTGGTGGGGAGTTAGATTTATGTATAGTAGTAAAACATCACCTTACATTTAAAAGGCCAGGCTCAGTATTTGGTTTGCTTTAGGCCCTGCAGCCAACTCCCAGCTGCGCACATATGGTAATAAAATATTACTTAATGTTAAAAAAAAACTAGAAATTCACTAAAAAAACAACCAAGGGTTAAAGTAACGGTATACTTAAGTGTGATTAAAAAAGTTAGATTTTTGTTTTAAAAAAAAAAGCTTAAGAATTCACTGAAAGTACCAAGGGCCAGATGTACGAACCATTTTGCATGGCGCAAACTGTGAAAATCGCAGTTTGCGCCATGCAAAACGGCCATCACGATACACATTCCCATTTTGCGAGTTGGTAGTGACTCGCAAAATGGGAATGTGACTCGCACATAGGAAGGGGTGTTCCCTTCCTATTTGCGACTCGCACCGCGATGCAGTATTGCTTTGTGACCGCAAAAGCGGTCACAAAGCAATTCGCAGTTAGCACCCACTTGAAGTGGGTGCTAACTCATTCGCAAAAGGGAAGGGGTCCCCATGGGACCAGTTACATGTGTCCTTCCCCTCAATGCTGTGAATGTTGCACAAAATGTTTTTTCAGAGCAGGCAGTGGTCCAATGGACCACTGCCTACTCTGAAAAAACAAAACCAAATGGTAAATTTTTTTATTTTGTATTGCAACTCGTTTTCCTTTAAGGAAAACGGCCTGCAATACAAAAAAAAAACTGCTTTATTGAAAAAGCAGTCACAGACATAGAGGTCTGCTGTCTCCAGCAGGCTACCATCCCTGTGAGTGCAGGGAATCGCAAGGGGGGTCGCAATTGTCTTTGCGACCCCCTTGAGATTCGCAGATGGTGTCTGAGACACCATTCTGCATACGAATTTGCGAATCGGAAATTGCGAGTCACACCGACTAGCAATTTCCGATTCGCAAATTCGTATCTTGCTACATCTTGCCCCATAGGTTAAAGGAACATTATAGCTAGGTGAATTTGTCAGTGACAATAATAATGTTTTGAACAAAGAAAAACACAGAAATTCATCAGTTATAGCTGACAGGACTAACTATAACTTATTCTCCTACCATACATGCATTCCCTCATGACGTTTTATGACTTTGATTATAACATCACTGATGACATGGCACTCACTGTGTGGGTGGGTTTTTAAGCACCCAATTACAATACCCATATTCCTTGAATCTAGTGACCATATTTTCCTGTTCTACCAAAAGCTCTCCTTGGTTGCTACAGTTATGCTTACCTGTTATTTGTTCCCCTAAGGGAATACTCCATTTCAAGGAGATGAGGTGACTATTCTGGGCATGTAGTAGACTATTGCCTGCTGTTGGTTTGTGATATAGCTTGAACACCAATTTGTTCCCTGACATTTGCACACAAAAATCCAGGAAGACAATACCAGTGTTGTGAGGTTATTTTAGCATTTATGTAGGCACATTTATTTTAGCTTGGATCTAAGGCCTACACCCTCTCCCCAAATAACTTGTCATTGTATTTGTCTTAATATTTTATCAGGGCTTCAGTTTTATTGGCATTGTTTTTTTTAATTTTGATCTGGTGCCCTTATATACAGAATTGTGTTATTCATTTTTCTGCACGAGATTTCATTCTGTGCTCACTCCATAACTGCACATAGTAATTTACTGGGTATCGCCGGCCCAGAGAGTGCAATGTCTATCTTGCACAGAAAAGACGTATTATCACATCACAGCAGTTCTCAGTACAACAACCTGTTTTCTTATAAAAACAGCATGCTGCCCAAACTAAGGGCCTCATTACGACTGGGGTGGTCCTGGGACTGCTATAGCGGGGATGGTCACCCTGCCGCAGTGTTGATAGTCAGACCACCGTATTGTGATGAATGTGGTTACATAGACGAAAGACCCTTGCTGTCCCACCGACACCACCAGCAGATCTAGACCACAGAATTATAGGCCAATGCTCCACCAGTGCAACTGCCGGTCCAATTACCATGTGGCATTCCGCTGACATGACTGTGGTGGTCCAACCACCACATCTGAGCAGGCAGAAAGGGAGGTGTTAGACTTAGCATCCTTGGCGTGGTCTTCCCTAACTTTATGCCTCTGTTTCCCAGGTTATTGATGTGTGCTGGACTCTGTTTTTGCTGTTTTTGGTACTCTGTGCACTTTACCACTGCTATTCAGTGCTAAAGTGCAAAAGTGCTCCTATGTAAAATGTATATGTAATTGGCCGCCATGATTGGCATATTTGATTTATTAATAAGTCCCTAGTACAGTGCGATTAAGGTGCCCAGGACCTGTAAATCACCCACATGAGTAGCCCTGTAAACATGGCACAGACCTTCCACTGCAGTGTCTGTGTGTGCAGTTTTAAACTGCCAATTCGACTTGGCACATGTACCCACTTGTCAGGCCTAAACCTTCCTTTTTTATACATGTAAGGCACCCCTAAGGTAGGCCCTAGGTAACCCCATGGGCAGGGTGCAGTGTATGTTAGGCCCACTATGGTGGCCAATTGGAACTCGCACTCGGAGATAAATTACCTCTTTGTATTCTATCTCTCCGAGTATGAGGGACATCCTCCCTTGGGTATTTCGATTTTAGAAGTGCATAATACGCTTTTTACAAAATTAAAAGAATTGTTCTTTAGGGACAACCATGGGAAGATTTAATGATGCCTGCAAAACTACTAAATCACACCTAAAAATGGCATCAAGGGAGGGTGATAGAGACGACATCATGGAGGCCAAACGGGAATATGATAAAACACTTCATTTAGGAAAAAAGAGAGGGACAATTCAATATGGTGTGAAATGTTAAAAGCAGTGGAAATGAGAGATTCACAGTTTTTTTGGAAACTGGTATCAAAAGCAGGATTTGATGATATAAATCCCCTCCATCGTCATATAGATCCTGACAGTTGGGTCTCTCATTTCTCTACTCTATAGGAGCGAGCTGACATACTGGGACACGAGCATAATGAGTCTGAAGTGCACAAAAAGGGCAGGGTGGGATGGAGGAGATGGACCCATTAGAGTTCCATTTAGATAATACGCTCAGAGCGATGAATTCCCTAAAATGTCCCAAAGCACCTGGCCCCGATAAAACCCAAGGAGACTTATATAAATTAGAGATGTTAATTTGGAGCTCCTACACAAATATGCTGACAAAAGCAATCTCAAGGGGAGGGAATATGCCAGAGTTGTGGAGCGGGGCGGAGATTATACCAATATACAAAAAGGGGATGCCAGCTGCCCTTCCAATTACAGACCAATAAGCCTTATTGACAATCTTCAGAAAATGTTCTCAAGACAGATCCTCGAGAAGTTGCTCACGTGGGTAGAAGATGAGAAAATCTTAAACCCATTACAGGCCGGTTTTCGCCCCAAAACCAATACCACAGATCAAGTCTTTAGGCTTGGCTGCTTATGTTGGAAATATGTGACACTAGCTGGACAGAGGTTCTACGTATCCTTTGTTGACCACAAGGGTGCTTTTGACTCTATTCCATGCAACAAGCTATGGCAAGTGTTGTCAAATATGGTAATTCCATCAAACATGCTCACGCTGATTATAAGGCTGCACTCTATGAATTATGCTCAAGTGCAATGGGGCAAAAGGAGTGAACTAACAAACAAGATTGCCATCAAACGTGGTGTGCTCCAAGGTTGCTCATTGTCCCCCACTTTATTTACCCTCCATATGAATGAAGTGGCGAAAGAACTTTGTAACTGTAAGAAATATGCCCCCTCATTGAAAAAAACATAAAAGTTCCCATATTACTCTTCGCTGACGATTCCCTACTGATTTCCAGATAACCAATGGGGCTCCCAGTTTCAAATGACGGATTCATTAACTTTTGTAATTCAAGAGGATTGGAGTTAAATGTGGAGAAGACAAAATATGTGGTCTTTGGGAAGAGAGAAACTAAGGGGGTCATTCTGACCTTGGCGGTCCATGACCGCCATGGCGGAGTGCGGCGGAAGCACCGCCAACAGGCTGGCGGTGCTTCCTGGGTGATTCTGACCGCGGCAGTAAAGCCGCGGTCGGAAAAGGGGAGCCGGCGGTTTCCCACCGGTTTCCCGGTGGCCCAGGGAACCCGCCATGGCGGCGCTGCTTGCAGCACCTCCATGGGGATTCCGACCCCCTTACCGCCAGCCTGTTTCTGGTGGTGTCCACCGCCGGAACCAGGATGGCGGGAACGGGTGCCGTGGGGCCCCTGGGGGCCCCTGCACTGCCCATGCCACTGGCATGGGCAGTGCAGGGGCCCGCTAACAGGGCCCCACAAAGATTTTCTCTGTCTGCTTAGCAGACAGTGAAAATCGCAAAGGGTGCCACTGCACCCGTCGCACCCCTTCAACTCCGCCGGCTCAATTCTGAGCCGGCTTCATTGTTGAAGGGGCTGTCCCGCTGGCCCGGCCGGTGGTCTTCTGGCGGTCGCCCGCCGGCCCAGCGGGAAAGTCGGAATGACCGCCGCGGTCTTTTGACCGCGGTGCGGTCTTTCGGCGGGAACCGCTTGGCGAGCGGGGACCGCCGCGGTCAGAATGACGCCTAAGTCTAGACCAATTAGAGTACTGGAGGGGATTGAATAATTTGAATACTTGGGGCTTACATTAACTAGCAATTTAAAATGGCTCCCCCAACTATCCAAGTCCTCTCTAGTGCTTCAGCAGAACTCTAACGCTATTATCAGGGTCCATAATGCTACCAGCCCATGATCTGTCTCTCTAGCGTTAGCAGTCTATCAAGCAAAGGTGCATGGAGCTGCCTTATTTAGTGGAGAACTGTGTGGGCATAATAACCTGGATTGCTTGACAATTGCAGAAAATAAATTCATAAGGAAACTTTTAAAATTACTGATAAGGGGCTCATTAACCCGAGGCGCTGACCAATTGTCCCATTGTGGGCGGAGGTAGAGGATACATGGGAAATGCTAGACATCACTGCTGATGATGGCACGGGCAGGGCCCTTACTCCAAATGGCTCGGGGATGTCTGAGAACTAGCACTGACTAGACCACTGTCAGTCTGCGTTGTGGGTGGGACCTCCCCCTCATTTTGCCCGTTCATGTCCCTCCCGCCTCTGTGCGCCCCCACCTCCTCCTGGCCCCTGGCATGGGCAACTGCACACCACACACATGGTTTTTGGGAACTCTGGGCAAGTTATTGGGTTAACTAGGTACAATGTTTTGTTTCTTTCTATTTCATTTTTGGCTTATGCACACAGGGAGGACAGGTATGCAATGTTAATCGGGGTGACTACCAGCTCCCTATCTCACAGAGAAAACGTAAGACTTTGCCAATATGATTTTGTATGCCAAGGAACGAATAAGATATTGGATACCTTGTGATTGTGGTTCTGCGAAGTTCATAATGGATATCCACAGGCTGTATCACAATGTGATATAGGACCCTGAGTATTCAGTTCTGGCAAAATGAATGAACAGATATGTACTATTTGAAATGCCAATAAACAAAATTCTAAAAAAAAGGAGCCATTAGCCCCGCTTTACATGGATTTAAATTTACGTAGAGTGGCAAACTTAGCAGCTTTAAGGCCTCTTGCTTATTGGGTCAGTTTGTGGTCTTCTAATGAACTGAGTCATTATAGGGACTCAGGAAGGGATCTGATTACTCCAGCCAACGCGAGCCACATTCCCTGGATGAAGTCAGTGCAAGACTGGTTCAGTGAACTGAACCTGAATAGATTCTGGGATGAGCCCGATTGCTTACGCAAAGCTGACACCCAAATACTAAATAAACAATATTGGGAGTTTACATACCAACAGACAGCTCTGTCG